>NC_136274.1:685855-695855 GCF_964187855.1 Myxine glutinosa
TATATATATATATATATATATATATATATATATATATATATATATACACATACACATACAACAACACAACAACAACATGCATTTTAAGGCCATGTTCCCTGCTAGAGCGGGGGTTAGCCTTGCGCTCCCCATGACAATCTTCTCCATTTTGCCCTATTTTCTGCATCTCTCCTTGTTAACCCCCTTGCCCGCATTTCTTCTTCCACCATCTTTAGCCAAGTCTTTCTCGGTCTTCCCCGTCCTCTACTTCCTTCTACATTAACTTCCATCACTCTTCTCAACCAGTCACTTTCATCCTTCCTCAATACATGACCAAACCATCTCAACCTGTTCCTCTTCACAGCATCAATCACAGGCAATATTCCCATCATCTTTCGCAATTCATCATTTGTCTTCCTCTCTCTCAACGATACTCCGCACATCCATCGAACCATTCGCATTTCCACCCTTTCCAGCCTTCGTTGCTGCTCTACATTCATTACCCATGTCTCGCTCCCATAAATCATAACACTTCTCACACATGCAGCATACACCTTTCCCTTCAGCTTCAGCGACACTCTCCTCCTCATCAGCACGCCACTCAGTTCCCGAAACTTCTTCCATGCACATCTCACTCGAGCAACCGTTGCCGAGTCTGATCCACCTTCTCCATTCAGCATGTCTCCGAGGTAGCAAAATGTTTTCACACCTTCCAGCTTCACGCCGTCTCCAAGATCCAACTCAACATTTCCTCCATCTGCAGCTCCCTCTGTGCACACCTTACATTTGAATGTAGCTGCCACACTGGTTAATGACCCTCTCAGACCACTACATTTTTGATGAACCCACTCAGCACACATTGTACATTGAATGGAGTTCACTCCGACACCCTTCCTGCACACAGCACACGGCCACTTCCCAGTTCTTTCCACCTCACCACATGCTTTACCACTTGCCATCACCTTTGTCTTTCCGATATTCACCTTCAGACCTTTTGTCTCCATACATTCCTTCCACTTGTTCATCTTTTCCTTCAGTCCATCCATACTTTCCGCAATCAACACCAGATCATCTGCATACAACTCCCACGGTAAACCCTCCTTTACGGTCTGAGCCAGCACCTCCATCACAGCTACAAATAGTAGTGGACTTAGTACCGACCCCTGATGCACTCCCACCTTCACCTCAAACTCACCACTGTTCCCGTCCTTCGTCCTTACAGCTGTGCGTGCTCTTTTGTACATTGCCATCACTACTCCGATCAACCATTCCTCCACTCCTAACTTCCTCAATGCCCATGTCAATACTTTGCGTGGAACCCTATCGAATGCTTTCTCCAGATCAACAAACCCAAAAAACAACTTCTTCCTCTTATCCATGTACTTCTCCTGCAACTGCCTCACAATGAAAAGCGCATCTGTCGTTCCTCTTCCTGGCATAAATCCAAACTGCATTTCGTCGATCTTCACTTTCTTCCTCATCCTCCTCTCCAACACCCTTTCCAATACCTTCATTCCATGCTCCAATAACTTTATCGCTCGGTACGAGCCACACTCCAGAGGGTCACCTTTCCCCTTGTATAGAGGGACGAGGGTACTCAGTTCTCAATGCACTGGAATGCGGCCTTCTTTCACCACCAGATTACAGATCTCTGTCATTCTCTTCACACCCCAACTTCCTACTGCCTTCAACATATCTCCCACAACTCCCGTCGGCCCTCCCGCTTTTCCACTCTTCATTGCTTTTATCGCTTCCTCAACTTCCTTCTCAGTTATCTTCTCTGCCGGTCCTAAAACTGGGTTACTCTCTATGTTGCCATCCCATTCATTCTCTGTATTCAACAGCATTTCCATATATCTTTTCCATCTTCCTTTAATTCCATCTGGGTCGACAACGATTTGTCCCACTTCATCCTTCAAGCAACTCACCCCCATCACATCACATATATACATACACACACATATATTTATGCGCACACGCACACACACACACACACACACACACACACACACACACACACACACACACACACACACACACACACACACACACACACACACACACCTTGTTTTTTTTCTTTTCTTTGTTCCTCACAATTATATTTCTTATGATATTCAATAGTTATTTCTCTTATTCAATTGTTATTTTAAAATGCTTGTAATTAATTGTACAGTATTGGTTGTTCCTAAACTTGAATATAAATAATTTAAAGGATTTCTGTTGATAGGGATATTTTTTAGACAGTCGTATGTATTAGATGAATCAAGAAATTCAATGTCCATAACCTTGTCAGAAGATGAATCACAAATTTTAATTCCCGAGGAGGACAACACTTTCTGTCTACAAGGAAATACACAGCAAGAACCAATAACCTTTATCAAACCAAGGAGAACACATTACAATTCACAAATTACATTGCAAGATTCACAGAAGGACCCAAGTGAAATCCTGGTACAGTAGAGATGTACATCAAAGGAAACATCATAGAGATACAGTAGCATGCACAGTATACAGTCAACATACAGTGTAACCATACAGAATCGATCAGCCAAGCAAAACATCCTAAGTACAACATTTACAGCATTACAAACCTAGTGAAAATCCTGAAGTACAACACACCAACATCTTACAAATCCAGTGATAATCCTGCTATTTGGACCTCAGTTCTGATTTTTATACAATTTGAAGTGGGAGGAGCAAGTGGAGGGGGGAGGAGCGAAGAGAGGGGAGGAGAGCAGTAGGATTGGTTGGGAGGGAGCAAGGATCGGGGGATACAATGTGATTGGTCGAGTGAAATATTGAGATGAGAGTACTCCCCGCTGGGAACAGGTCTGCATTTTCAAATTCTTTAATGAGAAGAATGTGTTATTCGAGACTCTTCGGCGTCAAGAGTCAATCAATCATAACGTTGCGTTAACGTTATTATAACTTTGCAGCAACGTTTTATAACGCCATTGCAGGGACATTAACTTTATGGTTTAATATTTAGAAATCTATAAAAACAGGCATGCAATAAGAAAGTCCTTATTTAATCAAAAGGTCACTTAGTAGCTATGACAATCACATCCTTTTCCAATCTGCAAACTCATCTTTTCCCTCATAAGTAAGAGGTATGAACGTATATCAGAGAGCCAGAGAGAGCTAGACTACATGGATTTTTATAGGATTTTATACTTTAGACTAACCTTTATCAAATACGAATAAGCTATTTTGATTCAGTGTTTAATTATATCGTTCTTTTGAAAGATTTTACTGAGAACGCTGACATTTCCCAGAGATAGCTACCCAGACGGAGTAAACCTACATGCAATTGTATGAATTACAGGTATATTATCTCCGAACCTTTGTTCAGTTTAGTTTTGTTTTAAAACTCAATACTGCACGCAATTTTAATATTTCTAAACACAATTTTCTCAAAACCGAGTTGTAACATTAAGTTGAGGATGGATACGTGAATTACCATCCCCCAGAAGTCACGTCGGCAAAAGTGGGAGGGGACACACCTTACAAATATTTACATCTAATTTATTAAAACAATGGTAGTTTTCAGACCTCGTACTGAGACGATTTGTCATAACGAACACTTGTTTACCAAGCACCTTGGCAAGCAAGCATCAATAGTAATTAGTTCACCAAACAATGGACAGTTCTGAATACTAATTTACTCCTCTCAGACATTGTGATGCCAGCTGTCAGCCATACCAAGAAAAAACAATATCTTTACTTATGAAACTCATGGAACTTCAATGAGACATACTAAATCCAACATTACATTATTTCAAAAGAACATCCCATCTGTAATCATATTATCCTCAGTCATAAATGATTTTGTCATGACAATATGTGGTCTACCATTGCCTCCACTAAGAATTTTACTTTTCTCAAGCAACGAATTTGGTCAGTATCGGAGATGACTTGCCAACTGTAGGAAATCCCAAATTCGGCATGGAAACCACAAAAAAAACTTGCACATGGGGTCAGCAGGTTTGTAGCTCATAGAAATTACTTGCTTCATAAATTTACACTTCCACAATCTCTCCTCTGGTCCTGTATCCAGGACCACAACATAGAAGTGTTCAATTTAGTCATCTATCACAGGTTGACCCTGTTTTGAGGAACAATCACTCAGAATTTTAAATTTTAACCCTGCTTTCACAAATAATTCCTGTTCTTTTTTTTTTCCTTCGGTCCTCAGGTTAAATTTTTCCAAATTCACCTGAGGATCCCTGTCCAATGGTTCTCCACGGATATACCTTCTTGTAGCCCGGGCAGATTTTTTTGAACAGGTGAATAAAGGTCTCCAATGTAGGCCATTTGCTTAGCCCATTGTCTGGCAGTATCCCTTATTTGCAATAGCAGTGCGTCCAATTGTTCTTTCGGCTTCCATGTCAGGAACCATCTAAATAGTGAGGGGAAGTATGAGAGTGTAACATCAAATGGAATCAATACAGATCAATCATGCACATCTCTCGGAAAGTCTCATTGCGACTTGGAGGTTTGGGAGATGTAGTTGCAAAGAATTTAGCAGTGAAGCATTTAGTAACTAGTGCCGGTATGCATTTGATAAGGCACAACACAATCAGAATCACAAAAAGAATGGAGCAAATTAATTTCAGTATAGAAGCACCCCAGCCTCCAAAGGTACTGACTAGCCAAGATGTGATTCCCCATGTGTCTTTAAAGTAATCATGCAATTTTGCCCCTTCGTTCTTGATTTTTTAAAAGTCAAATCAGTAATACGTTCAGAGTTGTCTGGGATATAAGTACAGCATTCTGAGCCAATGATGGCACAAGTTCCGCCTTTTTCAGCAAGCAACAAGTCTAAAGCCATTCTATTTTGCATAACAACGGTCCTCATTGCTACCATTTCAGCATTTACTCCCACTTCAACTTCAGCAGTTTCATTGGCAAGCCGTTCTATGCCAGATGCCAATCCTATCAACTCCTGTCCTAATCTAATTGTCCCAATCTGGGGAATAAGTAGCGACCCAGCCCAGTCTCCTATTGAGACGGCTCTACGTCCTCTTACATTTAACCACACCAGAGCCTGTTTTCCAACACACTGGATCAAGCAAATCATTTTAAAAACATAGAATTAACACATTATAACTGACAATGTAATCAATATCCCGATTATGTCCAACCTTATAACAATTTACATTGGTTCACAAGTTCCCCTAGAACATTTGAAAGATATTTCATGTGTAACACCCGAACAAAACATTAAATCAGGGGTGTACATGTTTCAAGCATAACCAAAGCGCATATGAATATATTCAATAAATCTTCAAAATTATGTTTCCCTTTTTCCTCACAAAAATACCCAAAATTCTATCACCCAGAAATCTCAAATATTATAATGTATTAACCAAATGTAATCATCATGTAATCATCCAAAATTAACCATTTATGTATTCTTATCATAATTATCACAGATCTCCTTCGTATCAATCTTCCAACAAAAAAAATGTCTGAAACACATAATTATATGATTACATGATTCATATTACTTTCAGCTCATAATTCCTTGAAATCATCATTACCTCCCCTTTTTTTTCTTTATTTTATAACAAATAAACCAAAATAATAATAATAATTAATACAATGGGCCTCAATTTTCCCATCCTGAACAATTTTCTTTCACATTATTTTCATTATCTCACATTCATTATTTTACAAATCTGTTGCCAAGATCTGTATTTTCCTCCTTTCCTTTTGATTAAAATCAACCATTTTCTCTCGCCATGGAATAGTCCGTTATTCATATAAATAATCATAAGAGTTCTGTAAAACATCTTCATTTTTAAAACTTAGCCAATTATTTTAAACGACATGTTTTCCCAAAAAAATAACAAGTCACATTCTTTGTATATTGTCAACATTGTTCATCGTTTTAGTATCATCCAGAACTAAATTTTTATAAACCATCAACTTGTAGATGCATTTATTTATATCCCATTAACCCAAGAACTCTCAATTGCTTGTTTTTTTTTAGTAATGCCATATATCCATATTTCTTATCAAAATGTTCCTAACATACACATTAATCCCATTAAACCTCAAATAACCTTCAATCCGAAAAATAAATTTGTGACATTTCAACAATGATTACAATATCATTGTACTTCTCATCCGTAACAGTTCATTCAAAGGACAGATAGTAGCTATGGAACAGGTGCATGAATATGTAACAGGTGCATGAATATGTAACAGGTGCATGAATATGTAACAGGTGCATGAATATGTAACAGGTGCATGAATATGTAACAGGTGCATGAATATGTAACAGGTGCATGCCCCCAGGGCACCGTTTCCTTCCCTTTTCATTCACCTTATAAAATATCAACACCATTCATTAAAAATACTATAAATATCACATAATTCCACTCTTCCTTCAGTGAGGCCAGTTTTCCATCTGGTTCAAGATTCACATTTCATTCCATTAATTGGAGCATTAATTCCATTAATTTATCATGAATTGTGATAAACATTGATCATTTGAACACAAATTGAACAAATTTAATCAAACAGAACACTTCCATTAACTTGACATTCTTTTCACAGCACAAAGTTCACTTGAACATCCTTTTACTTTTATTATTTTTTTTACAAGAAAAATAACCTAGTTTTATCATCAAATTTTACAATTTTCGTATTTCCACTTTAACTCGTGAATACAAATGACACTGGTATGTAGATGTCCCAAGTTATCAAAATGTATGGTGTTGGTGCACATAACATCACGTTTTAAAATTATTTTAAACGACGGAACAACACGTCCAATAGTTCATACATTTTGTATTTTTCCTCCCTTTTAAAGATTTACCACTACATCTTGTTTATATCCTTAATTATAACACAATATCATAACATATCTATTGTAATAAAACGTACAGTACTAATACAACAACAACAACATGCATTTTAAAGGCCATTTTCCCTGCTCGAGCAGGGATTAGCCCGCTCTGTTTTGTGCTGTGTACTGTGTGGGACACAGTTCTAATGATTGACCATTTTCATAACCCTTTGTTTTGTAAGGTCCAGGCCATCACTAGATCGTAATTTTAACCATACTTCTTCACTTGGAATGCTTGCATGCTTGTAACATGCTTGTAACTTCACTTGTAACTTGTAACCCAAATATTTTCCATTCACTAAATAAAATGAATTTATGACTTTTCTCATTATTCAAAGTTTACAAAATGTCCCAAATCTGTATATTGTTTTATACTGTGGTTACATAAAACCATATATATGTGCATATCTTAATCCAATCAGAAAATTGTCAATTTACCCCGAATATATGTCTGTACCCACATATGTATATTTTACAAAATCCAACTTCCATTAAACTGTGCTGGACCCATGCAAGATCCCTTACAAATTTTGAAAACTTCCCAAAGACGTAACTTACATTTCCTTTGAAATTTGGGAAGGAAGCACAAAGTATGCCAAAATACCATGTGTTATGGTGCCAAAATACCATGTGTTATGGTGCCAAAATACCATGTTATGTACCAAAATACCTGGCAAAAGCTCGCGTCAGAGGGAGAGGCTAGCAGGAACCCAGCAAGAAGAAGCCCAGTATCTCAGGGTCAGCGAGGCAGAGAACGCGCAAGGCAGAGAGCGAGAGCGGGGAGTCCGGGCCGGGTTTTATAGCCCCCCGAAACCCCACTCGAATGTTCCACGGGCCTCCATTGGCCGCCTGGGGTCACGTGTCGTGACAGCCCCTTATTGGTCACCCTCGGCCACTCCCTTCAGCTCCCATTGGCTGCTCGCTGCTCATTGGCCATGACCTATAGCTCCTCCTTTGGGCCTGCAAGGCCTGGCCTAGGCCCATGACGAGGCACTTTAGGCTGCAATGAGGCCTACCATTATCCTGCCTGCTTCACCGCATACTAACACCGGGAAGGAGACGATACTTCACATTTAATAAGAAATAATTAACTCTGCGAGGCTACATGTTGTGGTGTAACTAACTATCGGGGGGGGGGGGGGGGGGGTTGCCTTTATTTACAAAACCGCAACAATATCATATGTTATGGTTCCAAAATATCATATGTTATGTACCAAAATACCATGTGTTATGGTGCCAAAATACCATGTGTTATGGTGCCAAAATACCATGTGTTATGGTACCAAAATATCATGTTATGTACCAAAATGCCATGTGTTATGGTGCCAAAATACCATGTGTTATGGTGCCAAAATACCATGTGTTATGGTGCCAAAATATAATGTGCTATGGTGCCAAAATATAATGTGTTATGTACCAAAATACCATGTGAATGGTGCCAAAATATCATGTTATGTACCAAAATGCCATGTGTTATGGTGCCAAAATACCATGTGTTATGGTGCCAAAATACGTTGTGTTATGGTGTCAAAATACCATGTGTTATGGTGCCAAAATACCATGTTATGGTGCCAAAATACCATGTGTTATGGTACCAAAATATCATGTTATGTACGAAAGTGCCATGTGTTATGGTGCCAAAATACCATGTGTTATGGTGCCAAAATACCATGTGTTATGGTGCCAAAATACCACGTGTTATGGTGCCAAAATACCATGCGTTATGGTACCAAAATATCATGTTATGTACCAAAATACCTTGTGTTATGGTGCCAAAATACCATGTGTTATGGTGCCAAAATACCATGTGTTATGGTGCCAAAATACCATGTGTTATGGTGCCAAAATACCATGTGTTATGGTGTCTGCTTCCTGAATGCGTTGCTTCAGTTCATCAACAGACCTTAGGTTTAGCTTTGAAAATAAGTTAACAGCATAAATACATGGTACATACCAATGTTGCATAAGCAGTTCTACCCGTGTCCTGGGACTTATGACTCACCCTGTCGTATAGTAGTAAATTAAATGAATCGGTGTTTGTTCCACCCTTTAGGCCTACTTAAAAGGACATGCTAAATTCCATTGCATGTAGCCATACACAGTGCGAATATACCACTTGAGCTTCACCTTGTTGAGGATGCCACCACTCTCCACCACTCCTTCAGCACCAACGATTACAAGATCCACTTGCTCCATAACATATCTGTTCTTTGAAGAAGAAAAGGATTCCTTGGCCTATCATTCCATACAGTTTGCAAACAAGAATTTATACTTTTAGGCAAGGTTTGTTACAAACAATTAATTTACACGAAATATGCAATGCATCATTTATACAAACAACTATAGGATAAACTCATGGATAGAAAAAATAAATAATTCCCAACCATTTGTCCATTCTCATCTCTACCTGTGCTATTTCATCAATTTTAAGAAATGCTATTTATATATTTATTGAAACAAAAAGAAGATGTGCAAAACTAATATAAACTACAGCGGCACTCACTAGAGAACAGTTTACGTTTTGTATCCCACTGATAATAATAAGCCAGATTTGCATCTCACTAACCAAAATCAAATTGGCTTGTTCTAGTCACTTATTCAAATCATCCACCAAGTTTTGTCATAATATGTCCAAAACGTTTTAAAATATCATACTATATCGTTTTTTGCCCCATCTCTCAATTGTGAAGAATCACTTTAAAATTCTAGTATCCGGATCCGTATTCGAATCTTCATCAAAATATAATCATTTCACCCTTATCACACACCCAACCTGTCCACCAAGTTTCGTTAGAATCTGTCCATAACTTTTTGAGATAACCTTTTCAAAAACAAACAGGTAGACAGACAAACAAGCAGGGGTGAAAACATAACCTCCATCCACATTCGGGGGTGCAGGAAAAACACAAGATAAACTAGAAAGCATCTGAAAATGCAAAGCCCAACCGCATCCGTTTGTATTCAGACGTCTTCTCCTTCCTCTTCTTCAGTATGCTCCAAATAACGAAAAGAGTTTAAAAATAAATATATGAAAACTGGTGATTTTATGCAACCTTGACCTTTGAGCTTGAGATCTAAAAAAAAAGTAATCGGCTTCTAGCTTTTGATTGGTGAACCAATTCAGTGACCCAATATGCAAATTCTTTAAATTTCCGGTCAATTGGG
>NC_136274.1:700855-763355 GCF_964187855.1 Myxine glutinosa
AAACGGTCGTACGAGATGCACAGTCCTCTTTGATGCATAGCATTGATTAGAAATTCACGGCCAGTTTGAAGATGTACTTTCAGAGCCATATACAGTGAAGTTGGTGTTTCCCTATCCCTGATGTGACGTGGAAAACTGTCAGGTTTTTTGGATCTGCGTCCAACAGAGTTGAAAATGATCTGCTGCCCAATGGATGTTACAACCTTGGACTTCTCAGATCCAGAAGGAGGCTGATCGATACCTGGTCCATCAAGAAGCAAGTGCAAGAATGATTTAATCGTGGCTGGGATGGATTCAGTTCACATGAGGTTGAGAAGGAGCCTTGGAAAGCCTGCTTCATGTGGAGATAATCTCGCCAGAGGATCTTGGCTGCTTTGTGGAGGATGGAGACTTCAGTTGATGTTTTGCCTTTCATATCAGCTATAACTCTGGACATATCATCGTCGAAAACAAGAGACCAGGAACGGTTAATTTTTACTGCCTTGATGTCAGGAATCATGCGCTCAATATCCTCTCTAAGGTGTGTTGTATTATATTTGATGTCGGGAAAACTGAGAGCAGCAAGGCGCTCCTCATAGAGGGTCGTGAAGTGAGCCATTGCTCGCGACTTCCCTGAACCACGGTTATCTTCAATGAAGTCGAGTAACTCGTTGAGAACATGTGCTCGCATCACCTGAGTGTTATGACTCCCAGTCATGTCGCTTCCAACCTTCTCCACTTTCCTGTACAGCCGAGTCAGGCACGCGTGATGATAAACAACATTGATAGAGATCAAGTCATCAGCAGAAAGTTTACACAACAGACGTTTGTCGCCTAACACTCGAGTACAATCCTTGACTTTCTTATCCAAGCCAAGAGTAGCAGCGTTCCTAAGCTCTTTCTTGTTGCCCACTTTATCACAAAAAAGACATGGAGTGTCGACTGGTTCGCTGAAACATGTAGAGGGTGAGGGTGAGGCCTGTGTAATGGACCTGGCACTTCTGTTCATGCGGTGAGTTTTCACTGGGCTCACTGACTCTTGTCTTTGATGCTTATTCCTCGCTCTCTCCACTTTTTGATTGTCGACAGCATTCCTGCAAGATTTGTGCCACACGACCTGATTAAACATCATCAGCTGCACAATATGCTGAGTACTACCACCACCACCACCACCAATGTTATCTATGACTACAAAGTTAGGCAGTTCACCTAATTCCTTAAGTTCCTGGATATTGTCCACAACTTCTTTGTAAGTGGCTGAAAGTCTTTCAGGGTTGTTTCTCAATTTCATAGATGATGAGGGATCCATAGTTGGTTTATTTCTTTCGTCTGATTGACATATGTAACATAAGCTCCAGTCACGAGTGTCCATGCTAGCAGGCCTGGTTTTACAGTTGCCAGTATTCATTTTGGATTAGCCACTTAGAATCTGAAACATAGAAACGTATGTAATTGGTCATTTGCAGAAAAAACCAGCATGAGAAAGTCTAATTTACTTTCTCATAAATAAAATGTTATCAAAATACCCCAAAAGCCTGTTGTCATTAATTTTTATTAAAATGTCGAATTTATGTTTCATTTATGTGACTTTACCTTTAAATGTATCCAAAATGCAGAAGTGATGCCAGAAATTAGTTAGGCAACCTCAAATGAGCTGGGAAACATATATCATAATAGTTTCTATGACAAATGCTTCCTGGGCTATGAGTCGGCCATGTTTTCCAAGATGGCCGATGGCAGCCATCTTGAATTTTAAGATACAACTTGTGACTTTTGATAATTTTGTTCCTCTGGCCCAAAGGAACTTCCATGCCAAAGGGGACCTTCGCATCATGACTTGAAGTCAAAAAGCACTTGGCATGTCCACTAGTGTCCCCAACCATTTCTCGAAATGCATTGACCGATTTTTAAAGATGGGCGCGATTCGGAAAATTTTAAGTCCGCTTACCGCTTATCCGCTCCGCCAGCCCGTGTAGTCCGATTCGCTTATCCGCTTCAGCGGCCGAAAATCTTAGTCCGCTTACCGCTTATCCGCTTCGATTCGATTTTTTAAAAGCGCTTCGACGTTTTAAAAGCGATTTTTGACGTTTCTAAAGGGAATTTAATGCTTTTTAAGCCTAAATAGCCATTTCTAACTACTACAAAGACAAACAAAGCTTTTAAGATCAAAAATATACATTTTTATTTAAATAAAATTTATTCAAAATTTATTGAAATTAAGTTTTCCACTCGACTCTACTCTACGCTACAGTTAATTTAAATATAATTTTAATATATGCAAGTTACATTAAAGAAAAATCAATTTGCCCGTCCTTTCTTTGACAAGAGAGTCTACTAGTCAACAGACTAGCAGTCTGTTGACTAGTCCTCGTCTTCCTCCTCCACCTCGTGGGCCTTCTTGAGGATTTGGAGGTTGCCCTTCATGAAGACGAGGGCCTCGAAGTTCGGTGCAGCCAAGGCCGACCTCTTAGGCCTGAGGATGTCCGACCCGTAGCTGAACACGCGCTCGACCGAGGCAGAGCTCGGGAGCGGCGTGTTCTGCCTGAGAAATAGAGTTACCCAAGCATCACGGAACTCGAGCGGGAAGAGATTGGGCGAGAGCCGAGTTGTTAGGGTTTCACTTATTATTCACTTAAATAAATATTCACAATTCTAGAGTAACGGCTCAGGCTAACAGCTGATTTGGCGAATCGCGATGCGCTTTAATTTTTCGGTAGTCCGCTTACGCTTATCCGCTTCGGTTTCCGGGGGTTGTTCCGATTCGCTTATCCGCTTCGAAAACGTTAGTCCGCTGCAGCGGATAAGCGGATAAGCGGACTTTCGAAGCGGACCGCCCACCTTTGCCGATTTTACTTGGCGCACACACAATACATGAGAGTATACATATGCAGAAGATTTTGTTTTGTAATCCGACCAACGATGGCCGACTGGCGGCCTTCAACTCCGTACAGCGAAATTACTAAAACCACAGGGGCTATGACATTTTATGTATTTTTCTTCTTGTTCATTCAAATTCTCACTTTTTCTTTCTTTTATCTCTTTCACTCTTTATTTGTCTTTCTTTATATGTCTCAGTAGGAGAGGTAACAGTCGTTAATGCTGTTTATAACATTAAACAAAGAAATTTGGAGGAATTCTGACGTCCATGAGGTAAGTTTTACTGACAGAACTGAGTGAAGATCTACTGTAATCTATATACCCCACAAAGGTTGGGTAAATAACATGATCCTTCCTGCCGATGAAGTAGCGTTTTTCATAGCGGCCTTTTGAAACCCACCAAATAAGGTTTTGTTTTGAAAACCAGCAATGAAACCCACTTTTCCTGCTGTTTAACACAAAACTAAAACTCGTTTTAACACGAAAAGAAACTTGGTAAATGAACACACACCCAATGTTCTTGAGACCCGACCCTAGATCGACTGTAATCTATATACCTCAAAGAGGTATGACCCTTCCTGCTGCTCTCGTATTGAGCAGGTGTACTAGTAAATTAAAATGTCGGTCAGTGGAGTCAGCTGTCGAAATGACATCATCGACGTAAGGACGTAGCGTGACGGTCGGACACAAAACTACCGCTGCTTTAATATATTGAAGATGATATATTTTAACCTCCAGTTACTTTGCAGTCACTATGAAGGGATTAGTGTTACGATTAGATTTACTATAATATTAACGTTACGTTATCATCATTACGCAAATGATATTACGATAAAATAACCGAGGCTAATTCCTTACTTCCACGTTATTTGTACCATACACCGCTTATCATTGATTCATGAACCATACACCACTTCAATCCAGAAACTTTCGAATAACGACAAAGGGATTGCAGTTTTACGATTATATTTACTATATTGTCGCGTCCCCGGGGTTAAGGCCCCTGAGTGATGGATGACCGAAAGGAGCTTTACTCCGAGGCGTATTTCAAACTTAGCGGGATTATTTTTTCGCGCGTGCGGGAAGGTTCGAAGCCTTAGCTGATCGGATGGCCGACATTGGGTTTATCCAAACCCACAGAACAAAGAAACGAAACAAGACAGAAAAGCAAAATTTAACAAACTAGCAACGGCACCCGCCCTAGGGGCGGGGCTTCAATTGGGAGGCCCAAATGAAAATGCTAAATATCAGAAATTGAAGGCTTTTTTTCTTTTAAACGATTTATATAAACATCCGTTAAATCTCGATCGGTGCAGCCGTTTGTGCGGCACCCGGGAAAATAACGTCATGCGGGAGCAAGTATCAGCAGGATGTGGCAGTGTGGGAGTCCACGTTTCTGATCCTCCTTCATGCCGAAGTAGCCCACCACTTCTCCAAGCATTCCGCTCTTCAGATCTGCCATGACAGATTTAAGCTTGATACTGAAGACGTGTGCAGTTAGTCCTCCCGATGTCGTATGTACTCCCGATACGTGTTTCCTTCATTGTAAAAACTACCAAATCAACAGTTAAAAGGATTTTGAGCCGATAGTTGTTACGGCCTTGGCAAGATCGATGGAGACAGCGATCTGTTAGCGTATACACCGCCCAAATAGCTATGTGGAATTCTCTCATGTAGAGATTAAACTCGCCCTGCTAGCAACGGTACCCGCCCTGCAGGCGGGGCTTCAATTGGGAAGCCCAAATGAAAGGTAAAATATCAGAAATTGAAGGCTTTTTATTTTATTTTAAACGATTCATATGAACATCCGTTAAATCATATCACACGCAAATCATCAAAATCTAAACAGTATCTTTAGAATTTCAATAAAAGCCACATCACTGTTCATATCGGTAAATATTATTCCATCGTGTTTCAAATCGTGATCGTGATCGCGATCTGTTAGCGTATACACCGCCCAAATAGATATGTGGAATTCTCTCATGTAGAGATTAAACTCACGTCATTTGAACTTTGGCCGAGGTCATTATTTACTTTTAATGATGCTTATATACGAATGATGTTTAATGATGTTTATATTGGTTTTGGGTCATCCTTTCCGCATATCTCGTGGGATTGTGAGTTGGAGAGACGGCCGTGATGGCGGGGAGGGGGTTGGAATTCTCTCAAGCAGGGATTGAACCCGTGTCCTTATAAAAGGTCTTTGTCCGAGGTCACCGAGTCCGATCGGTGCAGCCGTGCAGCGATCGGTGCAGCCGTTTGTGCAGCACCCGTGAAAGAAAACAACATCATCACAATGAAAACATCGTCACAATGAACGTTATGCGAACGCGAATGTTATGCGGGAGTCCAAACCTGAGAATGCTGGAGACCAAAGCTGAAATTGGAAAAATTAAATAGCCTATTTTACTCCTGGAGATCCCTGGATTACCCACCCAAAATATCGCTGCGATCGGTTCAGCTGTTTTTGCGGTACCTTCGAACTGACAGACAGTCGGATGGACATTTGGTGAATTATAGTAAGATAAATTTTTTTTTACAGTAACGTAAAAGACAACGAAAGGTGAGGTAAACTAAAATTCCTAATTTTAACATCTCCACTCGTAGACTCACAACAACACGACAGGGGGAAAGATGAAATAAAATAACATAATGTTCCTTTTATAATCGGCTGAACTCAACTTTTCTGTTCCAGCGATGGCATCGATTGAGTCGGTAGTTCCAAAGCAGCTGAAGAGTGCAGGTCCCACTCCAACAATGGCGCGGAGAGGCTTTTTCGTCACACCCCGACCGTGCCGTCCTTCGGGAATGTTCAGGGGTGGGGTTCCCTTGCCGATCGGCAAATGCTGTTTCTGTCGGCCCTGGCGGCGTGGTTGGCTAATGGAGCCCATCGCCTAGCCAGCTGAGGTTTATAAGAACATTACGGAAAATCACAGGGATGCAATACATACTGGGGTTTATTAACCTTAAGCCCGATAAACTAGTTAACACAAAAGCCACGCCCCTTATGGCGACATGCAAACGCTCTCAATCTGAACATTTACCCTGCTTATGTACATCGAGATGGGCTTCTCCTTCTTCGCGTCACACAGTCCACACTAAAACCTACACATTCCTACTTCCCTCAGGTATTTCATGACTACGTCCCACAAACATAACAATATTAATAGTATTAACGCTATTATTATTATTATTATTATGAAAACTACTGTATTAAGAAACCTGGGCTAATTTGTCTGAAGTAGCCTGAAGGTGAGGCATGAAGGCATGAAGCCTAAGGCCTATACGTACTGTGTCGTTGGAAGATCCGTAACGTCTATGCTTTCAATATTTGATGATCATTTTAACAATCGGTTGTTTGCGTTTCACAGTGAATGAGAAACGTAAAGGTAGAGCATGGCAAATGTAATATATGACAGGTTTTAACGATATGTTTGGCATGAACATTGGAATCAAAATGCCGGAGTGTGGAGTCAGCCGTTGTACGCTGTAATGACAGACGTAATCACATCACCCTGTCATGTGACCAGATTCTCAGCAATGATTGGTATACGTTTGAGGGGGCACACATACATACATACGGACGGACAAACACTGTTGTAGACTGCTTTTCCCTCTGGGCTATACCATAAAAATGGTGCAAAAACAGATCGCCTTAACTACAGACCTATCAGCTTCCCACCAATCATGAGCAAGGCAATGGCATCCATAATCGCAGTTCATATTAAATCCTTCTTTTTCACCAACAACCTCATCTCAGATCAACAATTTGGAATCAGACCAGGTCACCCCACCTTGGACATGCTGCTTCAACTCACCCAACAATGGACAGAGGCCCTCAATATCAGACATAAGATCAGGACCCTCTCTCTGGATATACAGTGCCTTCAGAAAGTATTCACATTTTGTTGTGTTACAGCAAGAATAGAAAACGGGTTAAAGGAAATTTTTATTTTGTCACCGATGTACACATAATATGCTGCATAATGACAAAGTGTGTGTTTTTTTGTTGTGTGTGCATTTTTACAAACTTATTGAAAATGAAATAAATAAATATATAATTTACATAAGTATTCAGCTCCCTCAGTCAATACCTCACGATTACAGCTTTGAGTGTTCTTGGGTATGTCTGTATCAGCATTGCACATCTGGAATTGGGGAGTTTCTCCCATTCTATCTGCAGGTTTGCTCAATCTCTGTCAAGTTGGATGAGGAGTGTCAGTGAACAGCAATCTTCAAGTATTTGCACAGATTCTCAATGGGAATCATGTCTGGCCTTTGGCTGGGCCACACCAGGACTTTCACGTACTTGTTCTGAAGCCATTCCAGTGTTGCTTTGGCTGTATGTTTGGGGTCATTGTCCTGTTGGAATGTAAATCTTTGCCGCAGTCTGAAGTCTTTTGCACTTTGAAGCAGGTTCTCCTCAAGGATTTGCCTGTATTTGGCTCCACTCATTGCTCCTTCTTTCCTTGCCAGTCGCTGCCGCTGAAAAGCTTCCCCATAGCATGATGCTGCCACCAACATGCTTGGTTAGATGGGCTCAGTTTCCGCCAGATGTAGTGCTTTGCTTTCAGGCCAGAGAGTTCAATTTTCATCTTATCAGACCACATAATCTTTTGTCTCATGCACTCAGTCTTTCACGTGCCTTTTTACAAACTCCAAGTTTGCTGTCATGTGCCTTTTTCTCAGGAGTGACTTCTGTCTGGCCACTCTCCCATAAAACCTACATTTGTGAAGTGCTGCAGAGACCGTTGTCCTTCCTGCAGGTTCTCCCATCTCAGCCAAGGAAATCTGTAGTTCTGTCAGAATGGTCATTGGGTTCTTGAAATAAGGGTTTGAATACTTATTGACTCAAGACATTTGAGCTTTTAATTTTCAATTATTTTGTAAAATTTTCTAAAAACAAAATTCCACTGATATTATGGGGTATAATGTGTAGAGCAGTGACATAGACTCTCAATTAAATCCATTTTTAATTCAGGCCGTAACACAACAAAATGTGAAAACAGTCATGGGGTGTGAATACTTTCTGAAGACAATGTATATGGATGGTGGGTCCTGAACTTTGCCCGCCGATCGATGTATATAGAGTGATAGTGTGAGTACTTTTGCCGTGTTTTGCGATGCTTTGCAAACAAACAACCAAGCAGCTTGAAGAGTGCTCGCCCAGTGACTTAAGCACTCAAGGAAGCACTCCAATTAAACGGTTGATAAGGAACAGCTGGCTTGGAATGCGATAGCTTGCGGAAACATACCTAACAACTCGCTCAACCTGTCGCTCTGCACTGCAAGGCCAGCGTACACTGCAGCGGCAAGCCTCGCGTCCCCGCGCGATCGCGAACGCAGGGGATGAGAATCGTCAGCGCTCCACCGTCTCTCCACCGTCCGTCGTCATCAAACAAGCAAGAGTCCAGGGTCAAGAACACAAGGGCCAAGAACGCAAGGGGCAACATCCAGCGTAGGGAGATGGTCCAGAACAAGAGAGCAGAGAGAGGGAGGGGAGAGGGGGAAATGTCTGTTTCTCTCCACCTTTTATCAACCCCTCATGACGTCACCTGTCTCTCTCTCTACCAATGCCCGCAGGCCACAACTACTGACTTCGCTCTCCACCTATCACACGCAGTTCGCCCTTTGACGTCATCGGCGTGCCCTGCCAATCAGCGTGATGCCCCAAAACGCCTTTGTCTCTACCAATCCACGGGAAGCTTCTTGCCCCGCCCCTGGCCAATCACAAGTCCTTCCTTACTCCGTTCTTCCCATTGGTCAGCTCCTGCCCAATAGCGAGTCACTTCTTGGTCCGCCCTGGCCAATCACGAGTCTCCGGGGCGTTCTTCGGCCTGCTTGAGCGAGGTGTGCCATACAAGTTGGTGATGTAGCTGGCCGCGGTTCCATCGGCAGTGCTCCGAACTGGCTTCCGGTTGGTTTTATTGTGGGGGGGAATTCGTATGTGTGGTGCTTTTAATGGTGGGATTCCTCACTAGTGTTTGTGTGGGCCATAAGGGACAAGGGGATGATCACTAGGTTTCACACACAGGGGAATTAACATAATCCCTACACTAGTTAAGACGCCCCCCATTCCTCGTAATCGGGACAAATATACACTTAATCCGACATTCAGGCCAAACCCAAATGGTTCTTTCTACCCACGATTATCGGAGCACCTACCTATACAGATATACCTGAATCTATATATCACTACCCCAAAATTCATAACAATACCCTTTGGGCCCCTAGAACCTACAGACCTTTGCACCCATTAAGCCCCCTTCGACCCCTCAGACCTTAACACCATTTTGACCCCTTACATCCATTAGACAGATTAAACAGCTTGGACCCATGACGATTTAGACCAACAGACCATCTAGAACCTTCAAAGCGCACACCATGCAAACATCTGTAGTCTTCTTGCAAAACACCCGATCCACCCAAGTGGTGGGTACTCTGCCAGTATGTATAATAATAACAATAATAACAAGTACACATACATTCAAAGTGCACAGCCCCCATGCCAAATAATTAAATATATTCGTGCCCGGCAATACCGCCGTGCAGCTCATAGAGACTGTATTGGGTGAGAGAGAGGTGTACAATAATAGATTGATTAATTGCATAATTAAAATCAATCAATGATTATCACAAAATATTTTCTTGATCAATTGGCTAATAGCATACCTAAACCACGAGTGCTTCATCCGAAGCTGTAACATTTTGAAAATTAATTAAATAAATAAGGCATTCATCAAAAAAATTAAATAATTAATTGATTAATCAATAAATTAATTGATTAATCAATAAATCAAAAATAGCCTTTATAGCCACATCACTTGGTCACTATCATGTCCATATATTAGCTTCCTCTCAAAAGGTGCCTGAGATATTGTCCAGAAGAATGAATGAAATGAATGAATGAAAAATGAATGAATGAATGATCGTTTTTAAGGCCATTTCCCCCGCTAGAGCGGGGGTTAGCCATGCGGGCCCCATGACAATCATGGTTCCCTGTTTGAGGCAATGTTTTTATGGCCGGATGCCCTTCCTGACGCCAACCCTGTTATTCGCCTTTTGCGGCACACATGGCATTACCAGTGAACTGGTACTCAATTTGCCGACCTCAGAAGGATGACAGGTTGAGTCAACCCCCCTGGCGTTCATTCAGTGATCAACCGGGATTCGAACCCAGGATCCTAGGATCACAAGCCAGCACCCTAACCGCGAAGCCAACACCAGGCTTTAATCCAACACCAACACATAAGAACTTAATTAATCGATAATAATTAAGTAACTAATAAATTAATTGATTAATCAATAAACCAAAAATACTGTTTTTGACAAAATACTTGGTCACTATTGTGCCAAAATTTCAGATTCCTAGCTCAAAGGATGGCTGAGATATCGCCCGGACAAACAAACAAGAAAACAAACAAGAAAACAAGAAAACAAACAAGAAAACAAACAAGAAAAACAAACAAACAAGAAAATGAAAAATCGGTCAGAGACAGAGGACTTGCCGGAATGTACTTTTTATCGACCATTTTGGACAAATATAATGACCGAACCATGTGACCGCTGACGGCATCATTATTTGTTTTCTAAACTAATTTATTCCTTGATGATGCTCAAGAAATTTAATCTTGATCGGATGAAGTTTTGTACTTGTCGAATTATGACATCATAATGGAGGCACGAATGTCATCATCATTAAAAAAAAAAAAAAAACACCTTTAGAGGCCATTTTTCCCCGCAAGCGGGGGTTGGCCTTTTTCGGGAACCGTGGTTGTTGTTGTTTTTCGGTCCCCTTTTTGAAGCAATGTTTTATGGCCGGATGCCCTTCCTGACGCCAACCCTTTTTGCCGCCTTTGACGACAAGCAGGGAATTACCAGTGAACTGATACTCAATTTGCCGACCTCGGAAGGATGGCAGGCTGAGTCAACCCCCCTGGCGTTAATTCAGCGATTGACCGGGATTCGAACCCAGGATCCTAGGATCCTAAGCCGGCACCCTAGCCGCTAGCCCAACACCAGGGATTTGCCGACCTCAGAAGGATGACAGGTTGAGTCAACCCCCCCTGGCGTTCATTCAGTGATCAACCGGGATTCATCATCATTAACATATTTTATTCCCCATGGAGAGTTCTTTACAATGAGCCATGTCTTAATTTTTTCTATTCAGCACTTTTGGAGATATAGAGGTGCTAAGTTCTTCGGTTTTTCCAAGATGGCGGCCGAACCACGTGACCGATGATATCATTATTAACATATTTTATTCCCCATGGAGAGTTCTTTTCAATGAGCCATGTCTCAATTTTTTCTATTCATCACTTTTGGAGATATATTGGTGCTAAGTTTATCGGTTTTCCAAGATGGCGGCTGAACCACGTGACCTATGACGTCATCATTAACATATTTTATTCCCCCTGGAGTTCTTTACAATGAGCCATGTCTCAATTTTTTCTGTCCAGCACTTTCGGAGATGTAGTGGTGCAAAGTTTTTCGGTTTTTCCAAGATGGCGGCCGAATCACGTGACCGATGACATTAACATATTTTATTCCGCATGGAGAGTTCTTTACAATGAGCCATGTCTCAATTTTTTCTGTTCAGCACTTTCTGAGATATAGAGGTGCAAAGTTTTTCGTTTTTTCCAAGATGGCGGCCGAACCACGTGACCGATGACGTCATCAATTGGGCACAATCTATTCCAGGGCAAGACAAATACGTGTGCAAAGTTTGGCGATTCTACGTGCAACGGTGTAGACGTAGTGCTGCAATCAGACAAACATACATATTTTTTTCAGATGAAAAATCGGTCAGTGACCGAGGACTTGCCGGAATTTACTTTTTTTTTTATCAGCCATTTAGGACAAATATGGCGGTTGAACCATGTGACCAATGACATCATCTTAACATATTTTATTCCCCTTGGAGAGTTCTTTACAATGAGCCATGTCTCAATTTGTTCTATTCAGCACTTTTGGAGATAGAGGTGCTAAGTTCTTCGGTTTTTCCAAGATGGCGGCCGAACCACGTGACCGATGACATCATTAACATATTTTATTCCCCATGGAGAGTTCTTTTCAATGAGCCATGTCTCAATTTTTTCTATTCAGCACTTTCGGAGATAGAGGTGCAAATTTTTTTCAAGATGGCGGCCGAAGCACGTGACCGATGACATCATCAATTGGGCACAGTATATTAGAGGGCAAGACAAATACGTGTGCAAAGTTTGGCGATTCTACATACAACGGTGTAAACGTAGTGCTGCAAAGACAAACAGACAGACAAACGAACAGATCAACATACTTGCCGGAATCTTTTCCGGCAAGTAACAAACAAGAAAACAAACAGCCAGAGTGAAAACTGAGTACTCCCTTTCAGTGTGCGTCATTGCCGAGCCTCCTTTGGTGCCCGGCAATGACGTTATGCAGCGCCTGGAGATAGCATCGGAAAGGAGCAGTGGACAATAACTAGAACTGCCACTTTATAACTGCTGGCAGTGAGAACCAGGTACCAAGATCCTGCCGTCTTGAAAGATGATGGGCTGCGCCCTGGTTATCTCAATTTCAAGCAGATGAGCAGTGTCTGCTATGGCCGAACAGTCCAATCTGGAAGTGTCAGTGTCGCTCACAATTGCTGCAGACAAGCAAAGTGGGGATGGACCGACCACAACTCTGGCCCCGTGCCGAGCCCTCTTCTGCTCCCTGTAGGCAGCTCTCCTCTCATTTACCAGCGTCACACCTGGTACAGCGTGACTTAAACTGTCGCGATTCTCAGCCAAGGATTCCCAAGTGTCAACGCAGATGTCAGCCGCCCTCAAATCTCTTTTGCGAGTATCTTTGAAACAGAGCTGGAGGCGGCCCCTTGATCTTATACCTGTGACTAACTCGCCAAAGAGCATGTCCGTTGAGATGCTACCGTCTTCGATACAATGAACATGATCAAGCCATCGGAGATGCCACTTGCTAAGAAGAGCAAGCATGCTGGGCACACCTGTGCGAAGGAACACCTCTGTATTGGTAATTATCCCGCCATGAAATACCAAGGACTTGACACAGACAGCGGAGGTGGAAGGCATCAAGATGCTTTTCCTGGCCTACGTACATTGTCTAGGACTTCCTTCCGTAGAGAATGTTGCTGAGCACACTGACCTGGTACACATGGAGCTTAGTCTTCTCTGTCAGCCTGCCGTTTGTCCACACACTCTTTCTCAGCCTTGACATGATGACTGCGGCCTTGACAATCCTACTGTTAATTTATATAGCGTGGTGGACTAGAGAGAGGCAGCTGTTGATGGTGGATCCCAGATAGATAAAGCTCTTAACTGCCTCAAAGTTGTCAATGGTGATGCAGAGTTGTTTCCACATCCTGACCCATGATGTTGGTTTTCTTAATGCCGATAGTCAATCCAATCTCCTCGCAGGTGTGAGAGAGCTGGTCTACCAGTCGTTGCAGTTGATGCTCTTTATGTGCAGTCGGTGCAGCACCATCTGCGGACAGAATGAATGAAATGAAAATCACGGTGTGTACCCCGATTTAGAACAGGTACACCGTATCCCTGCGCATCGTAAGAGGCGACCAAGGGTTGGCGTCAGGAAGGGCATCCGGCCATAAAAAACGTTGCCTCAAACAGGGAACCATGAGCTCATGGGGCCCGCAAGGACAACCCACGCTCTAGCGGGGAAAATGGCCTTAAAACGATCATTCATGTGCAGTCGGTGCAGCACCATCTGCGGACAGCAACTCTCATATAAGGGGACCTCCCTCACTTTGGTCTTTGCACGGAGCCTTGAGATGTTGTACAATTTCCCATCATCCTGTTGTGTAAGTAAATGCCCTCAGTGGAATATCCAAAGGCATACAGCAACAGTAGAGAGAGGAATACCCCAAAGAGTGTGGGTACCAGCACACAGCCCTGCTTCACACCACTGCTGGTCCTCAAATTTCAGACGTCACCCCAATGAAGCTTTAGAATTACCCTTTAGAATCCTCTAGAATTCTCCTTTAGAATCCTATAGAATTAAACATGGTGGGTTCAACAGGTTCTTCATTTTTGACAGACAGATGGACAGATGGAAGGAAAGACATAACCAAATATTGAAGCGGCTTCACCGCTTAAAAACAACCAGTGACCTTATCATACATCTTCAAAACCAGAGCACCCACTGCCACCTCCTTTCCCCTCATCAATGTGTACTGTACGTACGCCAAACACTTACCCTACAGCAGCATCCAATATGATGGTTACCGGCACATCGAGTTCACGCAGTTTCTCTGCCATGACATGTCTGTAGTGAAAGGAGTGGTGTGACAGACAAATTGCGACGATGACAAATTGGTAAAAATATTAAATAAAATTGAAAAGTATTAAATATTAAAATCAAATATTAACAAAATCTCAAAGCATCGATTAGAAAACACCACAGAGAAGGAACAAAGCCTGTAGCTTGGACAAAATCATCTTGCTAAAAAAACCAATGGTTTCTACTGGCAATTGAGAATGTAGTATAACCAGACGCACACAGGTGAGGATGATAACATCGTTAACATTTTGATGAATCACCTTGAAATAACCTGTCATAGCGATAACTATTCTACATTTTCTAAATTATGAAAATGTTGATTTTGCTACAATTAGCGATTCACTCCATGGGGAGATTATGTCATTGTCCCTTACTTGCCACCTACCCCTTTGTACCTTTAACCCCGACCTTGACCTTGGTCTCAGATTTGGAGAATATCAACAATGATCTCACCCTGAGCCATTTGGCTGGGACTCCGTCACAAGGACCCTGAACCGTTTTCGAGCTTCGACTGCCTGTTCCAGAATTCGCAGCAGTACTCTTGAGTAGGAGTGCGTCAAGATGGTCTAAAAGAGCAAAGCGAACCGAGCCACACAAAACTACAAATTCAATCACCATCAATCATCAAAAAAAAAACAAAAAAAAAAAACCAAGCCCCCAACTGCACCTTCAAAATCGGACGTGCACACTTTAAGTAGTATTGTCATATTGTGTTTGGCATTTAAGTTTTATCATGGACATAGGGTCATCATATTGTGTTTAGCATGCAGGTGATATCATGCACATGGGGTCGTCATATTGTGTTTAGCATGTAGGTGATATCATGCACATGTGGTCGTCATATTGTGTTTAGCATGTAGGTGATATCATGGACATGGGGTCGTCATATTGTGTTTAGCATGTAGGTGATATCATGCACATGGGGTAGTAATATTGTGTTTAGCATGGAGGTGATATCATGGACATGGGGTCGTCATATTGTGTTTAGCATGTAGGTGATATCATGCACATGGGGTAGTAATATTGTGTTTAGCATGGAGGTGATATCATGGACATCGGGTCGTCATATTGTGTTTAGCATGTAGGTGATATCATGCACATGGGGTAGTAATATTGTGTTTAGCATGGAGGTGATATCATGGACATGGGGTCGTCATATTGTGTTTAGCATGTAGGTGATGTCATGGACATGGGGTCGTCATATTGTGTTTAGCATGTAGGTGATATCATGCACATGTGGTCGTCATATTGTGTTTAGCATGTAGGTGATATCATGGACATGGGGTCGTCATATTGTGTTTAGCATGTAGGTGATATCATGCACATGGGGTAGTAATATTGTGTTTAGCATGGAGGTGATATCATGGACATCGGGTCGTCATATTGTGTTTAGCATGTAGGTGATATCATGCACATGGGGTAGTAATATTGTGTTTAGCATGGAGGTGATATCATGGACATGGGGTCGTCATATTGTGTTTAGCATGTAGGTGATATCATGCACATAGGGTCATCATATTGTGTTTGGCATGCAAGTGATATCATGGACATGAGGTCGTCATATTGTGTTTAGCATGTAGGTGATATCATGGACATGGGGTCATCATATTGTGTTTAGCATGTAGGTGATATCATGCACATGGGGTAGTAATATTGTGTTTAGCATGTCGGTGATATGGACATGGGGTCATCCTATTGTGTTTAGCTTGTAAGTGATATGGACATGGGGTCATCCTATTGTGTTTAGCATGTAAGTGATACCATGGACATGGGGTCATCATATTGTGTTGAGCATGTAAGTGACATCATGGACATGGGGTCATCCTATTGTGTTTAGCATGTAAGTGATATGGACATGGGGTCATCCTATTGTGTTTAGCATGTAAGTGATATGGACATGGGGTCATCATATTGTGTTTAGCATGTAAGTGATATCATGGACATGGGGTCATCCTATTGTGTTTAGCCTGCAGGTGATATCATGGACATGGCGTCATCATATTGTGTTTAGCATGTAAGTGATATGGACATGGGGTCGTCATATTGTGTTTAGCATGTAAGTGATATCATGGACATAGGGTCGTCATATTGTGTTTAGCATGTAAGTGATATCATGGACATGGGGTCATCCGATTGTGTTTAGCATGTAAGTGATATGGACATGGGGTCATCCTATTGTGTTTAGCATGTAAGTGATATCATGGACATGGGGTAGTCATATTGTGTTTAGCATGTAAGTGATATCATGGACATAGGGTCGTCATATTGTGTTTAGCATGTAGGTGATATTATGGACATGGGTTCGTCATATTGTGTTTAGCATGTAAGTGATATGGACATGTGTTACGGATTCGTCATTTTCGTTGTGGTGGTTTTCATCCACTGTAAACATTTCTGATTCCATGTATTATTATTGTTGTCATTTAAAGGGAATAGATATTTCTATTTTCAAAAGTTAAAAGCTAATGTTTTAAATGAAACAGGAACCGGACGGCGACGAAGAGGCAGAGGAGAAAAAGAGGGCGGAGCGAGTGAGTCGGACAAGAAAGCCGAGCTGCTCCGAGTTCTGAAGCGAACGTTGTCGAACGGGAGTCACTAGCGAAGTTTCGGGTTTCCCGGGAAAGGGATCCCTGCGACAGAGTTGTCATCGCTGTGACCGATCAACCTGCGTGTCAGGTTTTTGGCGGTGGATTCCGAGGAGAATTATCGTCGGGCCGTTACGTCTCAAGAACGGGTCGTCGGCCATTTTGACTCGCGCGCTTCATGCGTCGAGCAAGGTTTCTTTGCTTCGTCAGCTGTTTTCACCGCTTTCAGAAGTATCTGGTGTGTGTGTGTGCACCATGGCTTTTGAAGATTAATGTGCGGTTCGCCGACTGTGAGCCGTGAAAGTCCATACCCGAGGGTGTGATTTCCCAGTCGCCTTGAAGGCGCCTTTGTGCAGCTTTGGGCTGTGTGACTGTACTTGCCATCCGCACTGGATTCTGGTCTAGATTGGACATCGTTCTGGCGATCGCTGGAGCGAATCGACTTCGGCTTGAAACCGGATTCAACTTGGGTTTGAGGCCGGGAAAGAGACATTGGGAATGTTCTGGTTTCACTCACCTGGAGCACAGTGAGTTATATATTACGAAACTGATGGTATCATCATCGGATGATATATTGATTGTACTTTTGATTACTATTATTGTTGTACTGTTATTCTTGTGTGATCTTAATACAATATTTGTTTGTGAGTAACAATTGGTGTGGCTTCACCATTGATCTTTGACATACGGAATAACACATTTTTCTGCCGTGACTCCTCTCGGGGCTCGGAGGCACACCGTGACCAAGGGGTCGGGGAGGAGCACGTAACACATGGGGTCGTCATATTGTGTTTAGCATGTAAGTGATATGGACATGGGGTCATCATATTGTGTTTAGCATGTAAGTGATTTGGACATGGAGACGTCATGTTGTGTTTAGCATGTAAGTGATATGGACATGGGGTCGTCATATTGTGTTTAGCATGTAAGTGATATGGACATGGGGCTCGATGTATGTTGCGAGTGTATGTTAGCACAAGTTTGCATTTTTCACTCTCTCTCCCTTCTCTCTCTCCTCTACATTTTGCAACAAACACACTTTAATTCACATTCACATCCTAACATGCCTCCTTGTTTAGCGGAGAGTCCAACGCAATTACAAAGTGAAGAAGAACAAGTTTCAAAATAACAACTCATTGCTCTGAAACCCGATACAGCCCTTCTACGTGATGGTCCGCAGTATCGCCAAGTCTTAGATGTTTCGACTTCGTATCAGGGTCTACCCGAAGAATCAAGGGGGCTTCCAGAGCGGTCCCAAACATCAGCAATCGTCTGAACTACAAGCTTAAGAGATGAGCAGATGACCGTCAGCCCACTCGGCAATATATATATATATATATATATATATATATATATATATATATATATATATATATATCTATATCTATATATCTATATATCTATATATCTATATATATATATATATATATATATATATATATATATATATATATATATATATATATATATATATATATATATATATATATATATATATATATATATATATATATATATATATATATATATATACATACATACATACATACATACAGTCACGTGAAAAAGTAAGTACACCCCATGTTAAGTTTTGACTTTTTCAACATATTTCAACATATAGCTATTTGATCTTCATTTCAACAATGTTGAGAGATAAAGGTGATATAATATCACAAATATCATGAAACATTTACATTTTGCGGTCCATTATATAATTTAAATAAACACAAATGCAAATTTCGCATGTGGAAAAAGTAAGTACACACTTGGCTCTAATAGGTGGTATTTACCCTTTGGCAGAAACAACCTCAAGTAGGCATTTCTTATAACTGTCTACCAGTCTCTGACATCGACTGGGAGAAATTTTTGCCCACTCCTCCATGCAGAATTCTTTCAGCTGTGCGATGTTTGAGGGGTTTCTTGCATGCACAGCTCGTTTCAAATCCCCCCACAACATCTCGATGGGATTTAGATCTGGGCTTTGACTTGGCCATTCCAGACGACTCCATTTCTTTCTTTTCAGCTTTTCCTTGGCAGATTTACTGGTATGTTTAGGGTCATTATCATGTTGCAAGGTTCATCTTCGGTTGAGCTTCAACTTTGCGACAGATGGTCTCACATTATCCTCAAGCACCCTCTGGTACAATGAAGAATTCATAGTGGATTCTATGATGGTGAGCTGCCCAGGCCCTGATGCAGCAAAGCTGCCCCAAACCATAATATTTCCACCACCATGCTTTACAGTTGGAATCAGGTTCTTGTGGTCAAATGCTTTCTTTGGTTTTCGCCAAACATGTCTTCTGGTACTGTGGCCAAATAGCTCTACCTTTGACTCATCTGTCCAGAGCGCATTGTTCCAGAAGTGTTGGTCTTTGCCTAGGTGTTCATTGGCAAACTTTAGTCATGCCCTGATGTTCTTTCTGGACAGCAAAGGTTTCCTCCTGGCACACCTCCCATGTAGATCAAATTTGTCTCCTCTGAGTCTCCTCTTTCTAAAGGTACATTCGTGCACTTTGACATTAACAGTGGCAAGAGCTACCTGTCGGTCCCGTGATGATATTCTGGGGTTCTTAGAGACTTCTTTCAGCATCTTACGGTCTGCTCTCGGGCTGAACTTGCTGGGCGGCCTGGCCTGAACAAGTTGGCAGATGTTTGGAATCTTCTCCACTTGTAGATGATCTTCCGGACAGTGGAATGATTGCTTTTAAATTGTTTGGAGATCTTCTTAAATCCCTTCCCAGACTCGTAGGCATCTATAACCTTCTTTCTGAAGGCCTCAGAGCTCTTTTGATCGAGGCATGGTGATGCCGCACACTTCAACAACAAAGAGCAAACCAAACTAAATGTCTGAGGTTTAAATAAGACAGGTTCCTCCAAGGTCCTCTCTAACGATGTTCTAATCATTTGCACCAGAGCTGGTGCACCTCATTCTAATTTTAGGTATTTGAAGTCGTGATAAATGTCGGGGTGTACTTACTTTTTCCACATGCGACATTTGCATTTATGTTGATTTAAATTATATAATGGACTACAAAATGTAAATGTTTCATGATATTTGTTATATTATATCACCTTTATCTATCAATATTGTTGAAATGAAGATCAAATAACTGTATGTTGAAATATGTTGAAGAAGTCAAAACTTTACATGGGGTGTACTTACTTTTTCACATGACTGTATATATATATATATATATATATATATATATATATATATATATATATATATATATATATATATATATATATATATATATATATATATATATATATATATATATATTGTTACGGAACCCAACGTCGGCCTCTTTCCCCCTTATCGAGGGGGGATTAATCCCCTCGTCTATGACTGACCGACGTGGTCCCGGGGGTATGACGTCACGCCCGGTCAGCGCTGGGTAGGGTATTAGGCCCAACCGTCCTATGACCTAAATACCAGCGCATCCCGGTACGCAAGGAAACACCCCCTCGCTCACGGCCGCAGCGTAATGGACTGGTTGCGTCGAGCGAAGCGAACTGCGGCGTGAGCCGTTTATCGAAGGGGCTAAACCCGATTCATATTCGTTGGCCGAATCGCGCCACGTACACTCAATTTGGAAACCTCTAAAGCGACCGAATGTGAAGAAGAGGACAAGGTAGGAAGAACAGGGATTTATTACTAATTATTAATTATTGTACACAATCAAAAAAAGAACCAAGGAGAAGGAAAGATAACGAAAGTAACTGGAAGAAGAAGAAGAAGAGGAAGACAGTGCAAATACTAGCTTATTCTATACAATCTTACTTAGACCCCAGGACAACATAAAAGATGGACGACAATCAGACTTACACAGGGGATGATGGCAGGAACGAATGGCAGGAGGTGGATGGCTGGACGGATGAGCAGGTCGGATCCCGGGGCGGGAAGGATGCGGGTCCGGTTCGTGTGTGCTCAAGGTGAGCAGCCGCCGTTAAAGCTCAAAGCTGCGGTGGTTCCAGCTGCGATGGTTCAAGCTGCCGTCTCTGCCGCATCCCTCTCATCTCTCCCCGCAGTCCTTCTGCACCCCCTTTTTATCAGGCGTGTCGCAATCAAGCCGCCAGCCTCTTAGGAACGCCCATCGGTGAGCTCGCCTCGGCCTCGATTGGTCGCGAGGGCTCACCGATCCCACCCCTCGATGAGGCGCTGGCAGGGCCACACCTTGTTCCTGGCGCTTGGCTGACTCCTCCCACCTTCTTCCCCGAGGCTTGACCACGTGCGTAATGGCGGGCGAATGCAGAAAATCGCCCAATGCAGTTGGAAATGAAGGCTGGCAATTGAAAGGGGATCTATCCTATTTAATTGATGCAACGCAATGAATTAGTGGACCACAGAGCCTTATACTGACATTTACTAAGGACATAACTACTGAGGGAAACTTATGATTGGCTATGTGTGTGCGATGTCTTAACTAAGGACGACCTTTGACCTTTACACTTGGAGGTATTTACAAGGAATATTTACAGCAAATTACACACAGTTCCCAAATCCTCAACACTGCACCCTCCTTCCTCACGGGACGTCCCGGCCCCAAAACTTTAACTTCAGTGTGACACGCAGGTGTAGTAACCCTCTACAATTAACCTGACCCTGAGTGCGACAATTTTAAAACACAAATAAATATGTCCCACTAATTGCGTTGCACCCTGCCTAACAGTTTCACACCCACAGCTAACCGAATTGCGGAATTATTTTCAAACTAAACATGAACGGTGGGGGAGCATTATTTACAGTGACATTATTTTGACTATTTACAAAACTGCAACCCAGGACCTGTGATTTTTCTTTTAGGGAAACAAAAAGAAATTCCTGTTGGGAGGGAGGAGACAGCATGCATTGCATCGATGCACCACCACCAATCAATAACAAAGCACCAATCACCAAAACTGCACCAATCAAGCACCATTTGGTGCAACAGTCACCAGTTCATAATAATGAAACAACAAAAAAACAACTGGTGGTGGTCTTCTTCTTCTCTGCTGGGCCGATGTTCTTCCTGATGTTTTCTCTTCTTGCGGCCTATTTGGAAATAAAAGGGCACCAACGCGTCCACTTTTTATTTAGGGCCACAGGGACCAACTCAGGTTGGTCCACCTGTTTGGCATAGGTGCCACCTTTACCCTGGGCCGCAAGTGAGATTACCTGGCCACCATGGCCGGTCCCCAGCAGAGGTGCCAGGCCCCAAAACATGGGGTCCATAAAGTGGTGCTTGGCCGCAGAACGGCGGTCCATAAGTGGTGCATCAATGCAAGCATGCTGGTTGCGGGAGTTTCGGCTCACGGACACGACCCCCCACACACTCCTCTCAGTGCCCAGAGAGCACAGTCCTCGGGTGGGAGACAGGGGAACAGAAGACAGGTGAGTAATGGGTCAGGGCGCAAGGGTACACATCAAACAAGATAATGCCGGACGAGGTGCGCACAGAGAGCGAAGTGAGAAAGCTCATCCCTACCGTACGCCCCCCACATGTGACCTACACTACCCCCCCTTGCCCCTCCCCGTATTTACAAAAACCGACATTTACAAATTCGTCACTACCGTCACGTCTTCCCCATATTTCCCCTATACCAAATTCGTCATCACAATCCCATTGTCTAAATTTGCCATCACCAATTCATCATCAATCTTCATAAGGAGGGAGAGATGGAACACAACACAATGTCACACCCACGTCATGATGCATCTCACATTCCAAACATCTGCACAAAAATAATAAAAACAACAACATGGCATGGTGTGGAGTTCTGTCACCTCAGGTGAGTGGATGTAGATGGTGCGAGGAGATTCTTAATCCTAACTATCCTCAAAATGACTTTAATACACTTTACACTACCTGGGGTCTTTCCCTGCCAATCCATTGGCAATCTTACTCGATTGCGGTTTTAAGAACCAAATTCCCATTGACCAAACTGTGGTGCTTCATCAATTTGGGGTCTCACTGCCCCGATTCAACTCCCTGTGCCTTTGCACAATTTCAGGACTGGGTCGTGTGGCTCTCCCAGCAGGTCTACCCACCTGCACATCTCCACCACTGTAGTTGCCTCCGAGCTTACCTGCTCCTTAACCTAACCTATCTAACTGGGGAAGGCCCTCCTTGGTGCTTACCCCACTCGGTGCCCTCTCTGGCACTGGGCTACCCGGGTCCGTCCTCCGGATCCTCGGGCCCCATCCACAACAACTCTACCGGCTCCCAGAGCCCACCTGCGGCCTCACCTGGCCGACATCCTAACAGTGGCGGAGTGCCCATTCAACTACACACACTAACAGGCCACACGCCCAGCCATTTCCACGTCACTAATGCACCCATCCAAACAACATTCTTCCACAACGCACCACAGATGCCAATATCCAACCACAATTTACCTATTCCCTCGACCTAACTCTTAAACTACCCTCCCCGGGTATTCGTGATGGGGTCTATCCTCCCCACACACACCTTCGCACCATCCACTCCACTCCACAGTTTCCACCATACTCACTCCATACCATCCATTCCATACTCCATATATTCCATACTCCATGTTTTCCATACAACCATTCTCCATACACCTGTATTTGCACACCTGTGCCATCACACCTGGTGCCTCCTGCACCCTCCTTCCTCCAGGACCATTTGCCCAACACAACACTCAATCACCATTACTCACTCATACACCTGTTCACTTGCACACCTGTGCAATCACACACCTGGTGGCACTTGCACCCTCCTTCCTCCCAGGCTTCTTCAATCATTCAATACAATGCACAGCCACAATTGATCCTCATGCACTGCTCCATACACTTCCACGCTCAATACAATTCACAATCGCAATTATTCACTCGTATATGGCTCAATATACTTTCGATCCTCAAACACACGGCATCATCTGATCTACCTGGTGCCATGCTAAAACTCGCGCTTCCCCGTCGCCCCTTACATTATTGCGCTCCCTCGTCATTATCATCCAACTTCCCTCTCTGTGTCCCCGACTACCTGTCCAATGTCGCTACTTAAATCTCCAGTTACCTATAGTCAATCTCTAGGTCCCTATACATTATCCAAACCCTCCCTCGGCGAGCTTACACTGCCAAACCCCATAAAACTATAGCTCCTTTGCCCCCGTTGAGGGATGGCAGAGTTGCCATCCCACCACATCGGGCATCTCTCACTACAAATTTTGCTCATCCAATTCCAGTCAATCAAAAATTTGCCAATCATTCTACCAATCAGTTGCCAATCAAATTTTTGCCAATCACAAATTTTGCTTTTCCAATTTGCTACTGTTACCACCCTCACACGTCTACTCACTTGAGTCTCTCGGTGCGCCAATTCATTTCCAAAGCTCGGCTTCGCAAAGCCGAGCAATGACTGCGGGTGGTTCGTTGCCGGCGGTTGGGTCCGTCCGGCATTCGGTGCAGGGAAGGAGGTTTATTCGGGCCGAGATTCCACGCACCATCTCGGCACGGAGCCGTCCGATGGCCCGATCTCGCCCTGCCGGAACGCCTCAACCACAAGGGGTCGCCGTGATGACCCTTCCGACCGGGCCGCCCGCTCCGTCTAGCGGAGCACGGACGCAACCGTTCGGAGCGAGGCCCGGCGTGGATCGCGTACGGCGGTTCTTTCGAAACCGCCGTGGTTACGATCCCCGCTGGTTCCCGCGGCACACAAACCCCTGCACGAACTGAGGGTTCACTTCGGCTACAAGTCGATCTAAACGCTGCTCCGTTTAACGTCGATGCTCCACTTGCATGCTCACACCCCGCGTTCCGTTCCTTGCTCACACATACAGCTGTCTCCATGCTCTCCGTCATTGCCCCTTCTTTTACACAACACCCAGGTACACTCATTCCGCTCACATACTTTGTCACACACCTGACCACCGCACACCTTAGCACACACTCTTCATTCGCACACCTCACCAACACACCTCTTCGCGCCCACTCCTCTGTGACAACCACGGGTGTGCTCTCCTCCGCACACCCAATCACGTGCTCCACTACCAACTCAAGCGTGCATTCCCACACGCGCTCGACCATTCCAGGTGTGCATCCTTCCATTCCAGGTGTACATCCCCTCTCACCTGCTACAACCAACTCGTGCTCCGTGTCACTCTCACTACTCTCACCACCACACTCGGTCGCGCATTCACCCTTACTCTTGACAGTGCTCTGTAATCATGCACTCCTCTGTTACACACCTTTTCCACGCATCCTCTTGTGCACACTCTCCCGTTACGCCCTCCGTAACACTCACTACAGGTGTGCATTCTTCCCTTACATCCCCTGTAACACTCCCCATCACGCGCTTCCATGTGCCCCCCCCCCCCCCCCCCGCACACGCGCCACGACCAACTCACTCTCGACAGCACACTCACTCCTTGGCGCGCACCTTTTCCTCACACACCCCATAGTCGGACATCCTCGCACACCTCCTCCTTCACACTCTGTACCTGTCGCACACTTTACCAGCGGCCTCTCACGAACACCCGGGTCTACACCAACACCAAAGCCGACTGAATCTCCCCTCACACCATATACATTTCCGAGTATATCGCCACTCACCTCGGCACCTCGTCTCCGCTCCTCCTCCGCCACCTGCAAACTCGTTATTTGGTTAGTAAGCACATCATCATGATTTGAGCACAGACCTTGTACATATTCCATCACCTCCTCCTTTATCTCCCTCTTAGTTTCCCTCCGTCTCTTCTTAATTTCACTCACCCCCTCTGCCACATCCTCTAACTTTTGCTTCACCTCTTTCATTTCTCGGTGCGCCCCCTCAAGTTCTTCCTCTCATGCCACCTTTGTCGTTTCTATGTGCGTCCTTACCTCCCGCTCTTTCGTCTGCATTGCCTCCGTTACCTCGTCCAACCTCTTTGTCAACCCCTCACGTACCATCTGACATTCCCTCTTCGTCGCTATAAGTCCCTCTTTTATCTCCTACTGAGTCGCCTTTAACCCCCCCGATTACCGCAGTGTTCTTTTCCACCTGTTCCACTAATTCCTTCTGTCCCACCGTCAGCTGTTCTACTCCCCTCGTTAGATCTTCTATGCCCCCCTGTAACCTAGCCTTCCTATTTCTCACCTCTTTCTCCATACGTTCCTCACCTCGCTTTACCTCCTCGCGTACCCCCGAGACCTCCTCGCCCACACCTTGTCTGATCTCCTCCCCCATTTCTCCCATCTCCTTGGTAGAGGCTGCCCTCATCTGCTCCAAATCATTCCTCTGGGCATCCAATTTAGTTTCCAACCCGATTTTCACCTCCTCTATTTGATCTCCCATTTGTTTAATTTCCCAGGCGGATTGCTCCCCTATTTCCCTCAATTTGCCTTCCATAGTGTTTTCTAACCCCGTTAACCCATTCTTCACCCCCTCCATCTGGTTCTCCTGGGCAGCCATTCTATTTTCCAACCCCGTTAACCCCTCCTTCATTTCCCAAATTTGATTACCCATGTCCTCTAGTTGGCCCCCCAATTTACCTACGAGCCCCCCGATATGGCTTTCCAATCCCCCAAATTTACTGTCTAAACCCTCAAATTTATTGTCTAGCCGTTCACTGGTACCCCTTTGCTTCATCCCTCATTGCTCCCATTTGGCCCCCCAGCTGCTGACTGGTACCCCTCGCTTCGTCCCTCATTCTGCTTTCCATCCCTTTGAAATTATCGTCTGTCTTTACCATAAAGGCTATCATCCGTTTCATAAACAGGTCCAAATTCATTGGTGGCGCGGGCTCAGCTGCCGCAACCACGTGCGAGCCGCCATTTTGTGCCTCTACAACCACGTGCGCGAGGGCGCCATCTTGTGCACCCGATACCCCCGCAACCACATCTTCATTGTTCTCCTCCTCCCTCTCCTCCATGTACATTTCGCTGGGGTCCTGGGTCGCTTCTAACCCCTCTTCTAATTCCCCCACCGGCATCCGGCCGCCTTGATCATCCATGGCGCGATTTCAAATTTGGATATAAACTAAAATTTTGGCCACTCGTAATTTGAGTGCGTTAAACGCACTTCAGGTCCGAATCCCACTCCTGGCACCAATTGTTACGGAACCCAACGTCGGCCTCTTTCCCCCTTATCGAGGGGGGATTAATCCCCTCGTCTATGACTGACCGACGTGATCCCGGGGGTATGACGTCACGCCCGGTCAGCGCTGGGTAGGGTATTAGGCCCAACCGTCCTATGACCTAAATACCAGCGCCTCCCGGTACGCAAGGAAACACCCACTCGCTCACGGCCGCAGCGTAATGGACTGGTTGCGCCGAGCGAAGCGAACTGCGGCGTGAGCCGTTTATCGAAGGGGCGAAACCCGATTCATATTCGTTGGCCGAATCGCGCCACGTACACTCAATTTGGAAACCTCTAAAGCGACCGAATGTGAAGAAGAAGACAAGGTAGGAAGAACGGATTTATTACCAATTATTAATATTGTACACAATCAAAAAAAGAACCAAGGAGAAGGAAAGATAACGAAAGTAACTGGAAGAAGAAGAAGAGGAAGACAGTGCAAATACTAGCTTATTCTATACAATCTTACTTAGACCCCAGGACAACATAAAAGACGGATGACAATCAGACTTACACGGGGGATGATGGCAGGAACGAATGGGCAGGAGGTGGATGGCTGGACGGATGAGAAGGTGGGATCCCGGGGCGGGAAGGTTGCGGGTCCGGTTCGTGTGTGATCGAGGTGAGCAGCCGCCGTTAAAGCTCAAAGCTGCGGTGGTTCAAGCTGCGATGGTTCAGGCTGCGATGGTTCAAGCTGCCGTCTCTGCCGCATCTGACGCATCCCTCTCATCTCTCCCCGCAGTCCTTCCGCACCCCCTTTTTATCAGGCGCGTCGCGATCAAGCCGCCGGCCTCTTAGGAACGCCCATCGGTGAGCTCGCCTCGGCCTCGATTGGTCGCGAGGGCTAACCGATCCCGCCCCTCGATGAGGCGCTGGCAGGGCCACGCCTTATTCCTGGCGCTTGGCTGACTCCTCCCACCTTCTTCCCAGAGGCTTGACCACGTGCGTAATGGCGGGCGAATGCAGAAAACCGACCAATGCAGTTGGCAATGAAGGCTAGCAATGGAAAGGGGATCTATCTTATTTAATTAATGCAACGCAATGAATTAGTGGACCACAGAGCCTTATACTGACATTTACTAAGGACATAACTACTGTGGGGAAACTTATGATTGGCTACGTGTGTGCGATGGCTTAACTAAGGACGACCTTTGACCTTTACACTTGGAGGTATTTACAAGGAATATTTACAGCAAATTACACACACAGTTCCCAAATCCTCAACAATATATATATATATATATATATATATATATATATATATATATATATATATATATATATATATAGGGAGCTGTAATGCCCCTCCCCCTTTGTATATCCTTGCTGCCTTACCAATTACCAAGTATAACCAATTATATGTTTTGTTTTGACTGATTGCTGTACTCTTTTATAATACTTAGTCCTTTCTTGTGCATTGAGGATGTGTAATATCCTAATAAGGAGTTCTGTGCTTGTGAGCTCTTGGCCTGTGTGGGCACACACAATCTCTTGTTCCCCTTCCCTGGCCTTGGTGGCAGCTGTTATCTCTCAGCCTCCCTCTAGACTTTGCCAATATCCTGTGGGCTGACACATTTACGAGTGTCCCCTCCTTTTGTACTTTCCCAACCAAGGTTTCTATACAGAAAGTTGTAAACATGTTGCCACATATGGCTGACCATCTCCTTATCTGAGTTAAACTATGAGTGGCCTTGATGAGCTTCCTCTAACTAACTGAACAACAGGATGGGACTATGGTGGGAGGGCCAATGAGCCCATTCTGTCTCTGTATCTTGTGAGCTAAAACCACACCCGATATTCCTTATATAAAGCAAGTTTAAATCGAATTATTTCAGAGCATCTTGCTGTAGTGTTGGTCATTTTGTGTGAGCCTTCCTGCGACACCCTGCTCCCGCAAGCTTGTGTAATCGAGTTCTAATAAATATATCCGTTGCTCCTTTTCTCTGAGTCTTCTGAGTCCCAAGTTCCAAGTCTCAATCCGACAAGTGGTGGCAGCGGTGGGATCAGTCTGTGCAGTCCGGGACGCGGTCCCAGGCAAGTGAGTGGTGAGACCAGCTGGCAATTGATCCGGGTCAGGTGAGCTGTGGTTTTCTTTTGTTTTTCCTTTGTAGCCTGGGGGTCAGTCCAAATTGCAACCCACTCTCTTGCTCGGATGCCGTTTGTTCCGTTCCCTGCTCAAACCTGATCCTCGAACCTAAATTTAAATACGGACCGCTTGGGTCCCGGAGCAACTGACTGTTTATGGACTCGTTAGGGTAACGTTACGTAAGGGAAAGTGCCCCACGTTGGGCGCCTGTGGATAAGGAGTAATAGATCTCTGGGTTGTGAGGGCAAGGATAAGGGCGGCGTCCCGATCCGAGGCCTACCCGGGAGACGTTGGAATTATAAGTAAGGTTAGAAGTATTATAAGGGCGTAGGACGCCAGGAAAGCACAGTAAGGGTAGGATAGACGGCTGAGTAGGCGGGCGATCCTCTCAGGAGAGTAGGTAGCGCGGCTGTACCGCGAGGCGGGCGATCCTCACGGGTACAAGGCTGCGAGCCTCTCAGAGTTAGGTAGACGGCTGTACCGCGAGGCGGGCGATCCTCACGGGTACAAGGCTACGTCGGTAAACTAAATTTTCCTAGGATGGGGAACAGGATGGGTAATAAGATTGTAAAGGCAGGTGAACCGCTTAGAAATACCCCAGCATTTTTCATGTTTCGGAGGTATGGCTATGATGCTGCGAGACCAGGGAAGTCATGGGTTGCGCTGACGAAGGATTTAGGTGAACCGTGGCCCGAAGGAGGGTCTTTTGCGCTGGAAAAATTGGACGCGTTGTATGAGGCATTAGAAAAGTTAGAACAGGCCACGAAACACTTCCCGCCTGACTATTGGAAAGTCTTTGGTTGGTGGAAGGAAGAAGCAATGAAGCGACACGCAAAGTCAAAACAGGCCAGCTTGGCCGGTGAGGTAACAAAACTCAAGGGTCTGAGGAAACAGGCGAATAAAGTGCAGGATGAAGCGCTTAAAGAAATAGAGAGGCAGGCCAACGCGCGACTGATGTCACTCGTTGAAAACCCAGACCCCGCGGTAGGGGAAGTAGTGACCAATCTACCCTCCCCAGCCCCAGACCTAAGCCCTGTCCCGGGGTTTCAGGCACCACCTATCCTTTCTGCGCTCCCGCCACCACCTCCCTATAACCCCGCTACCATCGCGCCCCAGATACCCCAGAACCACCCGAGCCAGGGAAGACCGTTTGCACAACTCGGGGCTAACGGAATAGATGACGGGACCGACATCGCAGGGTTCCCGCCACCGATAGGACTGGATGGGTTATACCCCTCACTGGTAGGCTGTAATGGGAAAGAGACCTCACAAACTACCCCATTGGAATGTCAGGAAATAGAGGGAAGGAAAACATTGTGCCCCCTACAAGTTATCGGAGTTGACGCAGCAGGTCATGGGGTTCGAGAAAGGGTACCATGGAAAGAATCCTCTTTAACGGTAATGCGGGAAAGGATTCAACATTTGCTTATTGAGGATCCACGACAGATAGTGCCAACCATGTCGAATTGGGTTATAGCTGGCGAGTGTGACTATCGAGACATAACTCATATGGGAGTATCCGTGCTCCCACCCAAAGTATGGGAAAGGGCTAGACTAAGAGCACACTGGCCGCACGACGATCCAAGGGCAGCAGGAGCGGGCCAGATAACACCAGCGCAATGGGACGCACTGAAGGTCCGGCTGCTGGGTGCCATCGAACATGCGCTGTTGCCAGCAGGGGGTCCGGATTGGGGAAAAATCGGGGCCATAAAACAAAAACCAGGAGAACCAATTGGAGAGTACCGAGAAAGGTTGGAAAAGGCCATCGCGCGCTGGGGAGGACTGGGTCCGATGCAGCTGGGAGGGCTACCCCAACCATTGGTAAATCAATATCTAATCGAGGGGCTTCGGCCGATATTAAAGAAACAGGTACAGTCCGTCCTCTTCGGCTGGAAGGGAATGACAACCAACGAATTATGCGACAAGCTGGAACAATGCCCGGGCTCCTCCCTAGAGGAGAAAAAGGATATTAAGGAGGAAATATTGCAAATGTTTGTCCAGGAGAAACGGGCTCAATTTAATCAAAATAAAAAGGGGGATCAGAGTCAACTACATACGCGAACAGTGCCAGAAGTGGGGGCCTGTCCGAGGTTTTGAGGAACATAGGAGGGGGTGTTGGCCTTTCTATAGGGGCCAATTCCCCAACGGAGAGTGGATCCACCACAAAAATGACAACTGCGACGGTTGTACTGAGGAAGACTTTGGACTAATTAATATGGACGAGATGAAACAACAATGGACAATACCACCCCCTCTTCCCCCTCCTCCTCAAAACCCTCAAACTTGGACTGTGCAAGGGCCCCCTCCCCAAAATTGGTATCCACCAAGACCCCTTCTCCAAACCCCTGGACCACCCCCCAATAGTGGGATGCAGAATGGACCAAGGGGGAACTGGGCCCCGCCTCGGGGTCCGCCGCAATGGCAACCTGTAAACCAGTCACAGTGGGGGCCGCAAGAACGCCGGCTGGGAGGAAGGGGCGCTGTAGAGGGACGACCTATGCCCTCCGCACCACCGGTTCCGCAGGAACCGTGCCATTATTGCAAGCAAATGGGACACTGGAGACGTGATTGCCAAAGTGCTCGTAAGGGGTTTCCGCCCCAATACAATAGAGGGGCCTATTGACGGGACGCTGGCGGGTCGCCCAAGGAGTGTCCTCTCTTGACCATGACACCGGCAGAGGAACCGACCTTGACGTTGGACGTGGAGGGAAGACAATTAGAATTTCTCGTCGATACGGGTGCGACTTGCAGCACAATTAACAAGGGGCAATTGCCCTCTTTGCGCCCCACGGCGAGGAACGTTCAAATACTGGGTGTTTCGGGCTTGCCCCAAGCGCTTCCTATTTCTGAGGAAGTGCGAGTAACATGCGGCCCGCTGGAGGCTAAACATGCGTTCTTGATGACCACTACCGCCCCGACAAATTTGTTGGGACGGGACTTGTTGTGCCGATTGGGCTGTCAAATCTCATGTACAGAGGAGGGAGTTTTTGTAGACGTCGCGGAATCTAAACGCGACTTGGTAATGACGGCATTGTCTCGGCCTGGCCCCACCGCGTATTGGTGGCGCTTGGATGAAGGGGCTCTGGCTACTTGGACGCATATCATAGATAATGTATGTTTGGACAGTTCAGTTCTGAGAGATTGGCTACAACTGCACCAAATTTCGATAAAAAACGTAAAGGATAATCCACCCCATTGCACTGCGTACTATGATGCAACGGGCGAGGATGAGAATTATCGAGAGAAGGTTAAGGAGAAGTTGGGCGAGCGCACGCCTCTACACTTATCACGGATATGGATCGGCCGTGAGGGAATAGGACTCGAGGCAGTCCTAACCTCGAGTCAGCGTGCGTTGACCCAATACCCCGAAGGAGCGGCCGCCCATGTTACCCTCTCTACTGCCAAGGGGTGGCCGCCAGAAAGTGTAGGTTGGATGGTGGGCGGTTACGAGAAGTTCCCTTGCAAGGTTATCGGAGTAAGAGAGGCCGCTGGACTTTGAAACGGCTCCAAAATGGCGAAGGGTTCTCAATTGACTTCAAGACACAACGGAGGGATGGAGTGTTCGAAGCAACCGAGTTGCCTCCTAAGGGCACTTATGCCATGAGGGCAGTGCTAACGGACCCGGGTGAGTCAGATTACCTCCTAGCGGAGGTGCCAGACAATTTATGGCCAAAGAGCGACGGTGAGGTTGGACGGATGCGAGACGCCAAACCTCTAGTGATAGCAGTGCAGCCGGGGATGCGCTTGCCAAATGTAAAACAGTATAAGCTACGACCTGAGGCCGACGTAGGCATAGCACCGGTAATTCAATCCCTAGTGGAACAGAAAATTATTGTGGAAACTAACAGCCCATGTAATACACCAATTTTGCCAGTAAAAAAGCCGTCGAAGGACAAATGGAGGTTTGTACAGGATTTAAGGGAGGTGAACAAGGTGATACAGGGCATACACCCACTAGTTCCAAACGGAGAAACCCTCATGATGTCAATCCCGCCGGACGCAACATACTTCACAGTTATCGACCTTTGTTCTGCGTTTTTCTCTGTGCCCATCGCGCCTGATTCACAATACTTGTTCGCTTTCACCCATAGGGGGCGCCAGTATACTTGGACAGTACTACCTCAGGGGTTTTCAGATAGCCCCACTCTGTTTTCCCGGGCGCTACACCGCGACCTGGCGGATGTGGAATTGAAGGGAGGGTCAGTGTTGCTGCAATACGTTGACGATTTGTTGATTTGCTCCCCTTCAAAGGAGGCGTGCGAAATGGATTCCATGGCCCTATTAAAGGCCTTGGCGGCCAAAGGCCACAAAGTAGGCAGACCAAAACTTCAGTTTGTGCGGAAGGTTGTAACTTACTTGGGACACGCCATTTCGCATGGAAAACGAGAATTGGATGCTGGACGGGTGACCGCTATCATGGAGCTGCCTCGCCCTCGCTCGCAACGGCAACTGCTGTGCTTCCTAGGTATGACGGGATATTGCCGCACTTGGATACTTGATTTTGCGCTGCTGGCTAAGCCACTATACGAGGCGACCAAATCAAACGCCTCGGACGACTTGGTATGGACGGAGGAATTGAGGCGATGTTTTGACGGGCTGAAAAAGGCGTTGGTCACGGCACCGTCATTAGGACTCCCGGATTATGCGAAACCATTTACCCTTTACACTCACGCCGTGGGAGGTTTCGCCCAGTCAGTCTTGACACAGACCCATGGGGATAAGGAGCGGCCGGTGGCCTACTTTAGTAAAAAGTTAGACCCGGTCGAACGAGGGTTTCCGGTGTGCCTGCAAGCCGTGGCAGCGGCCAGGTATGCAGTAGAAAGAACAGCGGACATCGTTATGGGACACCCAGTAACGCTACGGGTACCGCATTGCGTCACTTCGCTGTTGTTACAGCGAAGCACACAGCATTTGTCTAACACTAGATTAATGCAATACGAATCCGCACTGATCACTGCAGCCAACATCACGATCGAACGTTGCACGACACTCAACCCAGCCTCACTGATGCCCACCCCTGAGGAGGGCGAACCCCATGTGTGCGCCGACGTTGTGCAGCTAGTCTCCACGGTGCGATCGGATTTAAAGGACAATCCCTTAGAATACCCCGATTGTACATATTATGTCGATGGATCAGCTAGGCGCGCATGGGACGGGTCCCTGTTGTCCGGGTACGCCGTGTGCTCGGATAGCGAAACGGTAGAAAGCGGGCGTCTTCCACCTACATTTTCCGCACAGCAGGCGGAGCTGTGCGCCTTGACCAGAGCGTGCAGCTTGGCGGAAGGCCTTGCCGTCAACATTTACACAGATTCGGCCTACGCTCATGGCGTAGTCCACGATAAAGGGGCCATCTGGAAGATGAGAGGTTTTCTCACATCTGCCGGTTCAGTGATAAAAAATGGCGCATTGGTAGAAGGGCTCTGTTACGTGGTCCCCTCGGTGAATACCTGGTCTCGGTGACCCCCGGACCGTGAGAGGAACTTCGCCAGAAAGTTGTATTATATATGCGCTTTCGCCACGCAATCCATATGAATTCCACCCAAGAGACAACTGATGTTCAAGGATATATTTCAATGGTAATGATACCATACAATTTCAATGATCCAACCACGGAGATTTTCCCCGAGCAATCAACAATAACCAACCATCAACAATTCCCAATCCACAATCAATTCCCTATGATTAAGATGGCCATCTTATATATGTGTGTCCCCGTGGGTACTCACGACCCCCTTTTGGTCTCGGTCCCGCACAATGTCTCTGGGCCCCTCCTGACCAAGATGATGGTCGGCGTCGCCGCACTCGGGCGGTTGAACGAACCCCGGGTGGACGTGTTTCCACCGGGCAGGTATCGTACCAGGCACCCCGGCTGCAGCCCCTCGTGGCCACGCGAAGCGGGTACGGGAAAGCAAGCCAAAAGCCCCACGCCACTTGCAAGGCGTGTTAGGCCCCCAACGGGCGACCCGTACGCGTCTTTTTAGACGGTGTCGCGAACGGTGCCAAACGCTGGGTCGGTGCACGGCCACACGACAGTTTGACGTCCACCGGGCAGGTATCCGTCCCGGTAACTCCTCTCGCCAGACGGGCTCGGGAACGCCGCTTTTCCACACGGCTCAATCAATCCCCCCTTTCGTCGGAGCGGGGCGAGGAAGAAGAATCCTCGTCCGTTTCTTCCTCGTGTCTTTTCCTCTTCCGTTTCCGGTCACTTCCGTTTCCGGACACTTTTCCAGAAGGGCTCCTGACCCTCCAACCACAACAACCCTTAATCTACTACCCAGGATAAGCAAAGACCTGAATGGTAATTCACATACATTCACATAAATATGTAACAGCTCCTCCGAAGTATTTTACTTCCCCGCGCTATCGCGGTAATTAAATGTCGTGGCCACCAAAGGGCGGACACTGACGTTGCCCGGGGCAATGCAAGGGCGGACGAGGCAGCAGGAAAGGCCGCCAACCAACAGATAGAACGCAACATGCCGATGGTGACACGAGCAAAGGCGACATCCGCACAGATTGCCGACATACCGACAGTGGGACCACCCGCCACACCAATTAAGGACGATATCATAACTTTGCAGAACGCTGCACCAACGGCCGAACACGAGGACTGGCTCAAGCGAGGGGCGATACGCCTCGGGCCAGGAGAAATATGGACCCTTGACGAGAAACCTATAGCACCCCAGGCCTTACTGCCTTGGCTGGCACGCATGGCTCATCAGAATGGTCATGTGTGCCAGAGGGGGGTGATGGGACAGATAAACTACACTTGGGCAGCGCCAGGACTGTCACGGATTGTATCCGAAGTGTGCCGATCGTGCGTGGTCTGCCAGCAACACAATAGAGGGGCGCCGCCGAGACACGCACATGATGGGGGACGGCCCCCGCCTAGTGGGCCGTTCGCAACTATCGAGTTCGATTTTACAGAATTGGAACCAAGCATGTCGTTTCGCTATGTGTTGGTAATCGTAGATACGTTCACCAAATGGGTCGAAGCTTACCCATGCGTCAAGTCCGATGCCCCGACAGTAGCGAAGCGCCTCGTAAGGGATTTTATGTGCAGATTTGGCATTCCCCAGATAATCTCGTCGGATCAAGGGGGCCATTTCACGGCGCAGGTGGTCAAGGGCATCCTGAAGGCATTGGGCGTTAAACAGTCCTTCCATTGCGTTTACCACCCACAGTCATCGGGACTTGTGGAACGAACGAATAAGACTTTAAAGAATAAACTAGCGAAACTTTGCGCAGACACAGGCTTGAGGTGGCCAGAGGCTCTCCCGCTTGCATTGATGAGCATCCGTTCCACCCCGGGTCGCACTACGGGCCTTTCCCCCCACGAAATATTAATGGGACGACCTATGAGCTTGCCCGTTTCAGCACCAACGGACATGTCCACCCTTGCTTTGCCAGTAATGGATGACATGCTTTTGAGATTTTGCATAGGCTTGTCCAATGTGGCACGCAGCATCCATGCTCGAGTACGAGAGGCGCTGCCTGAACCAATAGGCCACGCCATCCACGATTTCCAGGCCGGCGACTGGGTGCTCGTAAAGCACTTCACCCGCAAGGCTGCTTTGGAGCCACGGTGGAAGGGACCATTCCAGGTGCTACTGGTCACACCGACGGCAGTCTTCTGCGAGGGTAAACCTTCGTGGATCCACGCCACCCATTGTAAGTTGTCCATCCCCGCACCACAAGCCACACAAGACACCGCACCTCACATTGCTGCAGACACCACACCTCACACTGCTGAAGACAATGCACCGTCTAGGGCACCACAGTCTCCTAAGGGCGGCGATGACGGTCATGATGATGGGAATTCTGGGCAGCTGCCGCAAACCCCCTGCCAAAGATAGGCTCTTGCACTTTGAGCTATCGAGAAAGGACCTCCCCAAGTACCCAGGACCCGACAATTATTCAGCATTTCCCCTCTACCCCGTCAAGTATATAACGGCTCGCTGGGGAGACAAAATAGCGGTGAATTGCTGTAACTTGGAAACGAGCTTTAAGTGGTTATCTGTAAGATGGGTGGAAGCTATAGTGGTACACAATAAGACACCACAGGCACGCATGACAAGACCACGCCTAGTCCTGACTAAGGTTAGGAAAGTGGAAAATGGAACATACACTGGGGACATAAGCAGCCGATTTGCCCCAGGATATCGATGGGGCAAGGGCATTGAGAATACTACCCTCCTATTGCATTACACCCCCATTGGCCCGGATACAACAATGATTCTTGAATGTGGAATATGGCCCCCTCGCACGACAATCCCAAATGGAACTGCACCATACTTACGACCTAGTTGCGCCGCTTATGTCATTAAAACCCCGCCTGCCCAGGAAGTAAGAAGGAAGCCAGAGGAGAACACATACTGGAAAACCCCGCCTGCCCAGGAAGTAAGAAGGAAGCCAGAGGAGAACACATACTGGAAGGTCGCACGGCATATGGCCACATTACAGAATAGGACACGGTGTTGGATGTGTATGCACCTTCCCCGCACCAGCACAGCAGGAATACCAATGGTAGTGTTACCCCTATCACTCAATGATTTGTGCTCAAAGCCACTAGACACCAAATGCCTTAGTACAACCCTGACAAGCCAAGGTTCTGACGGAACCGCGTGTAAATGAGTTTTCCAGTACTCGCCCCCCATCCAGCCCCGACACTTTGAGAAACGTCCGGCGCCGGTTTGGGTTAAGCCGGCTAAGGGGGCCCTCTGCTTAGAAGGAAAGGGCCAAATAATGGCAGGTAAATCCGTGTGTAGAGATACCCTCCTCGCGGACCCTCGGGAAGGGAAACACTTGCTGCTAGTAAATGTTACAAGTTCGCCCTTACATAACCTCACACACCTCCAGTTGGCATGGGAAGGGGAAAACGGAACAAACACTATCGCAGACCTTCGCACTTGCATGACCACTCATTTAGTGGCTCCACACGGGACCATGTTTGTATGCGGGAACAAAGCTTACCCGTATTTACCTGATAATTGGGGAGGAATTTGCTATTTAGGATCAGTTTTCCCAGAAATGGAAATGCGACAACACTTGCATAATACCCCTGCACTCATAAGGACACAACGAAGCACCTATTGGCACGACGACGGCACCACCACCTTACATGGCGCTGATTGGGAGAAGGCCGTTAGTTTCTTCTTCCCATGGGCTGGGACGGTCATGAGCAGTTACCGCATTGACAAAATTGCGTTAATCTTAGAAAGTGTGGCCAACGCCACCGCTACAGCACATGACGAAATGTTGGACACAGTTGTCCACCTGCGTACAATGGTTATGCAAAATAGGGTTGCGTTAGATATGCTATTGGCAGAACGAGGAGGGGTATGTGGGATAATTGAGGGTAGATGTTGCACTTTTATTCCTGATCCCTCACAGGGGGTCAGTGCTGCTATTATAAGGTTAAGGGACAGTGCTCATATATTGACAAGGGATCGAATGGATCGGGAAGCCTCCCACCAGTGGCTTACCGACTGGTTCAAAGGGTGGACAGGTACGATAGTAAAGTGGGTACTGACCGCCTTGGCAATAGTCCTTGGAATCGTGGTCAGTTGTGTAATAATCAAGGCTTTAGTCCTTGCGTGTGTGAGAAAGTTTTCCACAGGATGGACACTGAAGACGACAACAGAAAAGGCCATGGTGATGCTCGATAAGCTGACCGCGGGTCCAGATGACACACCGGCCGTCGACGTGACTGCAGACCGCGGATCCTGGAACGACGACCCGAACGAGCCACTGGGCCGCGACAATGAGATCTCCGCTTCCGAAGATTGTTCTTCCATTGTTGATATTACCGATAATGATGTTGATTACACTTTTGCGGACCTCAAAGCATTTCAGGCTGCCAGGAGGCCGATTACTCTGGGCCCCAACACGTCGCATGCAGACGTCAACGAGTTCCTAAGGGACTCCTCTCGTTTTTTCTCGATGTGTAAGGCTATGACTGTTGCTGGCCACCGTCGCCGCAGGCCTACGCCACCTGAGAATAATGTTACTGATGATGTTACCAATGATGATGTGGGCCACTTGCAAGGGTCCCCGACTGATGTTTATGTCTCAATGCAGGCCTTGCCTCTTTATGTTTCACGAGCTCACCGTTATGTCTCACAAGCTCACAGTGAGTCAAACGCCACTGACCCAGTCCGGGATTTGGACCCAACTGCAAACCCAAGCCCGGATGGAGAGGAACTCGATCGTGGAGATACTCTGAGTTCCGAATCTGATTGCTTTACGAATTCGTCCAGGAATAGCAGCGATGCAAGCAGCATCGCCTCGGACGATCTCGACTTTGACCCAAAGGAAGTCGCTCTCCCTCCTTTGGACCGTTATGCTTTATTTTATGGCCATAGGTTTGAGCCACCTGATACTGACGATGTTGTGTCTTCCCCAGATCACCAGCATGTAAGAGACCTCATGAACATGAATATCGATTGAGCGCTGAAGATCTACAAGGATTTCACTTGGGGAAGCCTGGGCGAGCTCCAGTTGGGGAGGAGTCCTGGCCGCACCTCTGTGCTCCAAGGGTGGGTCGGGAGATCTTCCTGGGTGTGGACCCCGGTGGAACCAGAGGTCTTCGTTGTGGATTTGACGCGCTATTCGATCTTCATGCCTCTACGGTCTCACCTCATACACCCATCTACACCTGACTTACATCATACATCCACTTACACCCACTTTCACCCACACACCCGCGGATCATCCTGCTGAGTGCGATGTGTGGTACTGGGTACGGGACATGCTCACTGGGCTGCATTCGCGTGGTACGTTTAGTGAACCCTTTACACTGTCTATCTCACCTCTCTTGGAGGATTTTTCATGCCATTTGATCACCCCATTTTACGAACTTACATTGCATACTCACATACAGACGCGAATCATCCTACTGAGTATGTGTGGTGCTTTGGGTACGGGACATGCTAACTGGGCTGCCTTCGCGTGATATGTTGAATAACTTTCTTGATTGGTTTTGTTTCTGCTTTGTTCGAAATAAAGGCCTTTGATTGGCTCGTAGATAACTTTGTATCTTAGATCCAAAAGGGCGGTATGTACGGAGCTGTAATGCCCCTCCCCCTTTGTATATCCTTGCTGCCTTACCAATTACCAAGTATAACCAATTATATGTTTTGTTTTGACTGATTGCTGTACTCTTTTATAATACTTAGTCCTTTCTTGTGCATTGAGGATGTGTAATATCCTAATAAGGAGTTCTGTGCTTGTGAGCTCTTGGCCTGTGTGGGCACACACAATCTCTTGTTCCCCTTCCCTGGCCTTGGTGGCAGCTGTTATCTCTCAGCCTCCCTCTAGACTTTGCCAATATCCTGTGGGCTGACACATTTACGAGTGTCCCCTCCTTTTGTACTTTCCCAACCAAGGTTTCTATACAGAAAGTTGTAAACATGTTGCCACATATAGCTGACCATCTCCTTATCTGAGTTAAACTATGAGTGGCCTTGATGAGCTTCCTCTAACTAACTGAACAACAGGATGGGACTATGGTGGGAGGGCCAATGAGCCCATTCTGTCTCTGTATCTTGTGAGCTAAAACCACACCCGATATTCCTTATATAAAGCAAGTTTAAATCGAATTATTTCAGAGCATCTTGCTGTAGTGTTGGTCATTTTGTGTGAGCCTTCCTGCGACACCCTGCTCCCGCAAGCTTGTGTAATCGAGTTCTAATAAATATATCCGTTGCTCCTTTTCTCTGAGTCTTCTGAGTCCCAAGTTCCAAGTCTCAATCCGACATATATATATATATATATATATATATATATATATATATATATATATATATATATATATATATATATATATATATATATATATATATATATATATGAGGATTTGGGAACTGTGTGTAATTCGATGTAAATTTTCCCCTTTTGTATGCTGTAAATCTTCTTGTAAATATCACCCTCCAATTGTAAAGATCAAAGGTCGTCCTTAGTTAAGCCATCGCACACACGTAGCCAATCATAAGATTCCCTCAGTAGTTATGTCCTTTGTAAATGTCAGTATGAGGCTCTGTGGTCCACTAATTCATTGCGTTGCATCAATTAAATAAGATAGATCCCCTTTCATATCCCAAAGCTTTCATTGCCAACTGCATTGGGCGGTTGTCTGCATTTGCCGCCATTGCCACATGCTCTGTTTCGGAGAAGAAAGGCGTGTCTCCGCCCTCGTCATCGAAAGGAGGAGTGAGCCAGCCCTTGCCGACCAACCAAGGATGAGGGGTTTGGCTTTGCGAGGGCGTGGAGAGAACGTTCGCGTAGGCTTGAGGGTGTGGCCTATATAACCCGGAGCGGACGCCCCCACAGGGAGAGAGAGAAGGCAGATGAACCGGTGGAGAGCACGCGGCGCATGAGGCGGAGGAATCCCTGAAAGAGCACGCGACACAGCAGCACGCAGCAGCTTCAGCCACAGCAGCTTCGGGTTTCAACGGCAGTATCGACCGTGGCCGCAAAGGAACGCGCCGTGCGAGACCGATCAAGAGGGCGGCGGCTGCTCCCTCCCGGCCCGACCGTGCTTCGGTCCGAGCTGAACCTTCCTCTCCCTGCAGCCAATCCACTCTGCAAATTCCCCATTCGTGTAAGTCTGATTGTTCGTCTGTCTTTCATGTTGTCTTGGGGTTTATAAGTAAGACTGTATAGTTAAGTTAATAATTGCACTATGTCTCCTGCTCCTTCCATTGCCTTGTAAATCGCATTTCCTTTCCTTTCTGCTTAGTTATGTGTAAATAGTAATAAATCCTGTTATTCCCTACTTTGCCTTCTTCTTCTTCATGCTCGTTCGGTCGCTTTAGAGGTTTCCAGATTGAGGGTACGTGGCGCGATTCGGCCGACGTTCAGGATCGGGTTCGTCCCTGCTAATGGTTCGTGCCGCGGTTGCTAAACCGCTCGGCAATTAACATCTGTCCGCGGACGCGAACGGGGTTGCGCACCTGCCTTTCCGGAGGGAGCTGTGCAGCGTCAGGGACCACGTCGGCCAGTCATAGACGAGGGGATTAATCCCCCCTCGATAAGGGGAACAGAGGCCGACGTTGGGTTCCGTCACAATATATATATATATATATATAAATTTAGTTCAGTACCATGTGGTAGGTTTCACACCGACATAAGACGGACCTTTATTACCGGGTGCCGCCCTCTTTAAACTGCAGTGGTTTGTGGGATTTCTTTTGAAATAATGAATGTATATTTTTTGTTCTTCAAAACAATTGCTTCAATCGAAGAACGAGAACGGCACTCGGCAGAGCGCTCACCTCCACCAGGCTGAACAGTTTATTCCACTGATGCACCAGATCCAGATCTGGATCTTCATCGAAATCTAATCATTTCATCCTTGTCATCCAACCCAACATCTCCACCAATTTTCATCCGAATGTGTCCACAACATTTTTAGATATCCTGCTTACAGACAGCCAGACAGACAGGGATGAAAACATAACGTCCACCCACCTTTGGTGGTGATGCACAGAAGAAGGTTGGAAGTTTTGTGTGTGCAGAAGACCAGACGGAAAGGAAACAAACCGAGGGTTTCGTGGGAGGACAAGCTGTTGCACGTGGATGGGGATGGAAGGAGTAAAGGCGTAGCAATAATAGTATCGGAAGAGATCAGCAAACGTGGTCTGAATGGTCAGAGTGGAAAGATAGTAGGGACGGACAGTTAGGGCATGGGTGGTGAAAGAAAGGCAAATGGTAAGTGTTATGTCGGTATATGGGCCACAAACGGGAAGGACTGGGGTGGAGAAGCAGGAATTCAGGGATGCACTGGAGAGGATGATGGGAACAGTTGAGATGCAGGTGATGCTGTGCATCGCTGGGGACTTCAATGCGTATGTCGGAGTAGCGGAGCAGGGTTAAGAGGAATGTGTTGGTAAATTTCCTTGGGGAACGAGGAATTGGCGGGATCTCGCGAGATCTTGGAGACGGCGGCAGGGATTTTCGAAGCTCCACACGGTCTCCACGTTTTTCGAAGTCAAGTCTGTTCACAATTGTATTTTGTCGAAACTGTATTTATCTTTCGGTGTGTGAAGTTATTGTGTGCAACTTTGGTCGTTTCTCGGTGTTTATCTTTCATAAATTGATCGTCTGTTTGCCGTGTCGCGAGCAAGGCCTTGTACAGTGTGCACTGTACAACCTTGAGGCTTTGTTTTTCTCTCAGTGGTCCGTCGTTTGTGATCCAATAACTTTCGTTCTCTGTATTCCCAGTCTTTTCACCCATAGCCTACTTCCTTGTGTTAATCTCAACTCAAAAAAAAAACAAACAAAAAAAAAACATTTCCTTCTCTGTTCTCATTCGTTTATTCATTCTTATTCGTTCGTTCGTTCTTCGACCACGTGTTTCTCCCCCATTTCCCCAGATAGTTTTCACTCATTAACCTTCAATGTTTACACTTTCCCCTCAAGTTATGTATTCCGTCATATTTTATAACACCTTTTTCTTCTTCTTCTTTAAAAGGCTGCTTTCGACTTGCTCACCAAATCAATTCATCCCAAAAAAAATATCCATCTCCTATAGTGCCTTTGTTCTACATTCCCTAAACTCTCCTGCACTCCATCCTCCATCCAGCGTCCTTAAACGTATTTTTAACTCGAAGGTCACAAGAAACTCAATTTGCAATAAATGTTCGTTTCCCATAAATCGTACACTTTCAAAAATCCAATCTCACCCCTCCCCTCCAAATCTTCCCCATAACCCCTCCCTTCCAAATCTTCCCCATCACCCCTCCCCTCCAAATCTTCCCCATCACCCATCCCTTTCAAATCTCCCCCCTTGCCCCTCCCTCCTAAACTACCCCCTCACCCCTCCCCGCCAAGACGCCCCCTCGCCCCTCCCCTCCTAGACTCCTGCCTCAACCCTCCCCTCCAAATCTCCCCCATATCCCATCCCTTTCAAATCCATCCCCTTGTCCCTTCCCTCCCAAACTCCCCCCTCACCCCTCCCCTTCAAATCTCCCCACCCTCATTGCTTCTCAATTTCCCCCCGCTCACTCCCCCTCCTCAAAGCATCCTCCCCGCTTCTTCCCCCTTCAAACTCTCACCTCCATCTCCCCCAACCTTCTGCCTCGCTCTTCCCCCTCCTCAAATAACACCTCATTGTGGCTCACCCAATCACCATCAAACCTTTTGTCCGCCCCATCCTTCCCTTTCTCCAAGCTATTCTGAAATCTCTGACACACCTTCAACAGCTCTCCCTACCTCTTCCACCTCTTCCACATCTTACCCTACCCCTCCTCCCCCCTGTTCTGTATCTGATGCTCCCCCTTCCTCTTCATTAACGGTATGGACCTCAAACATCCGGGGCCTTCGTTCAAACTTAACTGATCTCTCCATACAGGTTGCTTCTGTCAAACCAGACGTGATCTGCTTAACAGAAACTTTCCTCCTTTATGATGTCTCTGATTCCATAGTATCTCTCCCGGGCTACTCCCTCCTCCGGTATGATAGACCTGAGCCTCGTCCTGGAGGCGGGGTTGCTATCTTTATCAAAAACTCTCTTCCTCACTCGCCCTGCACTGCACCCTCTCCACCTCACCCCCAGGAATACCTCTGGCTACGGCTTCCCCTTCGCTCCCACCTCTTGTTCATATGTGTGTTGTACCGTCCACCAAACAGTGATGACTCCATCTACATCTCGCTGTCTGATGATATGGACCAACTTCTATCTACTCATCCCAACTCTCTCTTCCTCATATGTGGTGATTTCAACTGTCATCATGCCAGTTGGCTGGGTGTGGGTACCCCTCTCACCAGCCATGGCTCCTCAGCAAAGGACTTCTGCGACTCACTGGGACTGACACAATCTGTCAATTTCCCGACCCGGATCTCAGCCAACGGAACATCTTCTCTTCTGGACTTGGTTATGACTAACTTCCCTGAAAATGTCTGCTGCTCTTCTTCTGCTCCGATCGGATCATCTGATCATGTCCTTGTTAAAGTGGACATCTCTCTGACCATCCTCAGGGAGCCTGCTCAGCGTCGACGAGTCTGGCATTTCACTCAGGCCAACTGGCACGGTCTTCAAGCAGCCATCAATCATCTGGACTGGTCTCCCATCTCTACCACCTCTGACATCAACTCATCCTGGGAATTCTTCCAAAGTAAATTGCTCTCTCTCATGCACAGATTTATCCCATCTCGTCTTCAGTTGTCATACCCTTCCTCCCGTCCATGGTACACGGAATCTTGTGGTGAGGCTGTTGCCCAGAAACAACTTGCCTTCGTCTCCTGGAAAGCAAATCCAACAGAAGGAAATCTCATTTCCTTTCACAAAGCCCGAAACAAGTGTGTGTCCACCCTCAGGAGAGCCAGGAAACAATATCTCTCCGTTCTCAAGACCGAACTCTCTTATCTGTCTCCCTCTTCCAAATCCTGGTGGCGTCTGGTCAAATCCGTTTCTGGTGTTTGTTCCCCCTCCATCCCCTCCCTTACCTCAAACGGCTACACAGCTGACTCCGCACGTGAAAAAGCTGAATAATAATATTATAATAATTAATAATAATAATTCATTTATTTTGTATAGCGCTTTTCCAGAAGCCCAAAGGTGCTTTGACAGAGTGGCAAACATAATGCATAACAATACATGAAAACAACAATTGCAAAAAGACAAGAATCAATAGGGAAATATTTAAAGCAAAAGGAGGGAGAAGGAGAAGAGATAGTCAGGGGTGAAATGCTGTGGGTTGAATGTTGAATGCAGCGTTGAACAGGTGGGTCTTTAGTGATGTTTTGAATGTGGTGAGTGAGGAGGAGTCTCTGATGGTGTGAGGTAGTGAGTTCCAGAGGGTGGGAGCAGCGATGGAGAAGGCCCTGTCCCCCCAGGATCTGAATTTGGTCCGGATGGAGGGGGTCAGGAGGTTGGTACCAGCAGAGCGGAGGTTGCGGGTGGGAGTGTGTCTGGAGAGGAGGTCAGCCAGGTAGGATGGGGCCAGGTTATGGAGGGCTTTGTATGTCAAGAGGAGGATTTTGTACTGGATTCTCTGGGGGATGGGGAGCCAGTGAAGCTTGTAAAGGACGGGGGTGATGTGGTCACGGGTCCGGGAATGAGTGAGTAGACGGGCAGCGGAGTTCTGAATGTATTGGAGTTTATTGGTGATTTTTGAGGGTGAACCATAGAGGAGGCTATTGCAGTAGTCCAGACGGGAGGTGATGAAGGCGTGGATGAGGGTTTCTGCAGCCGTGGAGGAGAGGGATGGGCGGAGACGGGCAATGTTTTTCAGGTGAAAGAAGGCTGACTTTGTGATCTGTTTCGTGTATTTGTCGAAGGAAAGGGTTTGGTCAAAGATGACGCCAAGATTCCGGATGTGAGGGGAGGTGGATACTGGGATACCGTCGATGTTGAGGGCAAAGTTATGGGTGGATTTTGTGAGCGTTTTTGGGCCAATGATGATTATTTCAGATTTATCACAGTTAAGCTTGAGGAAGTTGATTTGAAGCCAGGATTTTATTTCAGTGATGCAGTTTGTCAGGATAGAGTGGGTGTCGGTGGAGACGGACTTGGTGGAGATGAAAAGCTGGATGTCATCGGCGAAGCAGTGGAATTGGAGACCATGACGGCGGATTAAGTGACCGAGCGGGGACAGGTAAAGGATGAAGAGGAGGGGGCCAAGAACTGAACCTTGGGGGACACCTTGGGGGAGGGGAGCAGTGGGGGATTTGCAGTTATTGATGGAGATGAACTGGCATCTGTCAGAGAGGTATGATTTAATCCAAGAGAGGGCAGTGCCGGTAACGTTAAAGGTGGATTCAAGTCGGGTGAGGAGGATAGTGTGATCGATGGTGTCAAAGGCAGCGCTGAGGTCGAGGAGGACGAGAATGTTGAGGTTGCCAGCGTCAGAGGAGAGGAGAAGGTCGTTGGTGATTTTGAGGAGAGCAGTTTCAGTACTGTGGTTGGAGCGGAATCCGGATTGGAATGTTTCATACAGGTTATTGGCAGAGAGATGATGTTTGAGTTGAGTGGCTACAGCGCGTTCCAAAACTTTTGACAGAAAGGGTAGGTTGGAGATGGGTCTGAAGTTGTTTAGGGTGTCAGGGTTTAGACCAGGTTTTTTTAGAATGGGGGTAACAGCAGCAATTTTGAGGGAAGGTGGGACGATGCCTGTAGACAGGGAGGAGTTTATTGTTGCAATGATAAGTGGAGAGAGAGCAGGGAGGGAGGCTTTGACAAAGCTGGAGGGGATGGGGTCAAGAGTGCAGGTGGCAGTTTTCATTCCTATGAGGAGTTCAGAGAGGTCAGTAGGAGAGATTGGGGAGAACCGAGACAGGGGATGGCAGGACAAGGGGGGGCAGGTGGTTGGAGGGGGAGCGGGTGCGGCGGTGGTCAAGCTGTTGTAGATGTTGTCAATTTTGCGTTGGAAGAAAGAGAGGAAGGAGATGCAGTTGTCTACTGTGAATGACTGGGTGGTGGTGTTCAGGGGGCGGAGGAGTTTGTTTATTGTCGAGAAGAGTGCTTTTGGGTTTCCGGAGCCAGAGTGGATAATTTGAGAGTAGTAGGCAGAGCGGGCGCGGGAGAGGGCATCTTTGTAGTGTTGTATGTGGTCCTTGTAGGCTTGGGAGTGAACTGTGAGACCCGTTTTATTGCGGAGTCTTTCAAGTTGGCGAGCACGAGTTTTCATCAGGTGGAGTTCAGGGGTAAACCAGGGAGCAGAATGGGTGAAAGAAACTGTTTTGGTTTTTACAGGCGCAAGCTGGTCAAGGCAGGAGGAGAGAGTGTGGTTGTAGTAGTCAGTGAGGTCGGAAGGGGTGTGGAGGTCAATGAAGGGAGAAGTGGACATTTTTTCAGAGAGGGTGGATGAGAATGAGGTAGGTGAAAGAGCGTTTAGCTTACGGAAGTTGATTGTGCGATAATGCCTTGGTGTTGGGGCGGGGATGTTGATGGTCAGAGTGATGGCTAAGTGGTCAGAGAGGGTGAGGTCGGAGCCATAGAGATGGTGCAAATTTAATCCAGTGGAGCAGACAAGGTCCAAAATGTGACCACGGATATGGGTAGGAAAGTCGACATGTTGAGTGAGGTTAAAGCAGGTGAGTAAATCAGTGAAGTCAGTGGTTATTGTGGAGTCAGTGGAGTCCATGTGGACATTGAAATCACCAAGGAGGAGGATTGAGGGGGAGAGGGAACATAGCTGGGTCACAAAGTAGGAGAAGTCAGACAGGAATGATGGGTGTGGTTTGGGAGGGCGGTAGACGACAGCCATGACTGACTGCGTGTGACCAGAGAGTTTTAAAGCCAGGTGTTCAAATGATGGAGCAGATGAGATGGAGATGAGGTTGGTCTTGATGTCTTGACGGTGGATAACGGCAATTCCACCACCTCGGCCCTCCGAGCGTGGTTTATTGACGTAGGAATATCCATTGGGTGTGGTGAGGTTGAGTGTGTAGTAGTCCAGAGGTTGTTGCCAGGTTTCGGTGAGACAGAGAAAGTCCAGTTTGTTATCCAGGATGTATTCGTTCAGGATGAGGCATTTATTGTTGAGGGACCGGGTGTTGAACAGGGTGAGCTTGATGTTGTTTTGAACAGCAGGGATGAATTCAGGTGATTTAGCCAGGGTTCGTAGGCAGGAGGTGCGATCGTGTGGGTTGCTGTGACCAGGTGCGCTGGGACGAAGAGTGAGAGTGCGCTGAGCCGACCAGAGGACGGGGATGGAGTGACCCGATTGCAAATAAACAAACTTACGACCGGAGCCACGGTGAATGTACCTGGGTCGTCGGAGGAGTCCATTTGATTTGATGGCAGAGATGCATGATGGGGTGGAGCGGGTATTGAGCAGAAGAAGCCTTGCGGCGGAGTACTTCAGAGCCATGCCAGGCAGGAGCGAAGGGACGAGTACGAGGCCAAGGTCGAGGAGGCAAAGCGGCAAACGCAGCGGCAAACGCAGCGGCAAACGCAGCGGCAAACGCAGCGGCAAACGACTGCAGCCGCTAATCAAGACCACAGCGGCAAACAAGACCACAAGGCCACCAAGACCACAAGGCCACCGGCAAACAAGGCCACCGCCACAGCCACCGCCGCAAACAACGGCCTTTCAACGGCCTTTTGTGCAACGGCAATTGCACAAACAACGGGAGCGGGCCTTTCGATTCCGTATTCCGTACCATCAAAAGCAGATTCCGTTATCCAGCCGGAGAACACGCGGCACGTGCGCCTTCCGTTGGAGAACAAACAGTACCAGCTTCCCCATACACGACGCCATGGCGGCGTCCACAATCCACAAATCAAAGTCCACAATCCACAAAGTCCACAGTCCACAAATCCAATCCAATCCACAATCAAGAAAAGGCAGGACAGGTGTGAGATGTCAGGTCAGAAAAGTAGAAGCAGACCCTGTACATCCATCCAGTCGGAGAAGCGGCGAACATGCAGCGCCAGCGTCCTCTCGCAACCGAACCCGAATGAATGCCTCAACTCTGTGTTTGCCTCTAAATCTTGTGTCCCAAACCCATCCCTCTCTGTACCCACCATACCCAGTCGTACCCTGCTGCTCCTGGACTCCGTGTCCTTTCCTCCTGACAAGGTGGAAAAGTTTCTGTCAACCCTCGACTCTGATTCTGCAACTGGACCCGACGGCATCAGCCCACGGGTCCTAAAATCCTGCTCTGCTGCTCTATCTCACCCTCTCTCTGTTCTCTTCACCCTCTCTTTTGCTCAAGGTCAACTGCCATCTGCTTGGAAATCAGCCAACATCACCGCTTTGCACAAAAAAGGTGCAAAAACAGATCCTAGCAACTACAGACCAATCAGCCTTCTCCCAATTATCAGCAAAGTCATGGAATCCATCATTGCTTCTGATATGAAATCTTTCCTCTTCTCCAATGGCTTGATCTCTGATCATCAATTTGGTTTCAGACCAGGTCACTCTACTCTGGACATGCTGCTTCTGCTGTCTCAACAATGGATGGAGGTCCTCAATGCCAAACAGGAAATTAGAGCTGTCTCCCTCGACATATCACGTGCCTTCGACACGGTCTGGCACCCCGCTCTGCTCACCAAACTCTCCTCCTTTGGTATCCATGGAAATCTCCACGCATGGCTGGCAGACTTCCTCTCTAGTCGTCGTCAACGTGTGGCCCTGAATGGGTTTCTCTCATCTCCTCTTCCTGTTCAGGCTGGAGTTCCCCAAGGCAGTGTTCTGGGCCCCGTGCTTTTTCTGGTCTTCACCAATGATCTCTCTGACTCTCTCGAAAATCCTCTCTATCTCTTTGCTGATGACTCCACTCTCTGCCGCTCCATTCCTCTTCCCTCAGATCGGCAGTCTGCTGCCTCCTCACTCTCTGAAGACCTGGACAAAATCACAGACTGGTCAAACAAGTGGAACATGTCTTTCAATCCTGACAAATCTCACACTCTTACTATGTCTCTCCGAAAAGATCGACTGGACAACCCTCCCATCTACTTTCTCAACAATCCTCTCCAAGAAGTTCTGTCGCTCAAGATTTTGGGTCTCACTATCTGCCATGATCTTTCTTGGGAAAACCACATTTCCAAGCTGGCCTCCAAAGCCAGTCGCCGACTGGGCATCCTCCGTCGTGCGAAGTCCTTCCTCGGCACACCTGAGCTCCTCACCACATACAAGGCTTTCATCCGCAGCTCAATGGAATACTGTTCTCCCCTATGGGCCGGTGCTCCTGCCTCACACCTAGCTCGGCTTCACGCTGTTGAAACCAAAGCTTTCAGAATTATTGGAATCTCCCGCGATGAAGCTATCTCTGAGGGCCTTTCACTCACTCACCGCAGGCAGGTAGGTGGTCTTTCTGTCTTCTACCGACTCCTCTCCGGCCTTGCACCCCCAGCTCTCTCTGTGCTCTGTCCCCCAAATATTCCTACAGGTCGCACAAGATCTGCCAGCAACCCTCTGATGGTTAAACTGCCAAAATCTCGGCTCTCCGCTCACCTTCACTCTTTCATTCCTCTTTTCTCCCGCCTCTGGAACAAACTCCCTCACTCCCTTCAATCCCACTCCTCCCTCCAGGTCTTTAAAACAGCTGTTCACCACCATCTCTTATCTTCCCCCATCCAAAACCTTGATCTTTTCTACCCCCGCTAATTCACCCCAGATCCACCTTGTTTGAAATTCCAACTTCTTTCCTGGAAGTCCTGGCAGTGTCCATATGTTTTATACCTCTCCCACTGCCCCCTTCCCACGCCCCCCCCCCCCCCCCAAAGCCCTCGCCCTCTCTCAGATCTCTCGATGTCTCCATGTCTCTCGGTCCCTGCTCTCAAATGTTGTGTTTGTGTCCTTCCCCCTCTCTCCCCATCTTGTCAACCGCTCCCTATGTTATATGTTTTATGTGTCGGTTTGTCTTTCTGTGTGATTAATGTTCGCTCTTTCACGAGCCTCGATCTTGTATACAAAAAAAAAAAAAAAAAAAAAAAATAGAGAGGGTCAAGAGCTGGTGGCAAGGAATGGGATGGCCAGAGTTGGTTCATTCTTTCAATGGTGGGAAAGCCACAAGATTACCTGTAGGAGTGAACAGCATAGAACAGAGTTAGATTTGGTGGTGGTAAGGTAGCGACAGCTGTGAAGGGTTAGGGATTGTAAGGCAGTGGCGGGAGAGCATGTGACCCCCAACACAAGCCTGTGGTGTTTGTGGTGTGAATGAAGAAAAGGATGGAGGTTAAGAGCAGGGGTCGGAAGTGCAGGGGAAACGTCATCACAGAGTACAAGGAGAGGGCGAGGGCCGGGTATGAGCAATGAAGCTAGGTTTTGGAGAAGGAGTGAAAGAAGTACAGAGGCATTTAGCGGAATTACAGAAGTGTTGTGTGGAAGTACATCAGGAAAGAATGCATCGTCTAGGGACTAAAACCAGGTATAGTGGACGGAGGTAGCAGCGAAGGCGGTTGGTAAAAAAAAACGGAGGTGTGGAAGAGGACAGAGGGAGGCAAGCGGATGCAGGGTTGCTGCACCTATATGGGCAGAAGAAGAAAGCAACAAGGAGAGTTGTGGATCAGGCGAGGAATGATATGGAAGATGTGTACAGGAAGTTGGAAGAGGATGGCGGGAGGACGATGATCTATAAATTGCCTCATGAGAAGGAGGAGCAGGAGGACCATTACAAAAAGTTGTGGATGACTTAAGCCAAAACTAGGTGGATCCAGATCCAGTCTTTGATGTTTCTCAGGTCCAGATCCAGGTCTGACCTATCAGTAGGCTACAAAATGTGAACTGTCCACCTGGCGGTGGTGTGCTCTCTACCGAGTGCCGTACGAGTTACCCCTGCCACCGAAATTGGAAGGAGGTTATGCTTTCACCCCTGTCTGTTTGTTTGTCTGTGAGCAGGATATCTCCAAAAGCTGTGGTGTGGATGAAGTTCAGGTATCTCCAAAAGTTAAGGTGCGGATCTAGATCGGGCCTATCAGTGGGATACAAAACATACACTGTTCATGCTGGCGTAGTTATGCGCTCTAACGAGTGTCCATCTAGTTGTGTTGGCTTTGCTTTTTGTCCTTCCTCCTGGCTTCCCCAACCCGCAAATACTCACAGATCCATCACGCACAAATGGGTGGCACAGTTTGGCAATCTTGCTGCGCGACGTTGAAACCTTCGAGAGGAACAGGTTCCCACGTTCTATCAGAAGTTGTCGGCACTCGCTGATGGGCTGTCGAAACAAAAACACAAACTGCTCACCATGCACTTGCACACAACCGCATGGTTGTGATCTTTGTTGTGCAATTTTATAATCAATACAATGACACCTGTTCAAAATTATAACCATATTTTCACAATCAACAATAAAGGAAAGAGCTCAAACAATTTTGTGAGTTTAATATTGTGGCAGCCGTCGGACCGTCCCAGTTGCCCAAGCCGTCGGACCGTCCCGGTTGCCCAAGCCGTCGGACCGTCCCGGTTGCCCAAGCCGTCGGACCGTCCCGGTTGCCCAAGCCGTCGGACCGTCCCGGTTGCCCAAGCCGTCGGACCGTCCCGGTAGCTCAAGCCGTCGGACCGTCCCGGTTGCCCAAGCCGTCGGACCGTCCCGGTTGCCCAAGTCGTCGGACCGTCCCGGTTGCCCAAGCCGTCGGACCGTCCAGGTTGCCCAAGCCGTCGGACCGTCCCGGTTTGCCCAATTCGTCGGACCGTCCCGGTTTGCCCAAGCCGTCGGACCGTCCCGGTTTGCCAAAGCCGTCGGACCGTCTCGGTTGCCCAAGCCGTCGGACCGTCCCGGTTGCCCAAGCCGTCGGACCGTCCCGGTTGCCCAAGCCGTCGGACCGTCCCGGTTGCCCAAGCCGTCGGACCGTCCCGGTTGCCCAAGCCGTCGGACCGTCCCGGTTGCCCAAGCCGTCGGACCGTCCCGGTTGCCCAAGCCGTCGGACCGTCCCGGTTGCCCAAGCCGTCGGACCGTCCCGGTTGCCCAAGCCGTCGGACCGTCCCGGTTGCCCAAGCCGTCGGACCGTCCCGGTTGCCCAAGCCGTCGGACCGTCCCGGTTGCCCAAGCCGTCGGACCGTCCCGGTTGCCCAAGCCGTCGGACCGTCCCGGTTGCCCAAGCCGTCGGACCGTCCAGGTTGCCCAAGCCGACGGACCGTCCCGGTTGCCCAAGCCGTCGGACCGTCCCGGTTACCCAAGCCGTCGGACCGTCCCGGTTTGCCCAATTCGTCGGACCGTCCCTGTTGCCCAAGCCGTCGGACCGTCCCGGTTGCCCAAGCTGTCGGACCGACCCGGTTGCATAAGCCGTCGGACCGTCCCGGTTGCCCAAGCCGCCGGACCGTCCCGGTTTGCCCAATTCGTCGGACCGTCCCGGTTACCCAATTCGTCGGACCGTCCCGGTTGCCAAAGCCGTCGGACCGTCCCGGTTGCCAAAGCCGTCGGACCGTCCCAGTTTGCCCAACTCGTCGGACCTTCCCGGTTGCCCAATTCGTCGGACAGTCCCGGTTGCCCAAACCGTCCCGGTTGCCCAAGCCGTCGGACCGTCCCGGTTGCCCAAGCCGTTGGACCGTCCCGGCTGCCCAAGCCGTCGGACCGTCTCGGTTGCCCAAGCAGTCGGACCGTCCCGGTTGCCCAAGCCGTCGGACCGTCCTGGTTGCCCAAGCCGTCGGACCATCCCGGTTGCCCAATTAGTTGGATCGTCCCGGTTGCCCAATTCGTCAGACCGTCCCGGTTGCCCAATTGAAATCCAGCGGGTCACTTCAAAGCAACCACAACGGTCGACTACTTCGAAGATGTCCCTGCTAGATTTGTGTCTGCAGACCACATCATTGTGTAGGTTGTAAGACCCAAAACATTCCAGCGTCATGCCGACAGGTGTCACATGACTAGATCTAATCTTCGGCCGAGCAATCAAGTCCATGTGACGCAATATTATAAAAACATGGATGAAACTGGAGAACTTTTGAAAAAAGAAAAGTAACGAGCAAAATGACTCCTCACTTGGGGGTTATTGCTGGGAAGATTATTTTAGTAAAGGGGGGTGGGGGAGGGGTGTGGAGGCATATTTCATCCGATTAACTTAAAATTTCAGACGATTTGTATATCAGGTCACATAATTCAACCACAAATTATTTTTGAGATCAGCGTAGGCCAAAAGGTCAAAGGCCAACCTTTTTTTTAAAAAAAATTCTAAAATCCTCAATTTTCATCCGATTGACTTGAAATTTGAATAGGATTTTCATATCAGCGAACTGAATTCAACCAACTATTTTTGAGATCAGTATCGGCCAAAAGGTCAACATAGGCCAAAGGTCAATGACTTTTTTTTTAATTTCCAAAATCTTCAATTTTCATCCGATGGACTTGAAATTTGAATAGCGATTTTAATAGCAGCTAACTGAATTCAACCACCAACTATTTTTTGATCGTGGTGTGTGTGTGTGTGTGTGTGTGTGTGTGTGTGTGTGTGTGTGTGTGTGTGTGTGTGTGTGTGTCACATCTGGCAATAGCATGAGCAAATGGCAGCAAGTGAACAATTTGTGGACCCAATACTTTCTGCAGCCACTGCAAGGTTCAAATTTGCACCCTTTTCATGCTTTTCTTTTCCTCTGAGAGAAAGAACATGCCAAACGATTTGGCGTCAGTATGAAAGAAAAGAAGCACCAAGAGATCTGCATTTCCCCGATCCCTGTGTGGCACGTTTAGCAGCAGGACCTGCGGACATCTGCATGATAAACACATCGGTGTCCCCTTCAACAGGGATTATTTTTAACCCTTTTTTCATTCATTTTCTCGCTCAGCACGAGAATGAACTTCTACTTGTTTTGACTATTAGCCAATAAATGTTCTTTCTTCGATTTGAGAGGCATGTCTCCAACAAAGTTGACATGGGCACTGACTACGACACCCTTTGTTCTCCGAAGATGTGTTATATCTTTTGACGGACCATCCTCGTATCCAAACACTATGACAGGATCATTGTACTTGCGTCCAACGCATTCAGCATAGCTGTTGCAAATACAATCAGATCTTGAGTCGCCCTTCCAGGGTAGTCATTGAATGAGCAAGCCACCATAAAAAACATGACACATTCCTTCTTCTTCTGGTGCCGGCATCTCCGACCCTCATCCCATAGTCCAAATTGCCTCAGCAAGAAATGGCTCGTTTTTTTTTGTATACAGGATCGAGGCTCATGAAAGAGCTAACATTTATCACACAAAAATCAAAGACACACAAAGTATATAATAAGGGGAGCGGTAGGCAAGATGGAGAGAGAAGGGGAAGCAAACAAACACAACATTTGAGAGCAGGGACATCGGGAGATCTGTGGGAGGGCTTGTGGGGAGGAGGCGTGGGAAGGGGGGGAGGGGTGGGAGAAGTATAAAACACAAGGACACTGCAAGGAATTCCAGGAAAGAAGTCGGCATTTCAAAAAAGTGAATTAGGGGTGAAATTATAGGGGGTAGAAAAGATCAAGGTTTTGGATGGGGGAAGATAAGAGATGGTGGTAAAACAGCTGTTTTAAAGACCTGGAGGGAGGAGTGGGATTGAAGAGAGTGAGGGAGTTTGTCCCAGAGGCAGGAGAAAAGAGGAATGGAGGAGCGAAGGTGAGCAGAGAAGTGAAGGTGAGGTGAGCAGAGCCTCTTGAAGAAGTCCACCTTGATCGAACAATGATGAGGGATAGACACAGAATTCATATTTGAATATTTCTTCAACATTTTCTGTGACTCTTCCTGAAACCACAGCGAGGTGCTGAAAAAGAAACTGCAGGTCTATCTGAATGGCTCGGTCTATCGGAATGACTGCAGGTCCATCTGAATATCTGAATGAATGGATGCCTCAGCATCAATGCTGCCCAAAGTCTTGTGACCCATTGTGACTACCTGGCTCTTTTTATGGAATGTGTATTCTAGTACGTTCACGTCTTCCATGCTTTGAATAATTTGATCTCCAACTTCCTTTGCTTTATAGGCATTCGTGGTTGTGTCAGCCGTAACACCAGTTGCAATGTTCCACAGGGGAAGGTCAGGTGCAAAGGGATTTCGTTCCTGAAGGAATCCAAGAACAGCGAGATTGTCTTTGTCAACTCTGACTTTAGCAGCCTTCATCAAATATTTGTGCTCGTCACTGGTTGTGCAAGTTGTGTTTGTCAGATCTTGCACGGAACTATTCATGTGGGCACATAATGGTGTCGACATTAGTCATTGCACACGTTGGGACTTGGCCATTCCTCGACCTCTTGTCAACCATGCTGTTCATGCTCCTGATTACCAAGTCTGATAACAGTACCGCCCAGTAATGATCGTTTTGATGAATAACATGGTGGCCAGAATTGAAGAAAGAAACCATACACGTTGGTTTGTACATACACCTCGCCACCCGAGGCGTTTGGGTGCTGCATCTGAAGCTGGAGAATTTGCTGGAGATAGATATGCACTGATTTTGCATATATGTTGTCCTGCAGCATATGGTACAGCAGCATCTGCAGAGTGTTGAGATGAAGGCCCCAGTCACCCCGACATTCTGCTTTGATCAACTGGAGGAGCAGACCAAACATTGCCATATACTGTAACCATAAAATCGCAGTTGGATGGCAACGCATCGTTGTTTTTTGACCTTCCAGTTTTCCATCCATTACATGAAGTAGCTCTTCCAAACACTGCATCTACCGAAAGTTTTCACACGAGTTTGTCATACAACGTAATCGTTTTCTGGAGACCTTCTGGGATATCAGCCAGTGGCACTGTGAGATATGCTGTGCCCGGACTCTCCGATGATACCTGCTCTTGCCCTAATGCCTCGTACCTTCCCATTGCTGCTCGCCGTGTTCTGATCAGGCATTTTGACTTGAGGAAGTAGGATATTGTACACATGTGCACTGTGCAGTAATGATGTATTTAGGGCAGAGTCAACAAGCAAATGTCCTCTGACCCCTTAAATGTGTGCTGGCACCTTGTTGTGTTTATTCGTAGTAATCCTCATAAGGCGTAGGATAAGCTTACATTCCTGCTTCTTGTCCTTTTTTCTTTCCTATTGAATAATTACTCTGAAAATATTTGTAAATAAATAAAATCTGGGACGAAGCAGCCTTCAAGTAGCCATCAAAATCTGGACTGGTCTCTCATCTCTACTGCCGCATCTCTACATCAACTCATCGTGGTAATTCTTCCAAAGTAAATTGCTCTCTCTCATGCACAGATTTAGCCCATCTCGTCCACAGTTGTCATACCCTTCCTCCCGTCCATGGTACACGGAATCTTGTGGTGAGGCAGTTGCCCTGATACAACTTGCCTTCGCCTCCTGGAAGGCAAATCCAATGGAAGGCAATCTCATTTCCTTTCACAAAGCCCAGAACAAGTGTGTGTCCACCCTCAGGAGAGCCAGGAAACAATATCTCTCTACTCTCAAGACTGAACTCTCAAACCGATCTCCCTCTTCCAAATCCTGTTGGCATCTGGTCAAATCTCATTCTGGTGTTTGTTCCCCCTCAATTCCCTCCCTTACCTCAAATGGCTACACAGCTGACTCCGCACGTGAAAAAGCTGAATGCCTCAACTCTGTGTTTGCCTCTAAATCTTATGTCGCAAACCCGTCTCTCTCTGTACCCACCGTACCCAGCTGCTCCTGAACTCTGTGTCCTTCTCTCCTGACAAGGTGGAGAAGTTTGTCAATCCTCGACTCTGATTCTGCAACTGGACCAGACAGCATCAGCACACGGGTCCCAAAATCCTGCTCTCCTGCACTTTCACACCCTCTCTCCGTTCTCTTCACCCTCTCTTTTGCTCAAGGTCATCTGCCCTCAGCTTGGAAATCGGCCAACATTACCACTTTCCACAAAAAAGGTGCAAAAACAGATCCCTGCAACTACAGGCCAATCAGCCTGCTCCCAATTATCAGCTAAGTCATGGAATCCATCATTGCTTCGGTTATCCAATCTTTTCCTCTTCTCCAATGGCTTGATCTCTGATCATCAATTTGGTATCAGACCAGTTCACTCCACTCTGGACATGCTGCTTCTGCTGTCTCAACAATGGATGGAGGTCCTCAATGACAAACAGGAAATCACAGCTGTCTCCCTTGACATATCTCCTGCCTTTGATAGGGTCTGGCACCCCGCTCTGCTCACCAAACTCTCCTCCTATGGTATCCATGTAAATCGCCATGCATGGCTTGCGGACTTTCTCTCTGGTCGTAGTCAAAATGTGGCCCTGAATGGGTTTCTCTCATCTCCCCTTTCTGTTCAGGCTGGAGTTCCCCAAGGCAGTGTTCTGGGCCCTGTGCTTTTTCTGGTCTTCATCAATGATCTCTCCGACTCGCTGGAAAATCCTCTGTATCTCTTTGCTGATGACTCCACCATCTGCTGATCCATACCTCATCCCTCAGATCGGCAGTCTGGAGCCTCCTCACTCTCTGCAGACCTGGAGAAAATCACAGACTGGTAAAAAAAAGTGGAACATGTCTTTCAATCCTGGCAAATCTCACACTCTTACTATGTCTCTCTGAAAAGACTGACTGGACAACCCTTCCATCTACTTTCTGAACAATCCTCTCCAAGAAGTTCTATCACTCAAGCTTTGGGTCTCACTATCTGCCATGATATTTCCTGGGACAATCACATTTCCAAGCTGGCCTCCAAAGCCAGTTGCTGACTGGACATCCTCCGTCGTGCGAAGTCCTTCCTTGGCACACCTGAGATCCTCACCACATACAAGGCTTTCATCCGCAGATCAATGGAATAACTGTTCTCCCCCCTGGGCTGGTGCTCCTGCCTCACACCGAGCTCGGCTTCACGCTGCTGAAACCAAAGCTTTCAGAATCATTGGAATCTCCCGCGATGAAGCTAACTCCGCAGGCCTTTCACTCACTCACCGCAGGCAGGTTGGTGGTCTTTCTGTCTTCTTCCGACTCTTCTCCAACCTAACTCCCCAAGCTCTGTCTGTGCTCTGTCCTCCAAATATTCCAGCAGGTTGCACAAGTTCTGCCAGTAACCCTCTTATGGTTAAAACTTCCAAAATCAAGACTCTCTGCTCACCTTCACTCTTTCCTCCCACCTCTGGAACAAACTCCCTCACTTTCTTCAATCCCACTCCTCCCTCCAGGTCTTTAAAACAGCTGTTCACCACCATCTCTTATCTTCCCCCAAACAAAACCTGGAGCTTTTCTACCCCCATTAATTCACCCCAGATCCACTTTTTTGAAATACCGACTTCTTTCCTGGAATTCCTGGCAGTGTCCAGGTGTTTTCTACCTCTCCCACTCCTCCCCCCCCCCCTCTTCCCATGCCTCCCCCTCCCTCCCACAGATCTCCCGATGTCCCTGTTCTCTGCTGTTGTACTTGTGTGCTTCCCTCTCTCTCCTCATCTTGTCTCCCACTCCCTTTATCTTTTGTTTTATGTATCAATTTGTTTTTTTTGTGATTAATGTTGGCTCTTACACGAGCCTTGATATTGTACACAAAAATCAAAAACAAAAATCGTTAAATGTTTCCTTTTCTCTCTGTCCGTGAATGTCTTTTCTTCCATTGGTCCGCCATTGCTTGCACCCAGGGTATCGATCGGCTGTGACAAAATTAGCATTAGCCCGGCTGATACCATTGGTTGCTCGGCGGTCTAAATTTCAATCCAGGAACAAAACAAAGTGGTACACCGCCGGAGGGAAGATACGTCGGTACGTTCCCCGATTGGGACTGTCACGTGGTACAGGTAAGCTATCGTGCGATGGACCAATTTGTGTTCGTAGTTGCTCATTCGTAACATCCCGAAGTACGAAGTTATTCGTGCGCGGAAGCCGCCGGTCCGGTAAGTTCGGGAGGGAACGGAGCCTAACCCCCTCGTAGTAGTCCCGGACCCGGGCCGTAGCAGTATTGTCCGTTGTTCAGCAGCTGTTCCTTGAATTTTCATTTCATAACAGTAATTGTCTCCGCTGCAGCCATACTGCACTGCACCCATCTTGAAAAGGAAATCGGAAATCGATCGTTGCCTAGTCAGCCCACGAAACTAGTCAAGCAGTGGTGCCGTCCTCAGCCTGACTCGAGGACGTGGAACCTCAACGAAACGCCACCAGCTCAGTCTCACCCCAATTGTAGCAAAGCACCATAAGCAAAGCGTAGCAAAGCTCGCTACATCTGTAGCGAGAACATCTCTCCAACAAGAGATGGAGGAAATTGGGGCAGTTTAAACACCAGTTTTATCCAGGCAGGCAAGCCGGCAAGCAGGCAGACAAGCAGGAGAAGCAGAGTCGAACATGTCGCCACAAAACTGGGCAAGGTTGATATGCCACCACACGCAATGTGGTGGCCAACTCCCCATTGGGGAGATGGGGGAGGCAGGATGCGTGCTGTGGGTGGCAGGACAGTCGTCAGTGAGCCAGCTGGGTTTTAATTGGCAGTCGAATAGCGACGTGGCAATTTTAATGAAACATTCCTGATTCCCTGAAACTTCAAATCCAAATCATAAATACTGCTGCTCTCAGCTGGAGCTGAACCCACAACCTGTTGGATCCCCAGATCAGTATACCTACCAAGAGGCCAACACTGTCTTTAGTTGGAATGGTGTCGATTTTGTATACCAAAATAAATAAATAAATAAACAAACAAACAATCAAGTCTATCCCTGTCCTCCCTACTGAGAAGTTAATCGATCAGAGTTTCTTCCATTTGGTTAAATTCGAGACATCATGGAGAAAAATAATTAATTGAACGTCCCATAATCCATACAACAGGCAGTTTAAGGCTATTTCCCCTGCTAGAGCACAGGTTAGTCTTGTGAGCCCCATGACAATGTTCTCCATTTTGCCCGATTTTCTAAATCTCTCCTTGTTAACCCCCTTGCCCGCATTTCTTCTTCCACCACCTTTAGCCAAGTCTTTCTTGGTCTTCCCTGTTCTCTCTACTTCCTTCTACATTCGTTTCCATCACTCTTCTCACCCAGTCACTTTCATCCTTCCTCAACACATGATCAAACTATCTCAACCTGTTTCTCTTCACAGCATCCATCACAGGCTCTATTCCCATCATCTTTCGCAAGTCATCATTTGTCTTCCTCTCTCAACGATACTCCTCATATCCACCAAACCATTCTCACTTCCACCCTTTCCAGGCTTCGTTGCTGCTCTACGTTCAATAGCCATGTCTCGCTCCCATAAATCATAACACTTCTCACACATGCAGCATACACCTTTCCCTTCAGCTTCAACGACACTCCCCTCATCATCAGCACGCCACTCAGTTCCCGAAACTTTTTTTTTTTTTTTTGGATACAAAGTCGAGGCTCGTGTAAGAGCTAACGCATTAAACACAAAAAAAGAAAAACAGACACATAAAACATAAAATGAAGGGGGTGGGAGACAAGAGGGGCAGAGAGAGGGAAACACACAAACACAACAGTAGAGAGCAGGGACATTGGGAGATCTATGGAAGGTAGAGAGCTGGAGGTTTTTGGAGAGGGGAGAGGGGGGAGCTGGAGGTTTCTTCCATGCACATCTCACTCTAGCAACCGTTGCCGAGTCTGATCCACCTTTTCCATTCAGCATGTCTCCGAGGTAGGAAAATGTTTTCACACCTTCCAGCTTCACGCTGTCTGCAAGATCCAACTCAACATTTCCTCCATCTAGAGCTCCCTCTGTGCACACATTACACTTGAATGCAGCGGCCACACTGGTTAATGACCCTCTCAGACCACTACATTTTGATGAACCCACTCAGCGCACATTGTACATTGAATGGAGTTCACTCCGACACCCTTCCTGCACACAGCACATGGCCACTTCCCAGTTCTTTCCACCTCACTACATGCTTTACCACTTGCCATCACCTTCGTTTTTCCGATAATCACCTTCAGACCTTTGGTCTCCATACATTCCTTCCACTTGTTCATCTTCTCCTTCAGTCCATCCATACTCTCCCCAATCAACACCAGATCATCTGCATAAAACAACTCCCACGGTAAACCCTCCTTTACATTCCGAGCCCGCACATCCATCACAGCTACAAATCGTAGTGGACTTGGTACCGACCCCTGATGCACTCCCACCTTCACCTCAAACTCACCACTGTTCCCATCCTTCGTCCTTACAGCTGTGCATGCTCTCGTAGATTGCCATCACTACTCTGATCAACCATTCCTCCACGCCTAACTTCCTCAATGCCCATGTCACTACTCCATGTGGAACCCTATCAAATGCTTTCTCCAGATCAACAAACCCAAGAAACAACTTCTTCCTCTTCTCCACGTACTTCTGCAACTGCC
>NC_136274.1:768355-1025855 GCF_964187855.1 Myxine glutinosa
AAGAGGCGACAAACAGGGTTGGTGGTAGGAAAAGCATCCGGCCGTAAAAGATTGCTTTAAAAAGGGGACCACGGTGCCCAAAAAAGGCCAACCCCTGCTCTGCGGGGAAAAATGGCCTCTAAAGGCAGTTCTTCTTTTCTTTCTTCAATGTGTGTATGTTTTACCATTGTAGGGAGAATAAAATTTTTTATGTTCAGATCCCATTGGAGATGGAGGCTGCACAGGGCTCGGTGACGATCCTGAAAAGAGCCCTTGGAACAAAACTCTGAGAATCAACAAAACTTCACATCTTAGCTCATGAATCGAGATCCTTCAACAAAGCGGGGGTGGATACTTTGAGTCTTCCGGGACTCCGTTCCACCTTCAAAAACCCAAATTATGGAGATAACAACCAACAACACACACACACACACACACACACACACACACACACACACACACACACACACACACACACACACACACACACACACACAACACACACACACACACACACACAAACACACACGCGGCAGTGGATGAGTGACTCGTAAAAGGGAACACCTTCCCTCATCCCAAAATCGGAGGAAACCCAAATTCCCCACAAATACTGGCCGATAACATGCCGACCAACCACATACAAACATATAACCTGCTGACAGGAATCATCACAGAAATTATTTACCATCATCTAACATAGCAATGAAGTTTAGAGACAGAACAAAAGGGATGTAAGAGAGGTTGTTATGGTAACAAGCGTTACGCCTAGGTCCCCAGTCGGGGAAGTGATGCGAGTTGACAAAGTGGAAGATGCAGAAAACATGCTATGATATGATATTTTGCTCACAAGGTTAAGACATACATGGCGGCGGCCATCTTGGATTTTGACATGGCGAGCCAATTTTCAATAGCGTTCTTCCTTATGCCTAGATACACCCACACACCAGATTAGAAGTTGGTACTTCGCTTATTTTTCAAGATATTTCGCTCACAAGATTCAGACATATATATGGTGGTGGCCATCTTGGATTTTGACGTGGTGACCCAATTTTCAATAGGATTCTTCCTTTTGCCTAGATACACCTACACACCAGATTAGAAGTTGGTACTTCGCTTATTTTTCAAGATATTTCGCTCACAAGGTTCAGACATATATATGGTGGTGGCCATCTTGGATTTTGACATGGCGACACAATTTTCAATGGCGTTCTTCCTTATGCGAAGATGCACCCACACACCAGATTAGAAGTTAGTAGTTCGTTTATTTTTCCAAGATATTTCGCTCACAAGGTTCAGACATATATATGGTGGCGGCCATCTTGGATTTTGACGTGGCGACCCAATTTTCAATAGGGTTCTTCCTTATGCCTAGATACACCCACACACCAGATTAGAAGGTTCAGACATATATATGGTGGCGGCCATCTTGGATTTTGACGTGGCGACCCAATTTTCAATAGCTTTCTTCCTTGTGCCTAGATACACCCATACGCCAGGTTAGAAGTTGGTACTTCGCTTATTTTTCAAGATATTCAGCTCACAAGGTTCAGACATACATGGTGGTGGCCATCTTGGATTTTGACGTGGCGACCCAATTTTCAATAGGGTTCTCCTTATGCCGAGATACACCCACACACCAGATTAGAAGTTGGTACTTCGCTTATTTTTCAACATATTCCGCTCACAAGGTTCAGACATACATGGCATCAGACATACATGGTGGCGGCCATCTTGGATTTTGACGTGAGTTGCACCCACACACCAAATTCGAATGCGGTCCTTCGCTTATGCACGTACGCACGCACGTACGTACGTACGTACGTACGCACGCATGGACGGACACACGGACGGACACACGGACGGAGGGGAAAACCATAGTCCCCCTTTCGCTCTGCGGTGCGACGGGAGACAACAATTGATCACCTACAACTTAACAAGGCCATACTTGAAAATTACAAAATGTGAAGAACTATTGATGATTATGATTGATGCTGTGAAGAGGAACAGGTTGAGATGGTTTCGTCATGTGTTGAGGAAGGATGAAAGTGACTGGTTGAGAAGAGTGATGGAAATGAATGTAGAAGGAAGTAGAGGACAGCGAAGACCGAGAAAGACTTGGCTGAAGGTGGTGGAAGAAGAAATGCGGGCAAGGGGGTAAACAAGGGGAGATGCAGAAAATAGGGCAAAATGGAGAAGATTGTCATGAGGACCGCAAGGCTAACCCCCGCTCTAGCAGGGAAAATGGCCTTAAAATGCATGTTGTTGTTGTTGTTGAATAACTAAATTGTCCACCGCTCGGAATGACAATGAGAAAGCTTTTGACAATGTCCCACATTCATGGATGATAAAATGCATGCAAATATACAAAATACAAAATCAATCCGTAAAAAATCAAAATGATTGAGAACGTAATGGAGATCAGGAATACCACATTGATATTACAGCAATCAGAAGGGAATATCGACGAATACCAGATGTGAAGATACGCCGTGCAATCTTCCAGGGAGACGGACTTTCCTCCCCTTCTGTTTTGCCTGGCACAGGACCCACTAAGTTACCTCATCAATGAACAAGGACACAGATACACCCTAATAACCAATAGACGAACATACAATGCATAGGAAAGGTGACACATCTACTATACACGGATGATTTAAAGCTCTTCTCGCCAAATGATGAAAAATTGACAGAGCAACTAAAACTAGTAAAACGGTTTACCGAGGACATTCAAATGGAATTTGAACGTGACAAGTGCACCAGATGCACATTTGTACAAGGTAAACCAACAAAAACAGACAACATGAAAATTCACCCCGAACCAACAAAACAGCAGTTAGAAAAGGAAGCATCATAGAAATACCTAAGCGTAAAAGTGGGCCACCAAATATGTCACAAACAAATGCACAAAACAATCACCAAAGAATACCTAAGTAGAACGAAGCTGATCCTGAAAACATACCTCTCCCCACGAAACAAGATCAAAGCCATAAACCAGCTTGCAGTACCAGTGTTCCAATATAGCTACGGAATAATAAACTGGGCCCAATGAAAAATCAACAAGTTACATATCAAAACAAGAAAATAGCCCCAACAGTTGCAAAAAAGACAAAAGAAATACATAAAAAGAAATATCAAGAAATATACACCAACAACTGGGAGAATGACAAAAGAGCAGGAAAATACAAAAAAGAATTGGACAGAATGGGGATAGACAAAGAAGGCTCATTGGAATGGCGAAGAAGAGGTCAGCTCAACTGGGATGGAGAACGAATCATAATAAATACTGAAGATCAAGGACACTACACCAATGGATTTTGAAAGATGGCAGGACTGAGCCAGACGGACAAGTGTAGATTCTGCAAGAAAGAAACAAGAAAGTACAAGTCACCTGCTCTCGGGATGCAAAAAACTATCATAACAACTTTACACACAAAGGCACAACAAAGTAGGCAAAGTGATTAAATTGAATATCTGCAAAAATTTAAACATCCCAGTTCCAAAAATCTCATGGAAACACGAACCAAGGACAATCATTGAAAATGAGGACGTCATGCTCACGTACGACCTGATGATTCCATCGAGCGTAAACATAGAAAACAAAGCATTGCGTCCGGACATTGTACTCAGGAACAAAAACGAAAAGACAGCATTGATGATTGAGATATCAGTACCAGCGATCTTGGCCCAAACAACGCAGAAATCAAGAAAATGACCAAATACAAGGACCTCAAAAATGAGGTGAAAAGATCCTGGTAGCTGGAGAGCATCAAAATTATACCAGTGATAATTGGAGCAACAGGAATGATGAAGAGGAACCTCACTGAGATTTTGAAAACCATCCCTGGAAATATTACCACAAATGAACGACAACTGGTAGTCAAGTTCACTATGTCAATAAATTACATTTCGTTCAAAATCATGGTAGATTAGCAAACCTATACATTTTTGGAAAAGTTATAGCATAAGGAAACTAAAAATCAATGTTTACATTTGGAGAGATACCTGTATGGCGGCCATTTTGGATTTTCAAAATGGCCACTGTAAAATACATATTTTGTTCTATTTCTGCCTCTAATTACCCTAAAAACTTTTACAAATATACTAAACCTATATTTTCAGGGACAAGGAATCCAATGAAAGTATCAAATTAGTGCTGTGGGGAATGGTAAGACACGAATCAAAGGTTTTGAATTGCAAAATACTGTCTTTATATTCGCGATAAGTTGCATAATCAAATACATGTTATCATTTTGTACAGGCAGTTAATAACATCAAAATGTGTCACAATAATTCATATCACCAAACATACACAGGCAGTCAGCAAAATCATATATACACATGCAGTCAGTATAACTTCACATCTACACAGGCAGTCAATGACAAAATATACACAGGCAGTCAATGGCATCAAACATACACGATTACAGAATATGCCATTTAGAGTTCGTCATCACCGTCCTGTGTGTCGTATCCGACAATATAGTCCGCATCGTTTTCACAGTCCGTTCCACACAAGCAAAGGTCGGTCAAATTGATTGGCAAATCGAATTGGTCGGATGGTCGATCAAATCGAATTTGATGAATCGAATTGAATCGATCGAATGGTCGATCGAAGCGATTGGTCGAATCGTCGATAGGTCGAATGGAATTGGTCGATTGGTCGAATCGAATTGGTCGGAATTGGCAAATGTAAACATTGATTTTCAGATTTTCCATGTAATAACGTTTCCAAAAATGTATAGGTTTGCTAATCTACCATGATTTTGAACGAAAAAACATAGTGAACCTGACTATGGAGGGCATTCTGGGGTTCAGTGACGATCCTGAAAAGATCCCTTGGAACAAAACTCTGAAAAAGTTGAACAGTTTGGTCCATGAACTGCGATCCCTTACCAAAGAGAAGGTGGATACTTTGGGTCCTGGGAGGACTCCGTTCCACCTCCTGAAACCCACCAATGGAGATAACCAACCAACCAACCAACCAACCACACACACACACACACACACACACACACACACACACACACACACACACACACACACACACACACACACACACACACACACACACACACACACACACACACACACACACACACACACACACACACACACAATTGTACAGTATCGGTTGTTCCTAAACTTAAATAATTTAAAGGATTGCTGTAAATTATGTTAATTTCACAACATCCCATATTCAACTTTATTTAAATTGTAAACGTCAAACATAGTTCCTCTACCTAAAGCTAGAACAACAACAACAACATGCATTTTAAAGGCCATTTTCCCTGCTACAGCGGGGGTTAGCCTTGCGGTCCCCATGACAATCTTCTCCATTTTGCCCTATTTTCTGCATCTCTCCTTGTTAACCCCCTTGCCCGCATTTCTTCTTCCACCATCTTTAGCCAAGTCTTTCTCGGTCTTCCCCGTCCTCTGCTTCCTTCTACATTCATTTCCATCACTCTTCTCAACCAGTCACTTTCATCCTTCCTCAACACATGACCAAACCATCTCAACCTGTTCCTCTTCACAGCATCAATCACAGGCTCTATTCCCATCATCTTTCGCAATTCATCATTTGTCTTCCTCTCTCAACGATACTCCACACATCCACCGAACCATTCGCATTTCCACCCTTTCCAACCTTCGTTGCTGCTCTACGTTCATTACCCATGTCTCGCTCCCATAAATCATAACACTTCTCACACATGCAGCATACACCTTTCCCTTCAGCTTCAACGACACTCCCCTCCTCATCAGCACGCCACTCAGTTCCCGAAACTTCTTCCATGCACATCTCACTCGAGCAACCGTTGCCGAGTCTGATCCACCTTCTCCATTCAGCATGCCTCCGAGGTAGCAAAATGTTTTCACACCTTCCAGCTTCACGCCGTCTCCAAGATCCAACTCAACATTTCCTCCATCTGCAGCTCCCTCTGTGCACACCTTACATTTGAATGTAGCTGCCACACTGGTTAATGACCCTCTCAGACCACTACATTTTTGATGAACCCACTCAGCGCACATTGTACATTGAATTGAGTTCACTCCGACACCCTTCCTACACACAGCACAGGGCCACTTCCCAGTTCTTTCCACCTCACCACATGCTTTACCACTTGCCATCACCTTCGTCTTTCCGATATTCACCTTCAGACCTTTTGTCTCCATACATTCCTTCCACGTGTTCATCTTTTCCTTCAGTCCATCCATACTTTCCGCAATCAACACCAGATCATTTGCATACAACAACTCCCACGGTAAACCCTCCTTTACGTTCTGAGCCAGCACCTCCCTCACAGCTACAAATAGTAGTGGACTTTGTACCGAACCCTGATGCACTCCCACCTTCACCTCAAACTCACCACTGTTCCCGTCCTTCGTCCTTACAGCTGTGCGCGCTCTTTTGTACATTGCCATCACTACTCTGATCAACCATTCCTCCACTCCTAACTTCCTCAATGCCCATGTCAATACTTTGAGTGGTACCCTATCGAATGCTTTCTCCAGATCAACAAACCCAAGAAACAACTTCTTCCTCTTCTCCATGTACTTCTCCTGCAACTGCCTCACAATGAAAAGCGCGTCTGTCTTTCCTCTTCCTGGCATGAATCCAAACTGCATTTCGTCGATCTTCACCTTCTTCCTTATCCTCCTCTCCAACACCCTTTCCAATACCTTCATTCCATGCTCCAATAACTTTATCGCTCGGTACGAGCCACACTCCAAAGGTTCACCTTTCCCCTTGTATAGAGGGACGAGGGTACTCGGTTCCCGATCCACTGGAATGCGGCCTTCTTTCACCACCAGATTACAGATCTCTGTCATTCTCTTCACACCCCAACTTCCTGTTGCCTTCAACATATCTCCCACAACTCCCGTCGGCCCTCCCGCTTTTCTACCCTTCATTGCTTTTATCGCTTAGTCCCTGGTGTTGGGCTAGCGGCTAGGGTGCCGGCTTAGGATCCTAGGATCCTGGGTTCAAATCCCGGTCAATCGCTGAATTAACGCCAGGGGGGTTGACTCAGCCTGTCATCCTTCCGAGGTCGGCTAATTGAGTACCAGTTCACTGGTAATACCCTGCTTGTCGTTAAAGGCGGCAAAAAGGGTTGGCGTCAGGAAGGGCATCCGGCCGTAAAACATTGCTTCAAAAAGGTGACCGAAAAACAACAACAACCACAGTTCCCAAAAAAGGCCAACCCCCGCTTGCGGGGAAAAATGGCCTCTAAAGGTGGTTTTTATTTATTTATTGCTTTTATCGCTTCCTCAACTTCCTTCTCAGTTATCTTCTCTGCCAGTCCTAAAACAGGGTTACTCTCTATGTTGCCATCCCATTCATTCTCTGTATTCAACAGCATTTCCATATATCTTTTCCATCTTCCTTTAATTCCATCTGGGTCGACAACGATTTGTCCCACTTCATCCTTCAAGCAACTCACCCCCATCACATCACACCTCTCTTTCGCTATCTGCTTTGCAATCCTGAATACTGCTTTCTGACCCTCTTCCGAATCCAAGCGTTCTCCGAACATTTTCCTACATGCTCCTACCTCACCAACGGCTCCCAACAGACTAGCTTTCATCGACATCCAACCACTTTCAAGCTCAACCACATCATCCTCGACCCTACTCAGCCTCTCTTTTAATGCCTCCCTTACTGTCACCTCTTTCAACCTCCACACCTTCATTCTCGGTTGGTACTTCACCCGCCAAGCTCTCCTCGCACCTTTCACCCTTACGTCGCAGACAACCAAGTGGTGCTGTGAAACAGCCTCCTCCCACGGGTACACCTTTGTGTCCCGGAGGTGCCCCCTATGTCGCCTAGGCACCATCAGGTAGTCAACGGTTGTCGTCAACCCACCTGACGTGTATGTAACAAGCTTATTATCCTCTTTCTGGAACTGAGTATTACAAATCAACAAATCAGCTCCATCAGCAAACTCCAAAATCCTTTCACCTTCTCCATTTCTCACACCATATCCATAATCCCCATGAACTCCATCAAAACCATCCATACTCCTTCCCACATGTCCATTTAGGTCTCCTCCTACCACAACAACTTCCTCATCTTTCACGTTTTCCATCAGCTTCTCTATCGCACACCAGAACTTGTCCTTTTCTTCATCGCTTCGACCAACCTGCGGAGCATATCCCGAGATGACGTTCACCAAGAGCTTTCCAATCATCATTTTCACCATCAGCAACCTATCACTCACTCTCGTCACACTCACCACACTGTCTACAAACTCCTCAGAAAACAGGACACCAACACCATTCACGCCCTCCAGGCACCCTTGTCACACAAACCTGTATTTCTGTCCCTGCCTCCCCTTCACCATTCTCACACCACTTCCCTTCCATCCTCACACGTCTCTCTTGCACATAAAGCTAGAACGTTAACCTGTAAGCAATTGACTCGTTTCCCGACTGCATGGATCATCAGCTGGGCACCGTTCTTCCTCGAGGTTTCGATCCTTTCAGCCCAGGACCTCTCCAAACGGCAGATCCACAACCTCGATCATGGATCGACACAGCCTCGACACAGCCTCGACACAGCCTCGACACAGCCTCGACACAGCCTCGACACAGCCTCGACAAAGCCTCGACACAGCCTCGACACAGCCTCGACACAGCCTCGACACAGCCTCGACACAGCCTCGACACAGCCTCGACACAGCCTCGACACAGCCTCGACACAGCCTCGACACAGCCTCGACACAGCCTCGACACAGCCTCGACACAGCCTCGACACAGCCTCGACACACACACCGACACACACACCGACACACACACCGACACACACACACCGACACACACACACCGACACACACACCGACACACACACCGACACACACACCGACACACACACCGACACACACACCGACACACACACCGACACACACACCGACACACACACGGTACTGTTACGTGCTCCTCCCCGACCCCCTGGTCCCGATGTACCTCCGAGTCCCGAGAGGAGCCACGGCAGAAAAATGTGTTATTCTGTGTCAGAAATTAATAGTGAAACCACACCAATGATTATCAACAAACAAATATTGTATTAAAAATCACACAAGAATAACGGTACAACAAATAGCAATCAAAAGTACACTCAATACATCTTATGATGGTACCATCAACTAGCATAGGATAACTCACGGTGTTCCAGGTGAGTGGAAAAACCTTCCCCAATGTCTCTATATTCCCGTCCTCAAGACGAAGTTGACTCGCTCCAGCGATCGCTAGAACCGTGTCCAATCGAGACCAGAATCCCGTGCGGATGACAAGGGCAGTCGCACCGCCGAAGCAGCTCTCGGGCGTAGGCGGTCGAAGCGACGCAAAAAGTCACGTGGTCCAAAACCAAAGGCAAACTCGTGGCGGAATGGGAAATCCCAAAGTTCCTCCAGGTATGAACGTTCCCTGGTTCAGTCGGCGAACCGCCACTTAATCTTCAAACTCAGCGTTGCGCACACACATCCCCGACAGACGACAGGATGGTGAAAAAACTGACGCGTAGCCAAGACCTTTTATTGAACAAAGCGCGAGTGTCAAAATGGCCGACGGCTCTTACTTGAGTCGACACGACCGGGGATGAATCTTCAGAATCGCAACGCCCAAACCTGACCACGCAGGTTTTTTTCAATCCCCCAGCGACAACACCTATCGCAGGAATTCCTTTCAAGGAAACTCAAAGTTCACTCGCGACTTTCGTTCGACAACGCTCGCTACGGAGCTGGAAGCGACTCGCTTCTTGTCCAACTTCCCCTCCTCTTCTTCTTCCGGTTCCCGATCCGGTTTCCTGTTTCATTTAAAGTTAACCCTTTTACATTTTGATAATACTCATGGCCATTTCACTTAAACAATGATAATAATAATACATAGGACCAGAAGTGTTTCAAGTGGATGAAAACCACAACAGCGGAAGTGATGAATCCGTAACAGTGTACACGCACGCCCACGCGCGCACGCACACACACACACACACACACACACACACACACACACACACACACACACACACACACACACACACACACACACACACACACACACACACACTACAACGGCACTCAGTAGAGAGCATACCTCTGCCAGGCTGGCCAGAGCATACCCACTGATAGGCCAGATCTGGATTCGGACGTGAACCAAAATCTAATCGGCTTGTTCTTGTCACCTGACTAACCCGTCCACCAGGTTTAGTCATAACTCGTCCATAACTTTTTTTTAAATCATGTTATATATCGCTTTTTCACCCGATATCTTAATGGTGAAGAATCACTTAAAAATTAAATAATTCTCGTATCCAAAACCATATTCAGATCTTCACCAAAATCTAATGATTCGTTCTCGTCACACACACAACCTCTCCAGCAGGTTTCGTCCAAATCCGTCCACAACTTTTTGAGATATCTTGTTCACAAACAAACAAACAGACAAGGGTGAAAACATAACCTCCATCTACCTTCGGTGGTGGAGGTAACTAGAACGCCACTCTGTAGAGCGCATACAGTGGCCTGCAAAAGTATTCACCCCATCTCTTAAATCAAACTTAATAAATATGGTCTTCACAAACCACTAACAAAAAGATAAAGTTAAAAAATGCAGGTAAGATGTGAATACATTTGATTAACAGAAAAATCCGATGATTCTCAGTTGCCTAAGTATTCAAACACTTTGTCTAATTAACACTAAATCACTTCAGAAGAAAATTATTTGTTTGAAATGTTACAAAATGAGTGTGATTTGTTTCACCTGTATGTAATCAGTGGTTTAACTTTTTAAAAAATTATAACCTCCCCCTTATCTAAGGAGTTTTAAGGTACAACTAACTTGGTCAACCAACAAGGCAAACTTGGTCGAGGCTCATATAAGAGCTAATACATAGAACATATAATAAAGGGAGCGGGAGACAAGAGGGGGAGAGAGAGGGAAACACAACAGTAGAGAACAGGGACATCGGGAGATCTGTGGAAGGGAGAGGGATGGGGTGGGGTATATTATCCCTTTGAGTATGGAGAAATCCATAATGAAGAAGAGTCATATCATATCAAACCATACCACCCAGACTCTCCCCAGATCAGGTTGCCCATCCAAACTAATGGATGGCGCAAACTACAGGATAACTCTTGATGAAAACCTGCTTGAGTCAGCCATGAATGTGAATCTGGGTAGGAGAATCACTTTTCAGCAGGACGAGGATCTGAAGCACGAAGCTAAAGCCACACCGGATTGGCTGAATAAGAAGAAAATAAATGCTCTTGAGTGGCCCAGTCAAAGTCCTGACCTGAACCCATTTGGACGTTTATGGCGAGACGAAGATTGTAGTCTTCAGCGATAGTCGTCATCAAACTTGGCAGAACGAGAGCATTTTACACATGACGAATGGGCAAAGATTTCACCATCTCACTGTGAAAAGCTGGTAGAAACAAACCTAAAAAGACTCGTGGTAGTCAAGAGTTTCTAGATAGTTGAGCAGTCAAGTCAGATAGGTTCAAAAGTGGCCGGTTATATGTGGAAGATGTAAGATGCTTATCTGAGCAAGCAGGCCCTGAAATGGTCAACCTTTCAATCCCAGGAACTACTCGACCGATTCCCAATATCAAGACATCGTTTTGTTGGAATGGTGAGCATGCCCAATCTGCACTTCACTTAGTGGCGTTCTGTTGGACCTCAAAGTCTCTAAGGGTCTTCACGGGGTCCACGAGGGTCCACAGAACCCCCTGCCTGCTGTGGAGTATAATAAGGGTGGCAGAAACTTTAAGAGTGGGGATTGAGGGTTGCCTTCCATGGATACATGATGGATGGTGTCAGTTGGGTTTCATTTCATATGCAAATGTGTATTCATTTCCTGTAAGCAAGTGTATCTTTCGGAATGACACTTGAATAACGTGTACTTTTCACCGATATTGCTAAATACAGAGAGTGGGAGCGGGAGAGGGAGAGGGAGACAGGCCTGGGGATTTCAGATCTCATCGGTAACCGTTTTTCGGTTCCGTGATTTAAGTTTATGGGAACCGATGGGAAACAAAATTCCGGTTCCGTGCCCAAACCCATTGGTAAACGATTTTTTTTGCTTTAGAATTTGTAAAGCAAAACATTTGTAATACAAAATTTAAAATGTAGTCTCCAATAATAAATCCTGTCATGTACATGTATGCAATGTAATTAACGCATGTTCATTATTGAGGTTGATGTTTATTATCGGAGAAGAGCAAATTCTGTCAATTTGATTGTGTATACCCTTATGAAATAAAGTTTTATTATTATTTTAAGTTATACGATGATTCTCCATTTTTTTAGAACTGACTTTCACAATATTTTCTGTGTCATGAGTTGTAACGCAACACGACAACGGACACCGTTAATGCTTCAACTATTATGTAAACCAACAACGAATCGACCCCCTCCTCTGTCCGGTCTGCACAATTTGAGAACCCCTCCGCATGTAGCACAGCACTGTACTTACTGCTGCTGTACTTACCAGTTGATTCTACCTTATTATTAGGTTTATGATACAGCTTTTCAGAATTTCCCCACCGCAGAATTAGAGAAAACAAATCAAAACAAAATACTTATTTCAAGTCAAACTGAACAGTTTAATAACAGTACAACTTCCATAAGTTTCGGTGTAACAACTTGAAGGTCATAGCACAATAAATGGATCGCATTGCAAATTGTGCGATGTTCCGCAAGCCCCATGTCCGTATAATACATCGGAACGTGAAAAAGTTCGTATTTAAAATCGTGTCCTATAAACTTTAAGTAATACCAAACGTATAATATCAAAGTAGGACTTCAAATATAAATTTTAATGTCGATTTTCTTGACCGAATTGCATGTTCGTCTTGCCGAAATCATTGAAAACTGTTGGCCCCTCTACTTTCAGGTAACATATACATGTACTTTGAGATTTGCCGGCCTAATTTTGTTGGAAATAAAACTCAACTTCTAAAATAGTTATCTGAAAATCACACGTGAAGGTAAATACTACATCTGTTTGCCTTACACCGTCTTTCTGCGATGGGAAACGTACTTTCGGTTCCATGTTTTTGCTATCACGTGACGTGACCGACACACTACCGGTAACGATCGTTTCCATGAAATCCGCAGGCTGGGGGAGGGGGAGAGGGGGAGTGTGGGAGAAGGGAGAGGGGGAGAGGGGAAGAGGGAGTGAGAGAGAGAGAGAGATAAACTTCCGTAATGATATATTTGAAATAGTATACTAATGTTCAGATATTGCAAAAAAGGAGTTGACTATTTTCTCGAATTACAGGTGGGCCTGTAGACCTGAGTCAACTGGGAATAAATAAATTATTACATTTCAAGGTACCGAGAGTTTGACCATGTGCCAGCGATAAGTGATTCAGTAGCAAGAACACAAAAACCAAGAAACAACTCTCAGTCCCAGATGTACAAACCCTGAATAATATTTTATGATTAATGAATAAGAAGAACATGAAGAAGAGGGAGACTGCTTTGCAATACATGTCCCCGAGCAGTCTAAGTGCAAAAAGGGCGTAACTCCTGAAAAAATGACAAAACTGCCCAAAACTCAAACTTGTTCTGTAACTTATAATAAAGTCGTGTACCAAGGCTCAGTTGAATATGTTAAAGGGTAAGAAGAACATATTCTGGAAAAACAAAGGTGGGACGGACAAACAGACATACGGACAGACAGATGGAGAGCAAACCTTTAATCCCCTCTGGAGAAACGCACAGAGGACTAATAAGTGAATTATTTTAACCCAGTGAAAATGGATCCTGAGAAATTGATGGACCTGAATCAAACATTGAATTCTGAGTGGGACACAAAATATATTTTTTGATTTACAGAGATCAAAGTTCCCTCATTCAGTGGTCAAAAGTGACCTCCAGAGTGTGAAGAGCGTGATGGTCAAAGCTCTCGATCGATTGCGATCCCAGATTTCGACATTTCAACGTGACATTTCAACACATTTCAATGCGACTACCGAGTGTTAAAATTAGCTTTCTGTAAAAAATAATTCTTGTAGTTCTGAGACTAAAATCATTTACTCTTTTTTTTTTCTTTTTTTTTGGATGCAAAGTCGAGGCTTGTGTAGGAGATAACAAATGAAACAAATATACACATAAACAGAAACACACATGAAACATAATAAAGGGAATGGGGGGCAAGAGGGGAGAGAGAGGGAAGCACAACAGTAGAGTAAACAGGGACCTCGGGAGATCTGTGGAAGGGAGAGGGCTGGGGCGGGGTACACGGGATAAACAAGATTGAGACGACATGGGCTTTCAGGGGGAAAAAAAGGAACTTGAAAAAAAGTGGATCTGGGGTGTTTTAATGGGGGCAAAAAAGATCAAGGTTTTGGATGGGGGAAGATAAGAGATGGTGGTGAACAGCTGTTTTAAAGACACAGACAGAGCTTGGGGAGTTAGGTTGGAGAAGAGTCGGAAGAAGACAGAAAGACCACCAACCTGCCTGCGGTGAGTGAGTGAAAGGCCCGCGGAGCTAGCTTCATCGCAGGAGATTCCAATGATTCTGAACGCTTTGGTTTCTACAGCGTGAAGCCGAGCTAGGTATGAGGCAGGAGCACCAGCCCAGGGGGGAGAACAGTTATTCCATTGAGCTGCGGATGAAAGCCTTGTACGTGGTGAGGATCTCAGGTGTGCCAAGGAAGGACTTCACATGACGGAGGATGCCCAGTCGGCGACTGGCTTTGGAGGCCAGCTTGGAAATGTGATTTTCCCAGGAAACATCATGGCAGATAGTGAGACCCAAAAGCTTGAGTGACAGAACTTATTTGAGAGGATTCAGAAAGTAGGTGGGAGGGTTGTCCAGACGGTCTTTTCGGAGAGACAGTGAGAGTGTGAGATTTGTCAGGATTGAAAGACATGTTCCACTTGTTTGACCAGTCTGATTTTGTCCAGGTCTGCATAGAGCGAGGAGGCTGCAGACTGCCGATCTGAGGGTTGAGATATGGAGCAGCAGATGGTGGAGTCATCAGCAGAGACATAGAGGAATTTCCAGAGAGTCGGCGAGATCAATGATGAAGATCAGAAAAAGCAGTGCCCAAAACACTGCCTTGAGGTACTTTGCCAAGTCAAGCACCCTTTTGCCTGACTAAGTGTGATAAAAACTAAAATTCCTGACAACTAGGCCCACATTTTGAGCACACAAGGGCAATGGCTGGTCCTGAATTTTCTATTCACTTCAATTTTTATGCCTCCGCCCCTGAAGGTGGCCAGAGGCATTGTTTTGGGGTTGTCCGTCCGTCCGTATGTACGTACGTCTATCCGCCTTTAAGGGCTAACCCTCGTTTTTCTCAGTAACCACATGTCCAATTGAGATGAAACTTTCAGCATAAGAGCGACATCCATGTCTAATGGTTTTATGATAATTGTGACATCATAGGTCACGTGGTATGGTAGCCATCATGGATTAAACACAAAAAAGAGGAAAAATTTTTATCTTTGAATAGTTTCATAAATTTGGAAAAATTTGAATAGTTTAATTGAATGTATTTTTTTTAAATCAAACTCCTTATTATATCCTAATAATGTGAAATTGCATGCACATGATCCATCACCCATTTGTACTGAAATATTAAATTTATGACATCATAGGTCACATGGTTTGGCAGCCATATTGGAGTTAACCTAAAACCTTTTAAAAAACGTCATCTCTCAAACCACCAAAGTGATCGACTCAAAACGGTGTGTGTCATTGACTAGGCATGGCGATTAAGAGATGATCACGAAAACATCATCGGTCACATGGTGTGGCAGCCATATTGGATTGAAGGGAAATATTAAAGAATTACATCTCATAAACAGCTTACCCTATCGATGTGAAACGTTACAAATGTAATCCAACACCATTGCTGCATATAGTTTGAAAATGATGACTTTGTAGGTCACGTGGTTTGGCAGACATCTTGGATAGAAAAACGAACCTTACCCAATCAGCTTGAAACGACACAAACGTGATCCCCTAACCATACATATGCAGAGTTAACATTTTAAAGGTCATACTTCATGTGGTATGGCAGCCATATTAGCTTGAAAGCTGATATTTAAAAAAAAAAAAAAAAAAAACCTCCGAAACCGCTTCACCAATCGATGTGAAACCTGTCCTGTGGTAAAAATGTGATACTTGAAAACAGCTTAAGCGATTTAATCCAAACTTGTTTATTTTTAGGACAGTGAACGAGGGCATCTACCCGTCATCACGGGTACGGACTACACAGAGGCATATTGGCGACGCAGTCGCATTGCTCTAGTTAACCATAGATCTCACAGCCATTGATTTGCTTCCAAGTTGCCCATCCACTTTAATTTCTTCGGACTTAACTGTTCTGATGTGATTTTCTTTTTTGGCACACACATCCCCTTTTGCGTGGTGGTCCATGGGAACATTACACACGTCCCCTTTTGTGTGGTGGTTCATGGGAACATTACACACGTCCCCGAGTGAGTTGTGGTCCATGGGAACATTACACACGTTCACTTTTGCGTGGTGGTCCATGGGAACATTACACACGTCCCTTTTGTGTGGTGGTTCATGGGAACATTACACACGTCCCCGAGTGAGTTGTGGTCCATGGGAACATTACACACGTTCACTTTTGCGTGGTGGTCTATGGGAACATTACACACGTCCCCTTTTGTGTGGTGGTCCATGGGAACATTACACACGTCCCTTTTTGCGTGGTGGTCCATGGGAACATTACACACATCCCCTTTTGCGTAGTGGTCCATGGGAACATTACACACGTCCCCTTTTGTGTGGTGGTCCATGGGAACATTACACACGTCCCCTAGTGAGTTGTGGTCTGTGGGAACATTACACACGTCCCCTTTGGCGTGGTCGTCCATGGGAACATTACACACGTCCCCTTTTGCGTGGTGGTCCATGGGAACATTACACACGTCCCCTTTTGCGTGGTGGTCCATGGGAACATTACACACGTCCCCTTTTGCGTGGTGGTCCATGGGAACATTACACACGTCCCCTTTTGCGTAGTGGTCCATGGGAACATTACACACGTCCCCTTTTGTGTGGTGGTCCATGGGAACATTACACACATCCCCTTTTGCGTCGTGGTCCAGGGGAACATTACACACGTCCCCTTTTGTGTAGTGGTCCATGGGAACATTACACATGTCCCCTTTTGTGTGGTGGTCCATGGGAACATTACACATGTTCCCTTGTGAGTTGTGGTCTGTGGGAACATTACACACATCCCCTTTTGCGTAGTGGTCCAGGGGAACATTACACACGTCCCCTTTTGTGTGGTGGTCCATGGGAACATTACACACGTCCCCTTGTGAGTTGTGGTCCAGGGGAACATTACACACGTCCCCTTGTGAGTTGTGGTCCAGGGGAACATTACACACGTCCCCTTGCGAGTTGTGGTCTGTGGGAATGTCTTGTGGAGCTCCGTACTCGTTTGTGCGACTTTTTTTCACGAATACTACGTGGTGTTCCATGCATCTCACATGAAATTCTCATGACATCACGTGGTACACCCTCATTTGACCACGTGGCCACATCCTGCTTGTTTGTACAAGCTTAATGATGGCATTCCCAAATACGCTCCTTCCCGAATAAACGGTTTTCCTGCCATTCCATGAGCATCGGATATTGTAAAGAAAACCAATTGAGGATTATAAAGCACCGCATTTTGCAAAGATAGAGCAGAAACACGAAAGCCAAAGCACACGGGACAGTACAGTAGACTCGAGGTTTTAGTAACCAGGGTAAACCAGTTATATTTAAATACGAAAAATGTTACAAGTGTATCTGCCCAAAGTACTGCGACGACAAGGCCCACGACTACTGTACCAATCACATCCGTCACGTGTCCAAAGTACCTGTCACGTGTTCAAAGTTCAGCCCAAATGCCCAGGATCGCCCAAAATTACATCAGGTTTCAGCCAAACTCCAGGCCGAACTCAAAATCCCAGCAGCCAGCGCCCAGCAGCCCAGCACCCCCCAATTATTGCTCGAAAAAAGAAAAAGAAAAAGAAGATTCATTCTCTTTATAAAGATATTCAAAAGTCATTAACAATCATTAAAAATGCCGTACTTTCATTCAACAACAGAGATAAACAAGCAAACAAACAGAAATAAAAATCAACAGTACTTATACACCTCCCAATGATCTATGAAAAAGGACATCACGAACACAGACCATTATGTCAGAAGGGAAAGGGAAACCAATACAGGAGGATAATTTCTGATATTAATTGCGAAGAGACGGACCGAATGTCCATTTGAAAGTTTGATCGTTGCGTGGCCTTTTTATCGGTCTCAGGGTCAAACAAATGGTCCATGTTGTGCTTACAGCGCATGCGCATAGCTCGCACGTCGGTTGCCAGGGCGCTGTATGACAGGGCTCCAAGCTTCCCCGTCGGACTCAGCAGCAGAGGTGAGCTGCTTACTCTTTCCCAAGGACACTGTGGGGATCTTCAAAACCCTCCAACGAATGTTGGCACACGGGACCCCCAGGCACCCCCAGGCACCCCCAGGCACCCCAGGCACCCCCAGGTTAACGTCGATCCGACGGACGGCACACACATTGATGAATGACCCTGCCTGTGAAACACCAGAATGACAAATTGAAATTATAGATGCGTCGCGATTCGAACCCAGCTCGAACCCAGGCGAGACAGCTAAGAGAAAGAGGTGTCGTGTGCGGACCTCTGGACCATCCTACTAGGCCAACACGCTCCCTGAGGCCTCTCGCTACGTTTACCTGTGGTTACATATTTGGTTTTCAGAAAAGAGGATAAAAAAGAGTGCAGGGAGGAGGAGAGGTAGGTAGGGTGGGTGAGTCCTGAGGAGGGGAGGAGGGTTATATATATATATATATATATATATATATATATATATATATATATATATATATATATATATATATATATATATATATATATATATATATATATATATATAGTTACGGAAACAGAGTACGGCTCTCCCCCTTAGCAAGAGGTGGTTAGCCCCTTGTCTTATTTTCACTGGCTGTCTCCGATCCTGAAGCTACCCCGCTCCCTCGTGGGGTGGGATTGCCCGAAGCGATTGGTCAAGGGGATTCCCGTACGCATCCGGCAATCCCTCCACGAGGCAGGTGGGCAACCCCGCTCGAGACCACGGACAAGTTGGTATTTGCCGAGCGGTTTTTAGCAGCCCGCGGTTCGAGTCATTTTAACAAGGACTAAACCCGATCCTAAACGTTGGACAAATCGTGCCACACGTGTTCAATGTGGAAACCTCTAAAGCGACCGAATGTGAAGAAGCAAAAGGGGTAAAGAAAGAACACAGGGATTTATTAATTATTTACACACAACCAAAGCAAGATAAGAAAATAAATGTAATTTACAGGGAAAAATAGAAGACACAGTGCAGTTATTAACTTATACAAGCTTACTTATACCCAGGACAATACAGACAGAATGAACTCACTCACACGAATAGGGAATTGCAGATTGGATTGGCTGGAGGGAGAGGAAGGTGGGACCACATGGCTGGAAGGTTTGGCAGGGCGGCACAGCAAGCAGGTCCTCTCCGGGCTGGAAGCGGGCAAGGCGGCGGTAGGCACATGTATTTTCGTTGCACGCGGCAGGGGCTGGTTGTCGCTGCACGCCTCTGGCTCCCTCGGTCATCTCCTGGGTGGGGCTTCCCTCCACGGGTTATATAGCCACGCCCTACCAAGCCATAGCCACACCTTACCAAGCCGTGACCCCCGAGTCCTGGTTGGGCACAAGGGCTTCCTGGCTCCACCTCCTGAAGACGATGGGCCGGCCACGCCCTTCTCCCCCGAGTTGACCGCGTGCGTAATGGAGTTTTGGGGTGAAGAAAACAGCCCAATGCAACGGTGGCGAACGCTGAAGAAAACAGCCCAATGTTACTGGCACTTTGAAGAGATGATTTGGGGGAAACTTGAAAAGGGAACTATCTTATGTCATTTGGTGCAATGCAGAGTCAATTAATGGGAAACACAGCCTTAAACTAACATAGAATAAGAAATAACTATAGATAGGTGCTATGGTGGCCTACGTGCTTGTGCATTGACTAGCGAAGGGGACGACCTTTGACCTTTACACAAATGGAGGTATTTACAAAGAATTACTATTTACAGAGGGTGATATTTACAACAACAGGATTCTCAAATCCGTAACACTGCACCCTCATCCTCCAGGCACGTCCCGGGCCTATAAAACTTTACTTAATGTGACACACAGGTGTGTTCCCTCTACCCTCTACAAATTCCCTCTACAATTAATCTGACCCGGAGTGCGACAGTTTTAAAACACAAATAGGTATGTCCCACTGTTGCATTGCACCCTACCTAATGGATTCACGCCCACAGCTAACCGAATTGCGGAATGGTTTTCAAACTATACATTTACGGTGGGGAGCATTATTTACAAGTTACACTATTTGGACTATTTACAAAAGGCAACCCAGGACCTGCGATTTCTTTTGGAGGAAACAAAAAGAAAATCCTGTGGGAGGGGAGGAGACAGCATGCACTGCATCGACGCACCAGCACCAATAAAGAGCACCAAAACACCAAAGAACACCAATCAACACAAAAAGCACCAATCCCGTGCACAGTCATTACATAATAAAAAAAAAAACACACTGATGATCTGGATCTTCTGGTCCGCTCTGCTGGCCGTCGTCTCTTCCAGTTGTTGTCTTTCTTGTGGCTTGCTGCCTATTTGTAAAGATAAAAAGGCACACAACGCGTCCATCTTTTTAGCCGCGTCGCAGACGCTGCTAATAGAGTGCCCTCTGCTGTTGTTGTTGTTCTTCTTGTTCTTGTTCTTGTTCTTCTTCTTGCAGAGAAGACAAAACCTCAAAGCTCCACCCATTCTGGGAACCATAGCTCCACCCATTTTGGGAGAGGCTTCATATAAACAAATATCCACCATTTTATTAACTCGCATAGCTTTGAGGCCTGTTTTGTAGGCCCGTGGTGTCTTCCTCTCTCACACAGTTTTATTTCAAATCAAATTCGATATATCATTTCATTTTTCACAGTCGCTAACATAGTTTTAGACTCGGTTGAATAAAAACGGGAAGAAAATCCGATGAAAGTTGCCCTTTATAGAACGAAATGAATTCTCAAAGGCCTGTAACTTCAAGTCCATTGAGATATTTTTTTTTTTAATCGCGGCATTGTCAGTCATACACCGCCCGAAATAAGAGACGGGAAAATGCCGAGATATATATATATTTTGTTTAAATCGCGGCATGGTCAGTCATACACCGCCCGAAATAACAGACGAGAAAATGCCGAGATATATTAAAAATTCGTCCATTTGATGACAATCGTCACGATGAAATATTTAATTTATATGTCGTCACAATAATGTGGAGAGAGGAGCATAGCTTCGTTCACGTGTCGCCACATACGGGAAATTGCCGAGATATTTTTTTTTTAAAATCGCGGCATGGTCAGTCATACACCGCCTGAAATAACAGATGGGAAAATGCCGAGATATATTAAAAATTCGTCCATTTGATGACAATCGTCACGATGAAATATTTAATTTATACGTCGTCACAATAATGTGGAGAGAGGAGCATAGCTTCGTTCACGTGTCGCCACACACGGGAAATTGCCGAGATTTTTTTTTTTTTAAATCGCGGCATGGTCAGTCATACACCGCCTGAAATAACAGATGGGAAAATGCCGAGATATATTAAAATTTCGTCGCCACACACGGGAAATTGCCGAGATATATTTTCACTTTGCACAAAAATAACATCAAGTAATCGAATCAATAGGAATGTCCTGTGCCTATAACATCGACGTTATAGGCACAGCTGCATCTAGGCATTGTGTAACATCGACACAGCTTTTGTTTTAATTAAAACTTTTTGTACTTGGTATTTATGGCCCACAGGGGCCGACTATGGGTGGTTCACCTGTGGGCTTGGTGCCACCTCACCGGGTCTGCAAGCAAGATCTTTTGGCCGCAATTGCCAGTCCCAGCAGAGGGGCCAGGCCCCAAAACTTGGGGTCCATAAGTGGTGCTTGGCCACAGACTGTGGTCCATAAGTGGTGCGTGGATGCAGGCAGCTGGTTGCGGGGATTCGGGCACACAATGGCAGACTCCCGCACGCTCCCCTCAGTGCCCAGAGAGCACGATCCATGGGTCGGGGAAGGAAGACAGAGATGACAGGTTAGCGAGGGGTAAAGTCACAGGGGTACACATCAACGAAGGCAATGCAAGGTGAGGTGCGCCTGGAGACTGAGCGGAGAAAAGCTCATCCCTATCGTACGTCACCCCACCTGTCACCTGTTCTACCCTTGCCCCTTACCCCCGTATTTACAAAATCGACACCCTTACCAATTCGTCACTAATGTCACGTCTTCCCCATATATCCCCTATACCAAATTCGTCGCAATCCCTCTAATCCAAAATTTGCCATCACCAATTCATCATCAATCCCTCTTAAGGAGGAAGAGATGGAACAACAACACAATATCACACCCACGTCATGATGCGTCTTACATCCTCAAAACATTTGCACAGAAATAATAAAAACAAATCATGGCATGGCGTGGAGTTTCGTCGCCTCAGGTGAGTGGATGCAGATGGTGCGAGGAGATTTCAATCCTATCTACCTTCAAAATGACATTAACACACTTTACACGACCCGGGGTCTTTCCCTGCCAATCCATTGGCCATTTTACTCTATGCGGTTTTAAGAACCAAATTCCCATTGACCAAACTGTGGTGCTTCATCAATTTGGGGTCTCCCCCGATTCAACTCCCTGTGCCTTTGCACAATTTCAGGACTGGGTCATGTGGCTCTCCCAGCAGGTCTACCCACCTGCACACCTCCACCACTGCAGTTGCCTCCGTGCTTACCTGCTCCTTACCTAACCTATCTAACTGGGGAAGGCCCTCCTTGGCGCTTACCCCCTCGGTGCCCTCTCTGGCACTGGGCTACCCGGGTCTGTCCTCCGGATCCTCGGGCCCCATCCACAACTCTAACGGCTCCCAGAGCCCACCTGCGGCCTCACCTGGCCGACATCCTCACAGTGGCGGAGTGCCCATTTAACTACACACACTAACAGGCCACACGCCCAGCCATTTCCATGTCACTAATGCACCCATCCAAACACCATTCTTCCACACGCACCACAGATGCCAATATCCAACCACAATTTACCTATACCCTCTACCTAACTCTTAAACTACCCTCCCCGGGTATTCGTGATGGGGTCCATCCTCCCCATACACACCTTCGCACCATCCACTCCACTCCACAGTTTCCACCATACTCACTCCACACCATACATTCCATACTCCATATATTCCATACCATTTATTCTATACAACCATGCTCACCTGTATTGGCACACCTGTGCAATCACTCCTACACCTGGTGCTTCCTGCACCCTCCTTCCTCCAGGACCATTTGCTCAACACAACACACAATCACCATTACTCAGTCATACACTGCTCCATACACCTGTTCACTTGCACACCTGTGCAATCACACCTGGTGCCTCCTGCACCCTCCTTCCTCCCAGGCTTCTTCATTCAATACAATGCACAATCACAATTATTCCTCATACGCTGCTCCATACACTTCCACTCTCAATACAACTCACAATCACCTCACACTTTTCACAATACACTTCCGAATACACTTTCAACACTCACACGGCACCATTCACGAGCATTGCCTCATTTGCTCAACATGCTCACCGGCAAAGATTCTCACACACACGGCATCATCTGATCTACCTGGTGCCCTTCTAAAACTTGCGCTTCCCCGTCGCCCCTTGCATTATTGCGCTCCCTCGTCATAATATTCCAACTACCCTACTCTCCACGTCCCCACTACAGGTATAATGTCGCTACTTAAATCTCCAGTTACCTATGGTCAATCTTCTCTAGATCCCTATCATTTTATCCAAACCCTCCCTCAGCGAGCTTACACTGCCATAAACCCCATAGCTAGTGCTCATGTGCCCCGTGTGCGAGGGATGGCAGAGTTGCCATCCCACCACATCGGGCATGTTCTACTATCAATTTTTGCCATCCAATTTCCTGCAAATCAAAATTTGCCAATCACTGCCAATCATTTTACCCATCAATTTGCCAATCCTATTCACAATTCTCAATTTCGGATCCAAAACACTATTATCATCACAGTCCGCTATATCTGAGCCTCTCGGTACGTCATTACCTCATTAAAACTCAGCTTTCCAAAGCCGAGCAATGAATTCGGGTGGTTTGGTCGCCTGCAGGTTGTGTCCGTCCGGCATTCACGATTCTGGGGAGGAGGCATGCTCGGGCCGAGGTTCCATGGCCCATCGTGGCGCGGAGCCTTCCGGTCTCCCGCCCGAAGGCCCGATCTCGCCCGGCCGGAATGCCGCCCCACGAGGGGGCGCCGTCCCGACCCTTCTTACCTTCCCTCGCACCGGGCCGCCCGCTCCGCTTAGCGGAGCACGGACGCGACCGTGCAGAGCGAGGCCCGACGCGGATCACGCACGGCGGTTCTTTTGAAACCGCCATGATTACGATCCCCGCTGGTTCCCGCAGCACCCGAAGCCTGGCACGGACCGGGGGCTCGCATCAGCTAAACGTCGGTCTAACTGCTAACCCGGTTAACGTCGATGCTTCACCTGCAGGCTCACACCACGTGTTCTGTTCCTCATTCACACATCCAGGTGTCTCCATACACGCCGTTATTGTACTTCCTCTTACACACCACCCAGGTACACTCATTCCGCTCACAGACTTCGCCACACACCTGACCACCGCACACCTTGGCACACACTCGTCGTTCGCACACCTCAACACACCTCTTCGCGCCCACTCCTAGCTAGCCTGCGCGCTCCCGGCGCTAGCCTGCGCGCTCCCGGCCGCGGACGACTTCACCCGCCTCCTTGCTGAGTTCCCCGCCCTCACGCGGCCGACGTTTTCGGACGTCGCCGTCAAACATGGCGTCGAACACCACATCCCAACCACTGGTCCACCGGTCTATGCCAGGGCTCGTCACCTCGACCCTGCCAAACTCGCCGTGGCAAAGGCGGATTTCGACGCGCTGGAGTGGTTGGGCATTGTGCGGCGCTCGAACAGCGCGTGGGCCTCGCCCCTGCACAGCGTACCCAAACCGGGTGGCGGATGGCGACCGTGCGGCGATTATCGCCGCCTCAACGACGCCGCCACCCCCGATCGGTACCCGATACCGCATATCCAGGACTTTTCTGCCCGTTTGGCGGGTGGGTGATCTTCTCCAAGGTCGACCTTATTCGGGGATACCACCAGGTACCTGTCCGGCCGGCCGACGTTCCTAAGACGGCTGTAATTACACCCTTTGGCCTCTTCGAGTTCCTCCGAATGCCGTTCGGCCTTAAGAACGCGGCCCAGGCCTTCCAGCGGCTGATGGACAGTGTGCTGCGCAATCTCACCTTTCTGTTCGTCTACCTGGATGACATTCTCATCGCCAGCACTTCCCGGGCGGAGCACCTCCTTCACCTGCGCACGCTTTTTGAGCGCCTCAGCCAGCACGGCCTCATCATCAACCCGGCGAAATGCCAGTTTGGCGTGGCTTCCGGCGACTTCCTGGGACACCGCATCACGAAGCGTGGGGCCGTTCCGCTGCCGACCAAGGTGGAGGCCGTTAAAAGTTTCCCGCGCCCCCGCTCTGTCAAGGCCCTGCAGGAGTTTTTGGGTATGGTGAACTTCTACCACCGGTTCGTGCCTCACGCCGCCCAACTCATGCGCCCCCTGTACGAGGCCCTCAGGGGTAAGCCGGCCAAGCACGACATCGCCTGGACCGAGGAGATGGACGAGGCGTTCACGGGCGCTAAGCTGGCCCTCGCCAGCTTATTTGGCCACGGGCGAGAAGAGAAGAGCTGACCTCCTCTGGCCACTTTATTTCACTGTTAATATTACAGAAACTTTGTTTTTGATTCAGAACTTAATATGTCCTTTTAAATCAGAAAATAAAAACAAATGTCATTGACAAAATTATTGACACCCTAGACGTAATCATATTTAGTAGCACAACCTTTGGACAAAATAACTGCAGTCAAGTGCTTCCGAAAGCCATGAATGAGCTTCCTACACCTCTCTACTGGTAGTTTGTCCCACTCTTCTTGTGCAAACTGCTCCAGTTCTCCCAGATTTGAACGGTGCCTTCTCCTAACTGCTGTTTTCAGATGAAGATGTTCAATGGGAATTATATGTGGACTCATTTCTGGCCACTTCAGAACAGTCCAGCGTCTTGTCTTGAACCAATCCTGGGTGATTTTTGAAGTGTGCTTGGGGTCATTTTCCTGCTGCACGACCCATTATCTTTGACGGAGACCCAGCTTTCTGACACTGGTTTGAACATTGCGCTCCAAAATTCCTTGGTAATCTCCTGATTTCATGATGCCATGCACACATTCAAGGTACCCAGTGCCAGAGGCAGCACATCAACCCAAAAACATCACCGAACCTCCTCCATGTTTGAATGTCGGGAAGGTGTTCTTTTCTTTGAAGGCTTCAATTTGTTCACTGCAAACATAGAGATGATGTGCTCTACCATTAAGCTCTAATTTGATCTCATCTGTCCACAGGACATTCTTCCAGAAGGATTTTGGCTTGTACAGGTGTTATGGCAAACTCCAGTCGGGCTTTCTCAGCAGTGGGGTCCTCCTGGGTCTCCTACCATAGAACCCCCTTTCATTGAGTTGGCAACAGATGGTGCGAGTTTAAACTGTCATACCTTGTGTCCGAAGGTCAGCTTGAATCTGTTTGGCAGTTGATCGAGGTGCTTTCTCCACCATTCAAACAATCCTTCGCTGCAATCTTCAATGAAGTTTTCTCTTGCTACCACATCCTGGGAGGTTGACTACAGTGCCATGGGCCTTAAACTTCCTGATAACATTGCGTACGGTGGAGACAGGAACATAAAGGTCTCTGGAGATGGACTTGTAGCCTTGAGATTGTCCAATGTCCATGCATGGCTGCAAACTTCTTCTGTCTGACCTCCTCAGACAATAATTGTCTGAATTATTCTCTGGTTTTCTTTCTTTTATCCATGCTCATTGCGGTACACACAGTGACACAAAACAGCAGAATGACTCCTGTTCTCTATTCAAACTGGTTGAATGAGTGATTTTTATATTGCAGGCACCTGCATCTCACCACAGGTGAGTTCAATTCCAAAGTAAAGGAGAATCACCTGCTTGAAATCTAATTATTTCTAACAACTTCTAAAAGGTGTCAATAATATTGTCCGGGCCATTTTGGAATTTCTATGTGGAATAAGCCAAGTTTAGTAATTTTTTCAGCTTTTTGTCCCCCGTCGCACCGCGGAGCAAAAGGGGGACTATGGTTTTCCCCTACATGTGTGTGCGTCCGTCCGTCCGTGCATGCGTGCGTGCGTCCGTCCGTTCGTGCGGACGTGCGTGCGTGCGTAAGCGAAGGACCGAATTCTAATCTGGTGTGTGGGTGTATCTAGGCATAAGGAAGAACGCTATTGAAAATTGGGTCGCCACGTCAAAATCCAAGATGGCCGCCACCATATATATGTCTGAACCTTGTGAGCGAAATATCTTGAAAAATAAACGAACTACTAACTTCTAATCTGGTGAGTGGGTGTATCTACGCATAAGGAAGAACGCTATTTAAAATTGGGTCGCCACGTCAAAATCCAAGATTGCCGCCACCATATATATACGTATATCTGAACGTTGTGAGCGAAATATCTTGAAAAATAAACGAACTACTAACTTCTAATCTGGTGTGTGGGTGTATCCAGGCATAAGGAAGAACGCTATTGAAAATTGGGTCGCCACGTCAAAATCCAAGATGGCCGCCTTGCGTCTTCCACTTTGTCAACTCACATCACTTCACCGCCGGGGGACCAAGGCGTAACGCTTGTTTGTTTTGTTCCACTGCAAACCACCAAAGAAATACAAATGTGGATAACAAAAGATTTTTTTTATTTCAACAATTTTCTGGAAGAAATGGTGCATTATTTGAAAAATGTGCAATGGTGCCAATATTTTTAGCCACAAATGTACATACACACACATGCATAAAGACACACACACACACACCAAGACCAAGGTGAGAAAAAGGAAAGTTGCGACGGCTTCGAAGTGCATGGTAGCTTTGTTGGGGCACAAGGCTGCCACATCATGACCTCCTCCTGCAGGGCTCCGTCCATTGAGGATGTGAGAGACCCAGGTGGAATCTATGAATACACCAAATGTGCTGACTTCTGGGTGTATTGCAGCTTTGATGAGGCAGAGGGCCGCGCACATGGTGCTCAGTCGCGTGGATCATCTGGGACGCTGCCTGGTCTGGCTGCTTGCTGGGTTTTTCTGACCTCATCATGCTGAGAATGAAAACTCGAGATTTTACGACTCCCTTAATGCCATGTTCTACCTGGAGGGAACCGAGCTCGGTGAGATCCAGTAACGTGGCGAATACAACAGCTTTGTGGGCGGCTTTGGTGGGGGGATGAGGAGGTTCCTGTGGCTTGATGGGTTTTGCTGACTCTAACCCGTCGAGGAGGACACACACACACACACCACACACAAACACACATGCACACATACACGTTCACGTACACATACACATATCGAAATACCAAATGTGAAGATACGGAGTGGAATCTTTCAGGGAGACGACCTTTCCCCCCTTTCTGTTTTGTCTGGCACTGGACCCACTAAGTAACCTCATCAAGACACCCTCATCAAGACAAGACACATCCAGACACACTCCCACCCGCAACCTCCGCTCTGCTGGTACCAACCTCCTGACCCCCTCCATCCGGACCAAATTCAGATCCTGGGGGGACAGGGCCTTCTCCATCGCTGCTCCCACCTTCTGGAACTCACTACCTCACACCATCAGAGACTCCTCCTCACTCACCACATTCAAAACATCACTAAAGACCCACCTGTTCAACGCTGCATTCAACATTCAACCCACAGCATTTAACCCCTGACTATCTCTTCTCCTTCTCCCTCCTTTTGCTTTAAATATTTCCCTATTGATTCTTGTCTTTTTGCAATTGTTGTTTTCATGTATTGTTATGCATTATGTTTGCCACTCTGTCAAAGCGCCTTTGGGCTTCTGTAAAAGCGCTATACAAAATAAATGAATTATTATTATTATTATTATCAATGAACAAGGACACGGATACACCCGATCAACCAATAGACGAACATTCAAAGAAATAGGAAAGGTGACACATCTATTATACATGGATGATTTAAAGCTCTTCTCGCCAAATGACGAAAAATTGACAGAACAGCTAAAACTAGTAAAACGGTTTACCGAGGACATTCAAATGGAATCTTGACACCAGGTGCACATTTGTACAAGGTAAACCAACAAAAACAGACAACATAACAATTGACCTTGAAACAACAACGTTAGCAAACGAAGCACCATACAAATACCTAGGAGTAGAAGAGGGCCACCAAATATGTCACAAACAAATGCACAAAACAATCACCAAAGAATATCTATGCAGAATGAAGTTGATCCTGAAAACATACAGACAACAGACATACAGACAGATAACATACAGATGTTCACCAGACAGTCTTTCTGGAGAGACAAAGAGAGAGGGATATTTGTGAGCATTGAATGACATATTCCAAGTTTAGGACCAGCTCGTGATTCTATCAAGATCTAAAGAGATGGACGAGGATGCTGCTTGCCTATTTGACGGATGAGGTTGTCATGGCGGAGTGTAGTGTCATCAGCAAGTAGAGTCAGAGAGATCATTTATGAAGATCAGGAATAGATACGATTGGGACCAGAACACTGCCTTGGAGAACTCCAGCCTTGACAGGGATTCCGTTGAGAGCCACACATTGGCTACGAGAGTAGAGGAAGTCAGTAAGCCATGTGTGGAGGTGGCCTTGGATGCCATAAGCAGAGAGTTTGAAGAGTAAGGCAGGATGTTAGACTGTATCAAAAGCTCGAGTTTTGTCCAGAGAGACGGTCCTGATCTCATGTCTGACATCGAGGGCCTCCATCCATTGTTGGGAGGAGAAGCAGCATGTCCAGGGTAGTGTAACCTAAAACTGATAGGTCTGTAGTTAAAAGAAGCGGTTTTGTACATTTTTTTATGTGAGGAAATGATGTTGGCTGATTTCCAAGCATATGGAAGATGACCAAGTGCAAATGATAGGGATAGGGTGAAAAGGGCAGCGACAGGATGGGAAAGAGCAGCAGAGCAGATTATTCGGACACGTGAGCTGACGCCGTCCCTTCCAGTAGCAGAGTTCGAGTCGAGGGTTGACCGAAACGTGTCCACCTTATCAGGTGCAAAAGGCACAGGGTCCGGGAGCAGTTGGGTGGGACTGGGAAGGGAGGGTACCGAGAGAGGATGATGTCGAGTCTCTTCGGGCAATGATGGCATTGCCTTTCTATGGCTGGTACACACGGGTAAGTTTGTGTTATAGATGGGGGTCGCCACTCCTCTCCATCCTTCTGCCGTGGGGGAATTCACCCTCTTCCGCCCATGCTGTTGGAGTCGACTGGATTCTCATCCACCAGATGTGCAGAGCCACCTGCCATTTAAACCACATGGCTGCGGACCCGTTACCCTGGTAAGGGGGGCTGACAGGTACTACACCTCGCCCATAAGTGACCTGGGGTTTTGCAAGGCAGGGGCATCCATCTCCCTGAGGTATCAGAAGACACCCGCATACGGTACCGAGAGAGGAGAGGGATTGAGGACACAAGATTTGGAAGCAAACACAGACTTGAGGTATTCGGCCATGGTGCCATTTTAAGTGAGGTGAGGTGAGGTAAGGTAAGGAAGGGGAGCATACACCAAAAACAGACTTAACAAGGCTCCGAAAGAGAGGTTCAAAATTGATGTTTTTATTACTCTTTGTTCAAAATGTCAGATCTGAGCCTCACCTACTGGGAAAGAATACAAGTGAGTCGTGTCTTTGTGTTATTTAAATGATCACACAATGTTTTATTTCTATTTTTAATGTCTCCGATATGTAGAATGAGTTGTCATTCAGGCGGCCATGTTGCGGATATCCATAATGAGCTTCCGGCCGTACTCGCAATGATCTATGGCGTGCACATCCACCATCACGGCCTTGAGTCGCGCCTCATCCTGCCAGGAACACAAATACACTCGATGAACACAAATACACGTGTACGAGTCCCCAGAGTGTTTCCTTTCAAAAGCTCTTAGCTGGACCTCGTGTTTGTGTAGGGTGTTTAGGTAGGGTGTTTGTGTAGGGTGTTTGTGTACGGTGTTTGTGTAGGGTGTCTGTGTGTGTGTGTATGTGTGGGTGTGCACGTGCGTGTCAGTGTGTGTTTGTGCGTGCGTGTGTTTGTGCAGGTGTGTGTTTGTGCGTGCATGTGTGTGTGCGCGTGTGTGTGTGTGTGTGTGTGTGTGTGTGCGTGCATGTGTTTGTGTAGGTGTGTGTTTGTTTGTGCGTGCATGTGTGTGTGCGTGTGTGTGTGTGTGTGTGCTTGTGCGTGCGTGCGTGTGTTTGTGTAGGTGTGTGTTTGTGCGTGCTTGTGTGCGTGCTTGTGTGTGTGCGTGTGTGTGTGTGTGTGTGTGTGTGTGTGTGTGTGTGTGTGCGTGCATGTGTTTGTGGAGGTGTGTGTTTGTGTGTGCATGTGTGTTTCTGCATGCGTGTGTGTGTGTGTGTGTGTGTGTGTGTGTGTGTCGGTCAGTCGTATAACAGCTGTTGGAGGACCAGTTGTATAACCCCTTAAATGTGTCCTCAAATAAGCATTCCAAGACTTTAGATGTGCTCTATTTAATGTTCCAATTTCAGGCTATTGCTCATTCTAGAGGATTCTAGATTCAAATCTCATAAACTACATTGAATCGTCCATCGTTTACGAATGTCCTTGTAATTCATATACACGTGTACAGATGTTCCCCGGTGTGTTTATTCTCCATGCGATCCTTGTACTAGCCCCACAAGGATCCGTAGAGCGCTACATTAAAGACATGGCAAGAGATAAATGAACTCACGTTGTAATGCTCCATTTTTACCCGCAGACGGAAAATATACGATTTGAAAGTTGCTTCGTGGAACACGTTCTCTATGGCCTCCTCGTTCTGTGGGTGGCAGTAGACTGCATGTGGCACGCTGATTGCCAGTGCTTACACATTTACCAGACATTTCTGCAACAGGACTGAGAATCAACTCGTTTTCAAACTTCAATATCCTTTAGTTCGTTTTGAAACAATGAGCAATCCTATAACAAACATAGCGGTAATATCCCTGGTGCACACCTTGAAGAACAAACAGTATACTGCACTGACTAAAGGTATTTTAAACCAATTTGAATGGTTTCTAGAATACAGGGCAGCATGTAGAATCATACTAACATAATCATAAGACTTTAAACAAACAAAACAATAAAATACCTATTTTGGGGGGCGACCTCCCAGGAGACCCTTCACGGCCATATTTTTTTAAATGTGTGAGCAAACTTTGGTACAACACGGGTGATTAAGGTTGTGGTCAAGTTTCATCAGAATTGCGTGTGTAGTTTCAGAGAAGAAAGCAAATACCTATTTTGGGGGAAAATCCCCCCATGCACCCCCTCAGGGCCCGATTTTTTTTTCAATACCGTGAACAAACTTTGGTACATCATGGGTGATGAAGGTTATGGTGAAGTTTCATTCAAATTGTGTGTGTAGTTTCAGAGAAGAAAGCAAATATCTATTTTGAGGGTCAAACGTGGACCCATTTTGACCCTCCATAGACCCCGGTAAACTTCGATTTTGTTCGTGCCATGAAAAACCTTCGGTGCATCACGGGTGATGAAGGTTGTGATCAAGTTTCATCGAAATTGTTTATGTAGTTTCAGAAAAGAAAGCAAATTCCTATTTTGGGGGTCATACCTGGATCCATTTTGACCCTCGGTAAACCCCCTTAGACCCCGATTTTTTTAAAATCCCGTGAACAAACTTTAGTCACAACGCAACAAATATCATTTGTGCCAAATTTGGTCACAATCCCATCAGCGGTTTCAGAGAAGAAGTTTCAAGTGTTTACGGACGGATGGACGGACGGACAGACCTGAACTTCGTTCCACGTGAGCTAAAAATGACTGCACTGTGGCCACAACCTGACACTAAATCTGGTAACGGGCCGATTGGGAAACACACATTTAATGTGCCAATAAAAGATGAACTCAACACCCTCTCATCCATGAAAAGCCTCCACCACGAATCTACCAGAACGAGATGATTCGTCATATGGTCACGGATTGTTTAAGCCACCCAATATGGGGCCGTTCAAAAATTACTTAAAGCTATTTTTCTAGGAGGCGCAGACTGACGCGCTTGTTTAAACCTTACTAATAATTTTTATTCGACATACGATTTGATTTTTCGGGAGCCTCATCGTGAGTAACACTCAGCCCAAACAGTCAATGGAAATCTGACGGAACAAAACCATGTAGTGTATAATAAGCAGAGGACTACAGGCCTGATGTCTTTGGCCGACCAGAAAACCAAGATGGCAGCCATATTATTTTGGCTGGGTGCCATGGTGGGTTAAGTCAATCGACAAATGCGGGTGGGCCCGGTCTGACAGCTGTCCGACCAATGGCTGCACGTTTCAAAAATCGACCCCCAACAAGAACCACAACAGCAACATGAACAACAACCACAAGTCACAGGTAAAAAACAAACAAAATTAAAACTGCTAGCAGTGATTATCCGGGGGCCAAGACTCCCCAACCTGATTGGACAAGTGCGTGCCAGAGTCATTGACAACGGCAGTCCGGATCCGATTATTTAAAGTTTCCACTCAATCGATCGAAAAATGAAGGCAGAGATGCATTTTAAAGGTTTTCATGAAATCCAATATGGCCACCATGTCCCGTGACCTATGACGTCATATTTAGGATATGCATCCAATCAACTCACTACATGCTATAATTAATTGGTCAAGGTTTAAAGTTCATCTGACTAACGGTTTGGCCAGTAGGTCGATACAAAATTGATGGAATCACAATATTAATTATTTAAACAAGACCTAAAGTCTAACAGCGGCGTCGCCGGGCTTGTAAAATATGACAAACCACAAACACACATGATTAGCTTGTTAAACAGTTGCTAATGCTGTTCATCTTCATGCTAAAATACGCCATTTGTGTCTGTCTGTCTGATTAATTTTTGATGCCAATATATTCTGTGGTTACATATCCAATCTCAACCAAACTTGACAGGATGATGAAGGGTCACACAATAAAGGTTGTAGCGCATTCATTTGCCCCCCTCCCCAAGGGGGTTTTCTCCCCTGAGCTGGTTTTCTGAAGAAATTTGGAGGAATCCCGACATCTGTTAAGTAAGGTTTACTTAAAGAACTGAGCGAAGATCTACTGTACTCTATATAACCCACAAATGTTGGGTTAATAACATGGCCCTTTCTGCCGCTACCGTGGCATTTTTCGTAGTGAACTTTTGAAACTCGCTCCTGCTGTTTGATACGAAACTGAAAGGGAGAAGCCCGGGGTGTACTCATTTACCAAGTAGCTAGCTAGCGCTTGCCAAGCCAGCCGTTCATTGACGGTTTTGAATGGAGTGCTTGCTCGAATGCTTAAACCACTTGGCGATCTCTCCCCACCTTGGTAAATGAACACACACCCAATGTTCTTGAGATCCGACCATAGATCGACTGTAATCTACATACCCCAAAGAGGATGACCCTTTTTCCGCTCCCGTAGTGAGCGGGTGTACTAGTAACATTAAACAAAGAAATTTGGAGGAATAAAGACATCCGTGAGGTAAGTTTTACTTGCAGAACTGAGCAAAGATCTACTGTAATCCATATTGTACCCCACAATGGTTGGGTCCGTACCGTTTTGTTGGAAGAGACGTAACGCGAATGCTTTTGATATTTGATGGTCATTTCAACAATCGGTTGTTTGTGTTTCATGCAGAATGAAAAATATAAAGGTAGATCATGGAGATTGTTATACATGACAGGTTCAACAATATGTTCGGTATGAACGGCAGATAAATCAAAATGGCGGAGTGTAGAGAGTCAGCCGCAGCACTGCCATAATAACATCAGACGTAATCACATGACTCTGTCATGTGACCAGATTCTCAGCTCTGATTGGTATACGTTTGAGGGGACATGCATACATGCGTACAGACAGACAAACACTGTTCTCGACGGCTTTGCCCTATGGGCTACGTCGTAAAAATGCTGAGTCAGCACTTTTTTAATTGGCGCACCATTGACTAATTAGCAAAAACTCGGAGAAAACAGCGTTCTTCACTTTGATGTGGACTATATGTATGCCAAGTTTCAACTCAATAGGTCAAAAAATGAAGGAGGAGATATATTTTGTGAAGATTTTTAATAAATGCAATATGGCCACCAGGTCACCTGAACTATGACGTCATACTTAAGATGTGCATCAAGTGAGGTGGTATACCAGACATAGTCAAAGTTTCAAATTCCTATGATGAACGGTTTGACCTGTAGGTCGCCAAAACGTTTCATGGAATCAGAATAATAATAATAACAAGCGTTACGCCTAGGTCCCCCGTCGGTGAAGTGATGTGAGTTGGCAAAGTGGAAGACGCAGAAAACATGCTATGATATTGTTACAGATACGACTTTGATGGTATGGTGGGCCGAGCGGGATGGCCGCCGTATCCGTACAAGTTACCCGATTGTGCCCGAATGTTAACTAATCGCGCTACGCTGGCTCAATAAGAAAAAGAAGACACCCGGCTGGACTACAATAACACAATACGACACCAGGGGTTCAGTTCTCAAGACCTCCGGAGGAGGTTATATTAAGGCGGAAGGTTAGATTACAACTACAAGAGGGACAGCATAGAAAGACAAGCACTTAGACACAATCTTATATTATTCCCGGACAGACGACAGACAAACGGGACAAGGCTGACTCACACGGGGGTTGATGAAAAGGACAGCGGGTATCGATGGCTCAAGGTGCACTCTTGGCTCAAAGCAGGGTCCAGTACGGTCCGGTCCAGAGATGCAGGGAGGTCACAGCGCTCGGAAGGCGACGTTCTCTCTCCAAGCTGAGGCGCATCTGTTTCAGCGCTCGCAGGTCCGTCTTTCTCCAGCTCGGGGCGCATCTGACGTCACGTCCGGCGCGGGGCCGCGTATATCCGGCGGGGAGTCACGCCCTCGCTCGTTAGCTCCGCCCCATATGGCATCGGCCCATGGCTTCTCATTGGGTGCGGGGGTTACCGGCTCCGCCCTTGACGAGGGGCCGACAGGGAGCCCCCTTCTGGGTAACCCCGTCGAGCACATGTTCAATGGCGGCCAACCGAGCCGGAGTGAGGACGCAAAGCCGCTGTTGTTGTGGTTGTTGTTGGAGCTTGAGATGATGGGAAGAGATGCGGGGAGGTATGGGAAGGTCCTAAACTCCTACTGGTGCCATATCATCACATTCTGGTGCAACGAAGAGTCATAATTAATGGAAACAAGTCCTTAACTGACATAGAATAAGAATAACTAGGAAGATGTCCGAAAGTTGTCTACGTGTGGTGCGGGGGACCTGGGCACGACATTTAATGGGGGAATGAAGGGGAAGATCGGCTCTAATGGGTGTTGTTTACAGACAATGGGACTAGGGAATGGGGTAAGGGGAGAGTTGGGGAGTATCGGAGAAGATAGGGGAATATTTACAAGCGGATATGGAGGTCAAATTCCATATTCGCAACATTGCACCCTTCTCTACCCTCGGGGCGTCCCGACCCGATAAATTTTTACCTACTTTAGTGTGGCACGCAATGTAGTTCCCTCTACTATTAACTCTACCCTGAGTGCGACAGTTTTATAGATATTCACAAATGAGTAAATATGTCCCCCTGCGACGTTGCACCCTTCTCCTCTCAGAAACACACCCACAGGATAACCGAATCCGGAAAGAATTCGCAAACTACACATACAGCCGGTAGGGAGCATTATTTACACGACTACGCTGCTATTTACACTACGATCCAGGACCTGTTTTTTTGGAGGAACACATGCAGATGTTATGCATAGAGAGAGCGCGCTTGCCAACATCGATACACCAACCCACGAGTGCTCTGTGGCCGACGGCCTTTAATAACGTGCAGAGCACCCTTCCCGAGCATCAACAGCACCACCCCACCACCAATCGGTGCAGTCACCATTGTTCATTGGAATAAAAATAAATTCGACAACCCCTAACCCTGCAGGTGTCTCTTGCTCTTCTTGTGGTGCACTTGGTGTTAGTTAACAGTGGTTCACCTTTATGGCATAGGTGCCACGTTGACCCATAGGTCCATCCCCGGGTGGTGCTTGGCCGCAAACGAACTGCGGTCCATTGTGGGTGGCCACAAACATTGCGGTCCATATGGTGTATCGATCCCGGCAGCAAACAGCGAAAGTGCAGGCCCACAACTGCGCAGCCAGCACCTCTCTCTCCTCTCTCTCTACCCCAAAGCCAGATCCTCGGAGGTGGGAGACAAAAGAAGCAGACAAGTGAGTAAGGTGGTAAGGGCGCAAAAGTGCACGCAATACAAGATGATGCACATTGGGGGCACATGGGAACCAGGTGAGACAGGTACGTTCCTATCGTACGCCCCCCCCCACCAGGTAACCTACATGGCCCCTCCCTTACCCCTTACTGTATCCACAAAACACAACACTACCCATAAACATCTACTTTACAAATCGACAACATCCCTACTGTCTTCCCCGTTCCTCCCATAAACCAAATTCGTCTTCTCTCCCTCCTAACCAATCAAATTTGCCATTTTCAACTCTCATCAAAATTTGCCATCTCCAACTCAACATCAAAATTTGCCATCACCAATTCATCATCAGTCCCTCCTAGGGAGGGAGAGATGGAATCACCCCAATGTCTCATCCACGTCGTGATGCGTCTCACAAATCCACAGCAATCTCATTTCCTGCACAAAACAAAGAAAACACAGGTGTGGAGTCATCATCATCACCACAGGTAAGTGGCTGCGTATGGTGCGACAGGTTCATCAATCCTAACTATTTCCTAAATGACTTTAACCACTTTACACTACCCGGGGTCTTTCTCCGGCCAAACCATTGGCCCTCTTACACTATGGGTTCTAAAAACCAATTCCCATTGGCCAAACTGTGGTGCTTTTCAATTTGGGGTCTCACTCCCCCGATTCATCTCCCGGTGCCCTCGCACAATTTCTGGGCTGCGGCGTGTACCTCTCCCAGTGGGTCTACCCACCTGCACACCTCCACCACTGCAGTTGCCTCCGAGCTTACCTGCTCCTCACCCTAACCTAACTACCTGGGGAAGGCCCTCTGGCTCTCTCCCCACTCCGTGCCCTCTCTGGCACTGGGCTGCCCGATCCACACCCGGGATCCTCAGGCACCCACTCACAACTACCGGCTCCCAGAGCCCACCTGCGGCCTCACCTGGCCGACATCCTCACAGTGGTGGAGTGCCCAACCAACTACACACACTAACAGGCTACACGCCCAGCCATTTCCACAACACTAATGCACCCATTCACAACACCATTCTGCAACCGCACCACAAATGCCAATATCCAACCACAATTTACCTGCACCCTCTACCTAACACTTACACTACCCGCCCCGGGTGCTCGTGAAAGGGGTCCACTCTTCCCCCATCCACACCTTCGCACCATGCACACCACTCCGTACCACTTACTCCAACTCTCTCCACACACCTGTACCTGCACACCTGTGCTCTCACACCTGGTGCCACCTGCACCCTTCTCTCCCCAAGCGCATTCGCGCTGATCCACACACTCACTACTCATACACTGCTCCACACACCTGTCCAGTTGCACACCTGTGCAATCACACCTGTTCAATCCTCACACACACAGCATCATCTCAGCTAACTACTCCCTTCTGAAACTTGCGCTTCCCAGTCGTCCCTTTAAACTATTGCGCTCCCACGTCATTATCATCCATACTAATCTACCTGCGTCCCCACTACAGGTATCAGTCACTAACTAAACTTAACGTTACCTAATGTCATCTTCGCTAGATCCCTACACACCATATCCTAACCCACCCGGGCTAGTTTTCACTGCCATACACCCCATAAGCTATTGCTCCTTTGCCCCCCTCACATGGGAAGGGTGGCAGGGATGCCATCCCACCACATCGGGGGTCTCTCACTACCAATTTTGCACATCAAATTTCAACAAATTAAAAATTTGCCAATCACTGCCCATCATCGGCCAATCACTACTGCCAATCCCTTGCCAATCATCAAATTTTGCTTTTCTCTAATTTTGGGTCCAAAACACTAACCTCATCACCCAGTCGACTCACTAATACCTCTCGGTGCGCCAATCCCTGTCCAAAGCCCGGCTTCGTAAAGCCAAGCAATGGGTGCTGGTTGTTTTGTGCCAGCGGCTGGATGCGTCCGGCACTCGGTGCAGGGACGGGGGCTTACCCGTGCCGAGATCCCACACACCACCTCGGCGTGGAGCCATCCAATGCCCCGATCTAGACCTGCCGGCACGTCTCACCAAAAAGTGGTCGCCATGACGACCCTTTCTATCGGGCTGCCAGCTCCGCCTAGTGGAGCACGGACGCGGCCGTCCCACGCGAGGCCCAGCGTGGATCGCGCACGGCGGTCCTTTCGAACCCGCCGTGGCTCGGATCCCCGCTGGTTCTCGCGGCACGCGAAGCCCGGCACGCACCGAGGGCCCGATTCGGCTATAAGTCGTTCTAAACTCGACCCCGTCTAACGTCGATGCTTCACCTGGACGCTTACACCCCGCAGCCCGTTCCTTGCTCACACATCCAGCCGTGCCCATGCTCCTCGTACCTTTCCTTACACACCCAGGTACACCCATTCCACTCACCGCCTTGGTCACACACCTGACCACCGAACACTTTGGCACACACTCGTTGGTAGCACACCTCACCAATACACCTCTTCGCGCCCCCTCCTCGGTCACCTCCTCTGTGACAATCACAGGTGTGCTCTCATTCGCACACCCAACCACGTGCCTCACCACCAACTCCAGCGTGCATTCCCACTCACGCTCTACCATTCCAGGTGTGCATCCTTCCATCCCAGGTGTACATCCTCGCTCACCTGTCACAACTAACTCACGCTCCATGTCACTCTCACTACTTTCACCTCCACTCGTGACAACGCACTCACCCTTACTCTTGACAGCGCACTCTTTCCCCATGCACCTGTCCGTCACACACCTTTCTCGCGCACACTCTCCCGTTACACCCTCTGTAACACTCACCACAGGTGGACACTCTTCCTTACTTCTGACAGCGCACTCTTTCCTCATGCACCTGTCGGTCACACCCCTTTCTCGCGCACACTCTCCCGTTACACCCTCTGTAACACTCACCACAGGTGGACACTCTTCCTTACTTCTGACAGCGCACTCTTTCCTCATGCACCTGTCCGTCACACACCTTTCTCGCGCACACTCTTGCGCACACTCTCCCGTCACACCCTCTGTAACACTCACCACCCCGCGCTTCCACGTGCTCCCTCGCACACGCGCTACGACCGACTCACTCTCGCCAGCACACTCACTCCTTGGCACGCACTTTTTCCTCACACACCCCAGAGTCGGACTTTCTTGCACACCTCCATTTTCGCACACCAGACCTGTCGCACACTTCACCAACGGCCTCTCACGAACACCCGGGTCTATCTCGACCCCCAAGCCTCTTAAATCACCTGGCGCATCATACGCACGACCATATTGGTCACCACTTACACCGGGTCCTCTTCCTCTTCGCTTCTCCTCCATCACCTGCGAATCCCTCATCCGGTTAATGAGCACATCATCACGATCCAAACACAGACTTTGGACCAATTCTTTTATCTCCTCTTTTATCTCTTTCTTATCCCCTCTCCGTCGCTTCTTAATTTCACTCATCCCTTCTTCCACTTCTTCTAATTTGTGCTTCACCTCTTTTATTCCCCGGTACGTCTCCTCAAGCTCGTCCTCCAAGGCTACCTTGACCGTTTCCAGGTGCGTCCTCACCTGCCGGTCCTTCGTCTCCATTACCTCTACCACCTCGTCCAACCTCGTTGTCAGTCCCTCACGTACCATCTGACATTGCCTCTGTGTCGCTATCAAGTCGTTTTTAATTTCTTTTTGTGTCGCCTTTAAGCCTCCTAATACCGCAGTGTTCCTTTGAACCTGCTCCACTAACTCCGTCTGTCCCACCGTCAGCTGCTCCACCTCCTGCGTCAGGTCCTCTATGCCCCCTTGTAACTTTACAGTCCCCTTTCTCACCTCCTTCTCCATGTGCTCCTTACAGTGCCTCACCTCCTCGCGCACTCCTCCGACCTCCTCACTCACTCCTCCTCTGATCTCTTCTCCCATCACTTGCATCTCCTGCCCAGATGCCACCCTCATCTGCTCCATTTCCTCCCTGTGAGCATCCAGTTTGGTTTCTACCCCCATTCTGACCCCCTCTATCTGCTGCTCCATTTGTTTAACTTCCCTTTCCGCTTGGTCCTTCATGTCCCTCAATTTGCCTTCCATGGTGTTTTCTAACCCCTCTAACCCTTTTTGCATCCCTTCCATTTGATTCTCTTGAGCGGCCATTCTGTTTTCTACCCCCGTTAACCCAGTTTTCACTCCCTCTATCTGATTCTCCTGGGCAGCCATTCTATTTTCTACCCCCTCTAACCCATTTCTCACCTCTTTTATCCCATTGTCTAACCCCTCAAAATTTTTGTCTAACTTCTCAATTTTCTTGTCTAACTCCTCAAAATTATTGTCTAACTTCCCAATTTTCTTGTCTAACTCCTCAAAATTATTGTCTAACTTCTCACCGGTACCCCTCATTTGGCCCTCTAATCGCCCACTATCAACCCTCATTTGGCCCTCCATCCTATCCATTTTTGCATTCAGTTGGGTCAAGAATAATCTGAGGTCAAACCCGGTTTGCCCAGCGTCCCCAGCCGCCACCGCAGGCTCGCCCTCCGCGGCGCCGCTATTTTGGGACCCTTCAACCACGTGAGCGAGCGCGCCATTTTGCGCGCCCGCTACTTCGTGCGTGACGGCGCTATTTTGCGAACCTGCCGCCCTCACTGCTTCGCTCTCCTCATGTCCCTCAATTTGGTCCTGGACCGACCCTGCTTCACTCTCCCCTACCGGACCCCAGCCGTCTTGATCCGCCATAGCGCGACTTGCAAAATTCGAGTTTCGTAAAACAAAACAAATTTCGGCCGCTCCAAATTTTGACCAAATTTTTTTTTTCCTCTATTCGTTTTTTTTTTTTTCTTCAAAATTTGGTCGGGCCTCGAATCTCACTCCCGACACCAATTGTTACAGATACGACTTTGATGGTATGGTGGGCCGAGCGGGATGGCCGCCGTATCCGTACAAGTTACCCGATTGTGCCCGAATGTTAACTAATCGCGCTACGCTGGCTCAATAAGAAAAAGAAGACACCCGGCTGGACTACAATAACACAATACGACACCAGGGGTTCAGTTCTCAAGACCTCCGGAGGAGGTTATATTAAGGCGGAAGGTTAGATTACAACTACAAGAGGGACAGCATAGAAAGACAAGCACTTAGACACAATCTTATATTATTCCCGGACAGACGACAGACAAACGGGACAAGGCTGACTCACACGGGGGTTGATGAAAAGGACAGCGGGTATCGATGGCTCAAGGTGCACTCTTGGCTCAAAGCAGGGTCCAGTACGGTCCGGTCCAGAGATGCAGGGAGGTCACAGCGCTCGGAAGGCGACGTTCTCTCTCCAAGCTGAGGCGCATCTGTTTCAGCGCTCGCAGGTCCGTCTTTCTCCAGCTCGGGGCGCATCTGACGTCACGTCCCGGTCCGGCGCGGGGCCGCGTATATCCGGCGGGGAGTCACGCCCTCGCTCGTTAGCTCCGCCCCATATGGCATCGGCCCATGGCTTCTCATTGGGTGCGGGGGTTACCGGCTCCGCCCTTGACGAGGGGCCGACAGGGAGCCCCCTTCTGGGTAACCCCGTCGAGCACATGTTCAATGGCGGCCAACCGAGCCGGAGTGAGGACGCAAAGCCGCTGTTGTTGTGGTTGTTGTTGGAGCTTGAGATGATGGGAAGAGATGCGGGGAGGTATGGGAAGGTCCTAAACTCCTACTGGTGCCATATCATCACATTCTGGTGCAACGAAGAGTCATAATTAATGGAAACAAGTCCTTAACTGACATAGAATAAGAATAACTAGGAAGATGTCCGAAAGTTGTCTACGTGTGGTGCGGGGGACCTGGGCACGACATTTAATGGGGGAATGAAGGGGAAGATCGGCTCTAATGGGTGTTGTTTACAGACAATGGGACTAGGGAATGGGGTAAGGGGAGAGTTGGGGAGTATCGGAGAAGATAGGGGAATATTTACAAGCGGATATGGAGGTCAAATTCCATATTCGCAACAATATGATATTTCGCTCACAAGGTTCAGACATACATGGAGGCGGCCATCTTGGATTTTGACGTGGCGACCCAATTTTCAAAGGCGTTCTTCCTTATGCCTAGATACACCCAAACACCAGATTAGAAGTTGGTACTTCGCTTATTTTTCAAGATATTCCGCTCACAAGGTTCAGACATACATGGCGGCGGCCATCTTCGATTTTGACGTGGCGACCCAATTTTCAATAGCCTTCTTCCTTGTGCCTAGATACACCCAAACACCAGATTAGAAGTTGGTACTTTGCTTATTTTTCAAGATATTTCACTCACAAATTTCAGACATATATATGGTGGCGGCCATCTTGGATTTTGACGTGGCGACCCAATTTACAATATCGTTCTTCCTTATGCCGAGATACACCCACACACCAAATTAGAAGTTGGTACTTCGCTTATTTTTCAAGATATTCATCTCACAAGGTTCAGACATACATGGCGGCGGCCATCTTGGATTTTGACGTGGCGACCGAATTTTAAACAGCGTTCTTCCTTATGCCGAGATACACCCACACACCAGATTAGAAGTTGGTACTTTGCTTATTTTTCAAGATATTTCGCTCACAAGGTTCAGACATATATATGGTGGCGGCCATCTTGGATTTTGACGTGGCGACCCAATTTTCAAGAGCGTTCTTCCTTATGCCGAGATACACCCACACACCAGATTAGAAGTTGGTACTTTGCTTATTTTTCAAGATATTCATCTCACAATGTTCAGACATGCATGGCGGCGGCCATCTTGGATTTTGACGTGGCGACCCAATTTTCAATGGCTTTCTTCCTTATGCCTAGATACACCCACACACCAAATTAGAAGTTGGTACTTCGCTTATTTTTCAAGATATTCATCTCACAAGGTTCAGACATACATGGCATCAGACATACATGGCGGCGGCCATCTTGGATTTTGACGTGGGTTGCACCCACACACCAAACCTGAATGCGGTCCTTCGCTTACGCACGCACGCACGCCCGCACGCAAACACGCACGCCCGCACGCACACACGCACGCACGGACGGACGGACGGACGGACACACGGACGGAGGGGAAAGCCATAGTTCCCCTTTCGCTCCGCTGTGCGACGGGGGACAATAATCTTCGCAATTTGAAAAGGGTACCCATGATCCCCTAAGTAGAACAGACTCGGCTGAGAGTTTTGTATCGCACTCATAGATCGGATCTGGATCTGGATCTTCACCACAATCTAACCATTTCGGCCGTGTCACACCCCCAAACTGTCACACAGCCAACCTGTCACACACTCAACCTGTCACACACTCAACCTGACACACACCCAACCTGTCACACACCCAACCTGTCACACACCCAACCTGTCACACACTCAACCTGTCACACACCCAACCTGTCACACACTCAACCTGTCACACACCCAACCTGTCACACACCCAACCTGTCACACACTCAACCTGTCACACACCCAACCTGTCACACACCCAACCTGTCACACACCCAATCTGACACACACTCAACCTGTGACACACTCAACCTGTCACACACCCAACCTGTCACACACCCAACCTGTCACACACCCAACCTGTCACACTCCCAACCTGTCACACACCCAACCTGTCACACACCCAACCTGTCACACACCCAACCTGTCACACACTCAACGTGTCACACCCTCAACCTGTCACACTCTCAACCTGTCCATCAAATTTCATCCAAATCCGTCCACAACGTTTTGAGATATCCTGTTCATAAAACAGACAAACAAACAGACAGGGGTGAAACATAACGTCCATCCACCTTTGGTTGTGAAGGTAACAAACAAAGGGAGCATCTACAATATTATGAGGAAGTGTGATATGAGTAAAGATTTCCATGGAATCCTTCACTTTACCCCCTGTTCCTTCCAGGCTCCAATTTTCTCAGCAGTCTGTCCCAGGATGGTCTCTGCAGTCTCATGGAAGCAAGTCACCCACTGGTTATCGGAAACGTCTGCAAGGTTCACCTAAACAATGAGGACAACGACGTACACGACGAACGAAGGTAAACACACCTTATTATGGTCAATACGGTGTATCCAGAATTCCAATGTTACATCAACAATCAAAACTATGACCAAGTGGAAAGGAAGAGCAATAACGTTTGTGATTGGCTTATTTTACATTATACAGTGGACACAAAATATTCTGTACATCGTCCAAAAGTACAATTTCCTCCCAAAAAGGTATATTATTGAATCTTCGCACCTGCAGAAACAAGCGATACTTGAACTTGGTGTCCTCACGGGCGCATCTCTCACAACGATATGAGCCGTTGCTCGACGATACGAGTTTCTTGTTACAGTCTGGAATGGAACACGCCTTGTACAAATAGCTTTCCCTTTTCACGAAGATCACAGTCCCTTTTGCTGTGTAATAATCCGGCTTCACATGGGGGTGAGAGGGAAACAAAGCCACATATGAGGGTCCGTGCTCGCACATACATGACAGTCCCTCGACCAAGTCGAGGCTCGTGTAAGAGCTAACATATAGAACATAAAGTATCATAAAGGGAGTGTGAGACAAGAGGGCGACAGAGGGAAGCACAACAACAGTAGAGAACAAGGACATTTGGAGATATGTCGAAGGGAGAGGGTTGGGGCATGGTACATGGGATAAACAAGATGGACACGACAATAACTTTCAGGAACGAAAACAGAATTTGAAGGAGGTGCATTTGGGGTGTATTTTTTTATTTTTTTTGTATACTGAATCGAGGCTCGTGAAAGAGCTAACATTTATTTCACAAACAAATCAACCAGACAAACAAAATATATAAAAAGAGGGAGTGGAAGACAAGATGGGGAGAGAAGGGGAAGCACACAAACACAACATTTGAGAGCAGGGAGATGTTCTGGAGGGATAGGGCTTGCGGGGAGGAGGCGTGGGAAGGGTGGTGGTGGGGGGGGGGGGGGGTGGGGTGGGAGAAGTATAAAACACAAGGACACCAAGGACTTCCAGGACAGAAGTTGGTATTTCAAAAAAGTGGATTTGGGGTGAAATTAGCGGGGGTAGAAAAGATCAAGGTTTTGGATGGGGGAAGATAAGTAAGAGATGTTGGTGAACAGCTGTTTTGAAGACCTGGAGGGTGCAGTGGGATTGAAGAGAGTGAGGGAGTTTGTTCCAGAGGCAGAAGAAAAGAGGAATGAAGGAGTGAAGGTGAGCAGAGAGTCTTGATTTTGGCAGTTTAACCATTAGAGGGTTGCAGGCAGATTTTGTGAGACCTGTAGGAATATTTGGGGGACAGAGCCCAGAGATAGCTGGGGGGTGGGGGGGGGGGGCAAGGCCAAAGAGGAGTCGGGAGAAGACGGAAAGACCACCAACCTGCCTGCGTTGAGTGAGTGAAAGGCCCTCAGAGTTAGCTTCATCGCGGGAGATTCCAATGATTCTGAAAGCTTTGGTTTCTACAGCGTGAAGACGAGCTAGGTGTGAGGCAGGAGAAACCAGCCCAGAGGGGAGAGCAGTATTCCATTGAGCTGCGGATGAAAGCCTTGTATGTGGTGAGGAGCTCAGGTGTGCCAAGGAAGGACTTCGCACGATGGAAGATGCCCAATCGGTCAATGGCTTTGGAGGCCAGATTTGAAATGTGGTTTTCCCAGGAAAGATCATGGCAGATAGTGAGACCCAAAAGCTTGAGTGACAGAACTTCTTGGAGAGAATTGTTCAGAAAGTAGATGTGAAGGTTGTCGGTCTTTACGGAGAGACATTGTAAGAGTGTGAGATTTGTCAGGATTTAAGGACATGTTCCACTTGTTTGCCCAGTCTGTGATTTTGTCCAGTTCTGCAGAGAGTGAGGAGGCTGCAGACTGCCGATCTGAGGGTTGAGATATGGAGCAGCAGATGGTGGAGTTATCAGCAAAGAGATATAGAGGATTTTCCAGAGAATCAGAGAGATCATTGATGAACACCAGAAAAGGACAGGGCCCAGAACACTGCCTTGGGAGTTGAAAGTATGATTGGCTGAGATCAATACAATTACAAGAAGAATGTCTCCCCCCTTGTATAGTAGCTATCCATAACCGTTTGGTTTCTCTCATTAACACAATCATCAAAGATGACGAGGTTCTTTTTTGATTTATATAAATCATGGGGTGAAGGTATATCATCAGTATTATCACTGTTAATACAAGTTAAGACAAGTTATGTCTTAGTAAGTGTAAGCGTAGACCTTTCCTACGTGTAGTTTTGCGTTGAGTAGAATAATGAGAGTTAGGTCCTTCCAATGCTTTATGCCACCTCGATGCTTTGGTTTTTGGCGCAAATTAACACGGGGCCGGCCTGACAAGTCGAGGCAGGCCGAAGGAAGGCGGAGGAGGAGCCGACGGTAAGCGCGAGCCGCCAATCAGGGCTTGAGGGGAGTGGCTTACGACTGTGGCAAAGGCGTGGTTTGGAACATTCGATGCAGGCTAAGGGCGTGGCAATATAACCCTTTGCGCAAAGACCCCACCTCAGTTTTTGAGGGGAGAGGCGCTTGAACACGTTTGAGGAGGACCTGCGCTGGGTGATGAGCTTGAGTAGTTTTGAGGGGAGAGGCGCTTGAACAAGTTTGGAGTTCTCAGTTTTTGAGGGAAGATGCGCTTGAACAAGTTGTGAGCCAGGTCCTCTGTTAAACAGTTCTGAGAGTGCGTGGTGTTGAATCGAGTTACAAGTTAAACGCTCGGTTGAGCTTGAGGCAGATCCTCCATTGAGTTACGAGGGTAAAAGCGCGCCGTTGATTAATCGCGCTGTGAGGAACCGCCGAGCGGGGCGAGAGACGCGCATATTCGCCTGCCTGCCTTTGTTTGAGATACGTGCCGCAAGGATCCCTCCCGCCTGCCTGCCTGCCTTCGTCGAGGGACGTGCTGTGACCGCGGATGGCCACGCTGGCGAGCTGTTCCTGAACAACGGAGCTGGCGCTTTCAGCGCATGAACCATCCTTCTTTCATTCCCCTGTGAGTGTGAACGGGCCCGTTGTCTGGGGGAATAAGCTACGACTGCTTGAGTTTCTGCTCTGTGTCTCTTCGACTTGTACAGCTGTAAATAAACCTGTGTTCTTCCTTCCATTTGATCATTCCCATCATTTCCATCTATTGACTAAGCATGGTACGAATTGTCGCTCTAATCGGGTTCCAATACAAGATAACTGCACGGACCACATGGTACGCCATCCGCTCGGACGTACTCAAATTACGCGTGGTTCGTGCGAGACTTGATCCCTGCTTCCGCAGCGGCGTAGGTATTTAGGTACGTGCGAGAATTGTCCCGAAACCCTGTCCTGCGTCTGCCCGGGAGTGGTGACTCAATGTCTTGCGGTTGCGACAACCCAAAAAGAACAAGGGGCTTAATCTCCCCTTGGTAAGGGCAGGGGGGTCGCGCAAAAACCATAACATTTGGTGTCCGGGTGTGGGATTGGACCTGGAGTGCGCTTCACGCACTCAAAATTACGAGCGGACGAAATTTAGTGTTAAGATCCAAATTGTATTCGTACCATGGCTGGCCAAGGCGATCGAATGCCAGTAGGGGTAGAAAAAGTAGAATGGATGACCCAGGACCCACAAGAGAGACAGTTGGTAGTGGAAGCTGAAAAGGGTGCGGCAGCTGGTAAAGAAAATGGCGGGCCCTCGTACGTGACGGCGAGAGCCGGGCCCGCAGTGCCAATGGACTGGGGCCTTTTTATGGTGCATTTCAGTGCATATATGGAGGGTGACAGGAAGGGAATGGATGCAATGATGGCTACCCAGGGGATCGACATGGAAAAAATGAGGAACGAAGCAAGGTACAACTGGGATGGATTTCAGGAGCAAATAAACACCACGATAAAAAGAATAGGGGAGTACATTAGGCACGGGTTGAGCGAGGAGGTCGCAATGGTATGCGACGAGGTGAAGCAGTGTGGGGAACGTGTGGAGAGCGAAGTAGAGCAGAGCACAGCCAAATTGACGGGGGCGATGGAAATCGCGACGCGGGGTGTAGAAAAGCCGACAGTCGTCGCATTGGAAAAATAAATTTTATGGGTGCCGGCGGTCATCGAAGAAATAATTGGAATTAAAGAAATAATTGGGGTCGAAGAGACAGAAGAAACAGAAAATAAATTGGGGGAGAAGGAGATGGAATATGTACAAAGTCTGTATTCACAACGTGATGCCATGTTTGCTAACCCCAATAAAGGTTTACAGGTGCTGGCGAAGAAGCCGGGGAAGGAGGACCCCGAGGTGAGAAAAAATGGCGCGAATGTGTTTGGCACGAATGGGTTTTTGGCGCGCTTGGGACAGAGTCGAAACCCGGGCGGTCGAGGAAGGTCCATTGTGCAGTGTACGAGGGCGACTGGTGCACAGTACGAGAGAGAGTGTGCGCCAAGGTGTGAGCGAGAAAAGTGTGTGCCAGGGTGTGCGATGATTGAGTGTGCGAAGGAGGAGCACACACCCGAGAGTGTGGAAAAGGAGTGTGTACCGGGAGAGTGGCTTACAGAGTGTCTGCAGGAGTGCACACCCGAGCATGTTACAGAGTGTGAGGGAGAATGCCCACCAGGCTGTGTGCAGGAAAAGTGTGTGATGAAGTGTGTGAAAGGCGTGAGTGCGCCTAGGTGTACGGGTACGAGTATGGAGTGTGAGGGAGAATGTACACCTGAGGACGTGGAAGGAGAGTGTGCGGTAGCGGAGTGTATGGGAGGCATAGGGACGCCTGGGTGTGCGAGTGCCGAGTGGGTCGTGAGTGGTGAGAACGCGGCTCAAGCATCGACGCCGACCGGGGTAGCGTTTAGCGGGACGGACAGCAGACGCGAGCCCCCGGTGAGTGGTGTGCAGCAGGGACCGGCTGGGATCGGTGCGGCGGCGGTTTCACAAGGACCGACGTGCACGATTCGTGCCGGCCCCCGCACTGTATGGTTGGTGCCGTGCTGTGGCGGCAAAGGCAATCGGCGAGGTAGGAGATTTCGGAGCCGCGCACCTTGGCGGGTGCGGTGCTCCGGCCGTGGGCGGTTGGGTCATCGTGTGTGGGACCGCGAGGCCCCACACAGGGATGGGGCCCTGAACCTCGGCCCGCCATACCTCCCCCTTTGGATCGAAAATGCCGGACGGACACGCCATACAGGAGACAAACCAACCGCATGGATGGCTCGGCCCTGCGAGGCCGAGCCATGACAGCGTATTCCCACATGAAGAGGCTCGAGTGTAGTGGACTGATGAGATTAGTGTACCCTACATGGAGGAATGGTAGTTTCACCATTCCTCACATGGCCAGGGCCCATGAGCATTAGTTTAGGGGGATGGCAGTGATAGGCACATGGGGGTGCCAGCAATCGTTACCTCCATGGGGCACCGAAGCTAGCCGAGGGAGGGCTAGGATAATGTTAGGGAATTAGCAGACTGTAGAGACAGAGATTTAAGTAGTGACATCTGAACTATAGTGGGGACATAGGTAGTTTAGATGGTTGTTAATGACAAAGGGAGTGCATAGTGTAACGGGAAGACGGGGAAGAATGAGTATTAGGGAAAATAGCCAGCTTAGATAGATGATGCTGTATGTATGAGGAATTGTGTGGAAAATAAAAGGAATTGTGTTTGAGGTGTGCGAGGAAAGAGGTGTGTGAGCACAAAAGGAGTGCGAATTTGGTGTGCGAGACATAAGGTGTGTGAGTTAAATGGTGTGCGAATAAATGGTGTGGAATGCTTGGTGTGGAATGCATGGTGAATGTGGGGGGGGGGGGGGAGATGGAACCCATTCACAGATGCCCGGGGTGGGTAGTGTAAAGCCAGGTAGAGGGTATAGGCAAAAGTTATATGGATATTGACACCTGTGGTGCGGGCAGTAGCAAATAGTGCTTTGTAGGGAGCATGAGACTGTGGAATGGCTGGGCGTGTGGTTTAATTGGTGCGTATGGTTATCGGGGCACTCCGCCACTGGTAGTTTGTCGGCGAGGTGAGGCCGCAGGTAGGCTCTGGGAGCCGGTTGGAGCAGTTGTGAGTGGGGCCCGAGGATCCAAGGGAAGGACCCGGGTTGGCCAATGCCAAGGTGGGCATCAGGGGGCAAAGTGCCAGGAGGGGCCTTCCTCAGTTAGGGTAGTTGTGAGTTGTTGAGTGGGGCCCGAGGACCCCAGGAGAGGACCCGGATTGCCCAATGCCAAGGTGGGCATCAGGGGGTAAAGTGCCAGGAGGGGCCTTCCCCAGTTTAGGTAGTCACAGGAGCAGGTAAGCTTGGGTGGCGACTTCAGTGGCGGAGGTGCGCAGGTAGGTAGACCTGCTAGTGGAGCCACACGACCCAGCCCCAAAATTGTGCAAGAGCACAGAGAGAAAATTTGTGGGAGTGAGACCCAAATTTTGGAGGGCACCAGGTGGACAATGGGAATTTGGGTTTTTAGAACCACATAGTTTAAAGATGGCCGATTGGCAGTGTATGACCCCGGGTAGTTTAAATGAGTAAATGTCAGTAGTGTAGCTAGGAGATGAGAAATCCCTTCGCACCACCCACAGCCAGTCACCAAGGAGGACGAAGCTCCACACCAGGGCTTGGTAAACTGTTTGAGTAGTGAGACGCATCAGGAGACATTGTGTTTGTTCCATCCCTTCCTTCCTGGGAGGGATTGGGAGACGAATTTGGAATAGAGGGGGATATGGGAGACAAGACGTAGAGACGAATTGTAAATACAAAGAGGGCTAGGGTAGTGTAAGCTTACGGTGGGGGGCATGGACGGTTAGGGACGAGCCTGCTCTGCTCGCTCTTCCGCGCCCCTCGCATTGCATCACCTTGTTTTGCTGTGTGCCATTGCGTCCTTTCCGCTTTGCTAGTCGTGCTTTGTCTCTCCTCCCACCCCAGGACCATTTTGGAGGTGGAACTGTGCAGCACCTTCGACCTTTGCAGCATTCTTTCTGCACCTTGCGACACCTGTACAGCCGAATGGCGCAGCATTTTGCTGCCATATCCTTTTGTTGTAACTTTGCTGCCACAACCACTTTGCTGCACCACACAAACTATGGACCACATGAGGTTGGCCCTGCCTGGCAAGGAAATGAAATAAACGCATTTTTTGTGCATTTTTCCATGGTGTGCTAGGGATGAGAAGATTTGTAAGTTAGATAGCCCTGAAGATCAAAAATGCCTGTATGCTGGTCCGGGGGCTAGCCGGTTTGATAGGCACACAGAAGACGCAAGAAACAAGATGCAAGAAGCAATCAGCAAATGTAATGAATTATGAGTGTGTTTCGTGTTTTTGCTGTGCTTTCTCTTCCCTCCAATCTTCTCTTCCAAAAAGGACAGGTCCTGGATAATAGAATTGTAAATAAATTAAGTTTTTTTGTGCTTGTAAATATAAAATGCTGCCCACCGGCTATGTGTTTAGTTTGACAAATTCCGGAATTCGGTTAGTTGTGGGTGTGATTCTGTTAGATAGCTACTCAATGCAATAGGGGGGACATATTTAGTGTTTTAAAACTGTCGCATACACAGGTTGGAGTAAATGTTAGGGGGAACCACACCTATATGTCACATGTAAAAGTAAGGTTAATTTTGCATGTCATTCTCAAAACCGGGCCTTTCATTTGTTGGGTTTGACTCGGGGACGAGTGACGAGGGAGAGGGGTAGTGTTGCGGTTTTGTGTTTTTGCAATAAAAGGTTAATTTCCCCCTCATAGTTAGTCACACTACAACATGTAGCCTCGTTTAAGCTCAGTTATGTCTTAGTAAGTGTAAGCGTAGACCTTTCCTATGTGTAGTTTTGCGTTGAGTAGAATAATGAGAGTTAGGTCCTTCCAATGCTTTATGCTGCCTCGATGCTTTGGTTTTTGGCGCAAATTAATGCGAGGCCGGCCTGACAAGTTGAGGCAGGCTGAAGGAAGGCAGAGGAGGAGCCGACGGTAAGCGCGAGCTGCCAATCAGGGCTCGAGGGGAGTGGCTTACGACTGTGGCAAAGGTGTGGTTTGGAACATTCGATGCGGGCTAAGGGCGTGGCAATATAACCCTTTGCGCAAAGCCCCCACCTCAGTTTTTGAGGGGAGAGGCACTTGAACAAGTTTGAGGAGGACCCGCGCTGGGTGATGAGCTTGAGTAGTGTTGAGGGGAGAGGCGCTTGAACAAGTTCGGAGTTCTCAGTTTTTGAGGGGAGAGGCGCTTGAACAAGTTGTGAGCTGGGGTCCTCTGTTAAACAGTTCTGAGAGTGCGCGGTGTTGAATCGAGTTACAAGTTAAACACTCGGTTGAGCTTGAGGCAGATCCTCTATTGAGTTACGAGGGTAAAAGCGCGCCATTGATTAATCGCGCTGTGAGGAACCGCCGAGCCAGGCAAGAGACGCGCATATTCGCCTGCCTGCCTTTGTTCGAGATACGTGCCGCAAGGATCCCTCCCGCCTGCCTGCCTGCCTTCGTCGAGGGACGTGCTGTGACCGCGGAGGGCCACGCCAGGCGAGCTGTTCCTGATCAACGGAGTCGGTGCATTCAGCGCATGAACCATCCTTCTTTCATTCCCCCTGTGAGTGTGAACAGGCCCGTTGTCTGGGGGAATAAGCTACGACTGCGTAAGTGTCTGCTCTGTGTCTCTTCGACTTGTACAGCTGTAAATAAACCTGTATTCTTCCATCCATTTGATCGTTGCCGTCATTTCCATCTATTGACTAAGCGTGGTACGAATTATCGCTCTAAACGGGTTCCAATACAAGCTAACTGCACGGACCACGTGGTACGCCATCCGCTCGGACGTACTCAAATTACATGTGGTTCATGCGAGACTTGATCCCCGCTTCCGCGGCAGCATAGGTATTTAGGTACTTGCGAGAATTGTCCCGAAACCCTGTCCTGTGTCTGCCCTTGAGTGGCGACTAAAAGTCTCGCGGTTGCGATGACCCAAAAAGAACAAGGGGCTTAATCTCCCCTTGGTAAGGGCAGGAGGGTCGCATGAAAACCGTAACAATATATATATATATTGTTGCGGATATCAGACGTCGGCTCTCCCCTTATCAAGAGGGGTTAATCCCCTTGTCCTCTATCTGGCCGACGCGACCCTGGAAGTTATAACGTTCTTTCCGGTCGGTGGTAAATAGGGTTGTTGGTCGATTTTTAGTCCTATTACCTAATTACTACCACCGACCGTAAAGCAATGGAATAACTCCCGCCCGAATCGCGGATATTGTTGGAATATTGCCCAGCGGATAGCAATCCGCGACCCAGGCTGTTAACAATGACTACCCCGATTATAGCGGTCCCGAATCGTGCCACACTTACCCAATTGAGAAAAGAGTGATACGATTGGATTGAGGAGAAACCAGAAAGAGCAAGGAAATTTATTAACAAATGTACAAAAAGAAGAGGAAACGAAAGAATGTACAAGAAAGAAAGAAAAAGGAAAAGTACACAGGGCAGTCTTAGACAGTCTTACTCTATTCCCTGGACACGGGCCGATCGCTCTCAGATTCGGTCTCAGACTCCAGACTCACACGGGGATGCAGATGGTCGGGTGGAAGGTCTGGCGATGGTGTCCAGGCTCCAGTCCGGCTCCGGTCCAGCAGACGACACCCGGCAGGCAGCTCTCCACATAGTGTAACGCGAGCGGACAATTATAATGACGGGGGAAGGTAAACTTGGGCTATCGGCGTATGTAATTTGTATACCGGTGCTTTTGTACTGGCGCTACCGGTCTTACTCGCCCCAAGTGCCCCCTCCCCAATGTCCTGCATGCTGCGGTTCTTGGCAATGAGTGCCGCGCGCTCACCCTTAGTACCGAGGGTTGCCACAGGGCGTCCTTTGTAATACCAATGCTTGGCTTCAGTCTTCGGTAATGAGCGCTGCTCCGTAAGTTCTTATCACACTGCACCTTCCTTCCAAGTCCTTCAAATCGCAGCAGTCCTTCTCATAAGCGCAAATTGTCCAAGACCAGTCCTTTTACCAAGCGCGATTCCTTGCAGTCCTCTTTATAAGCCAACCTTCCAACAAGTCCTTATGAGGGCTTTGCATGCGCGCTTTTATAACCAAGCCAGCGAACGCTCTCGGAGCCCAAAATCACGCCCTGTCAGGCGACCTCACCTCAGCCCTGGTTGGCTGGTGTTGGCTTACTGGCCCCGCCTTGATGGCTGGTTGACGTGGCCGCACATTCATCCTGGTGCTCCGCCCCCTTTTCGGGCCTTACCTCGTGGGTTTCTGGGCTGGTTTGAGCGGAAGCCCAGCGAGGTTGCGAACGCTGCTGACAAAGGCGTGTAACAAATTGGGAGGGCCGTGGGGCACAGACTGGGGAGCGCTTAATGGTGTCGCTTGGAAGGGAGGCTGCCAAAATGAACGGAAGGGCCTACTCTTATTTGATTGACGCAACGCAGATGCAATTAGTGGGAATGGCCTTATTCTAAACACATACTAAGAAATAACTGACGTCCGATGGTGACTTACATGTTGCTTGTGGCCTATCTATGGGGTGCTACCTTTAACCTTTAATGATGTGATATTTACAAGCAAGTGTGGGTTCTCAAAACCGCAACAATATATATATATATATATACATATATATATATATATATACATATATATATATATATACATATATATATACATATATACATATATATACATATATATATATATATATATATATATATATATATATATATATATATATATATATATATATATATATATATATATATCAGTCACTATGCGACCTTCATATCATCAGTGGAGAACCGCCAGCAAGGTGTCCCATACAGCTGCTGCTGCACCTTGCTGGGAGCGATACGCACCGCCTGCCACGCGGTGACGTTATCTCTGGTATCCACTCATCATATGGAGTCGACCTATATTGATATATATTGTTGTGGATTTTAGAATTGGTGTGTTTTTTGTATTGTTGTAAGTGTAATGAATTGTTGTAAATATCACCCTCTAAGTGTAATGAGAATTGTTGTAAATATCTCCGTTTGGTGTGTAAAGGTCAAAGGTCATCCTCCTTAGTTACTCCATATACATACACGTAGCAAATCATATACCCTTCTTAAATAGTTATCTCCTTATTCTATGTAGTTGAAGGCTCTGTTCCCACAAGTTGACACTGCATTGCACCGAATTCAAATAAGGTAGAATCCCCTGAAATATCCCCATGGCCTCCGAAAACCTGCCAGCAAGGCGGCGTTCGCCGCTGCTGCTTTGGGGTTGTGTTCTTCACCGCAAGACTCCATTAGCCACGAGATAATCTCGGAGAAGAAAGGCGTGTCTCCACCCCTCGTCATCGGAAGGAGGAGTGAGCCAGCCCTTGCCGACCAACCAAGGATGAGTGGGTATGGCTCAAGAGGGTGGGGTTATAAAACCCATTGCATCAGCCCCCACCGAGAGTGATGCGTAAGGGGCCAGACGAGAGAGAGAGTTCTGAGGGAGGTGCGCTGGGTGAGAGGCAGATTCTGTGGAGTGTAAAGAGAACTTCGGAGACGCAGGAGGCGGAGGACGAATAAAGCAAGCTGCCGGTGTGAAGCTGAATACGTGGAGCTGCCAGCTCCTCGTTGCCAGCCCGGAGCGGAGCTGTTTCCCGGGATTTTCGCCTCGACCCCAAAAGCGTGGACCGGAGCGCATGCTGGGAACTGGACCTCGATGCCTACCATCTGCCTGGCCCTTTCGCTGCCTTCCCAACCATCGATCCCTGGCATCCATCTACCCCTATTCGTGTGAGTCTGATTGTCATTTGTTTTTTGTGTCTTGTCCTGGGTTAAGTAAGACTGTTTATAGGTAAGCTAATATTTGCACTGTGTCTCCTTACTCCTTTCTGTCTTTATTTTCGTATTCTTTCTCCTTCCTTGGTTTCTTTTGACTTGTAAATTTTGGTAATAAATTATATTTGTATTTCCTACCTTTGTTCTTCTTCTTCATGCTCGTCCGGTTGATTTAGTGATTTCCCTCATTGAATACCTGTGGCACGATTTGGCCAACGTTAAGGATCGGGTCAGTCCTTGTTAATAGTTCGTGCCGCGGTTGCTCAACCGCTCGGCAATTACCATCTGTCCGCGGTCGCGAACGGGGTTGCGCTCCTGCCTCTCCGGAGGGAGCTGTGCAGCGTCAGGACTCACGTCGGTCAGTCACGAACAAGGGGACTAATCCCCCCTTCTTAAGGGGAAGAAGGCCGACGTAGAGATCCGTAACAATATATACACACACACACAAATTGGGTCGGCGTATTTTAACGGTCTACTGAACCGAATAACCAAACAAGAAGACGTCATGCGGAGCATGATACTTGCAAAATCCGCCCCCCCCCCCAAGAAAAAAATTCCATTGATACAGCAAATTGTCCATTTCATCAAGATTAAAATTGACAATCTTGATCAAAGCTCGGGTCAATAGGAAGAAAAGTGACGATTTTTCAGATGAAAAATGATGATTTTGGAAGGTTGACCTTTGACCTTTTGACCTCAAAAATAGTTCGTTTCTCTATTTAGTGACTCAATGTGCAAATGCTGTTCAATTTTCAAGTCAATCGGATGAAAATTGAGGATTTTTGAAACTTGGCCTATGTTGACCTTTTGGCCTTTGTTGACCTCAAAAATACTTGGTGGTTAAACTCAGTGACCAGATATGCAAGTCCTCTTCAAATTTCAAGTCAATTGGATGAAAATTGAGGATTTTAGACATTTAGCAAAGTTGTGACCTTTGGCCTATGTTGACCTTTTGACCTTTTGACCCCAAAAACAATAGGCTTCTTGATTTTGACCAACTCTACAATTTGGTGAAGTTTCGTGAAGATCGGTTGAAAATTGTGACCTGTAGGCCGGCGACAAACAAACAGACAAACAGACAGACAGACAGACAGACAGAACCACAAACACAACCGACCAATATATGTGAAAAATCTTCGATTTTGCAAGTAACAAGAGTGGTTGTCAATCACAGTCTTGGTATTTAAATGGAAAACATAACGAATGTGGTAAATATCAAAAACGTCTTATTGAAGAAATATCAAAGACAAGTGTAAATAAAACATATCAACTAAGATGTTAAAAAAGATTTAATGGATGTCAAATAATAAATGGGAAAATAATTTACTGCGATCTCAAAATGATATTTGGGTCAGAGCAGAATGTTGAGAGAGGTTTTTAATTTCATCTTTGCTCCACAAAGATATTTAACACCAGAACCTCTCATGCTATTGATCAGTATTATTGATGGTGATGAGTGCCATAAGAAAATCAAGCTATTCCCTGAAATATAACACAAACAGATATTCATTGGTTCTCTCTTTAGAGTTTAATGTAAAGATACCATTATTCCAGGATGGTCGTAATAAAGAGGTTCGAGTATGGCGGGTGTCTGTGTATGTGTCCCTCCTCTCTCCCTCCCTCCCCGACTCTTTCCTGTCTCCCCACGTTTTTGTACATAAGGTTTTTCCATTAAAAATGTCACAACCAACATTCTTTTCGTACTTACATATCCAAAAGTGGAGTTTTCAACATTCGTATATTTTCACCAAAGTAATTACTTGCACATTGATACACACAAGGTGGAACAAAGAACATTCAGGAACTATAAACGCTGATGCTCAAAGTCAACGGTGAATATGTACCTGCTCACTTGCTCCAAGAATGTAGTCCTTTCCCGCTGAAAATGTTTTCCAGTTGACATTTGCTCCGGTCCATGGAGACATGCTCCCTTTGCGTATCGATATCGATTCCACATCCATGATGGAACCCATCTGGTCATACCTTCGGCACGTGCAGGGAGCTCGTCATTGATCAACTTGAATAGGGAATACCTGTCGCTTTTACTTTGGGTTGTAGTCATAAAATATTTCAAATCATGCTGTGTGCATAACCATGCAGTGTGCATAACAATGTTGTGTGCATAACCATGCAGTGTGCATAACCATGCTGTGTGCATAACCATGCAGTGTGCATAACCATGCAGTGTGCATAACAATGTTGTGTGCATAACCATGCAGTGTGCATAACCATGCTGTGTGCATAACCATGCAGTGTGCATAACCATGCAGTGTGCATAACCATGCAGTGTGCATAACCATGCTGTGTGCATAACCATGCAGTGTGCATAACCATGCTGTGTGCATAACCATGCAATGTGCATAACCATGCAGTGTGCATAACCATGCAGTGTGCATAACCATGCTGTGTGCATAACCATGCAGTGTGCATAACAATGCTGTGTGCATAACCATGCAGTGTGCATAACCGTGAAGTGTGCATAACCATGCAGTGTGCATAACCATGCAGTGTGCATAACCATGCAGTGTGCATAACCATGCTGTGTGCATAACCATGCAGTGTGCATAACAATGTTGTGTGCATAACCATGCAATGTGCATAACCATGCAGTGTGCATAACCATGCAGTGTGCATAACCATGCTGTGTGCATAACCATGCAGTGTGCATAACAATGTAATGTTATGTAACAATGTTACATAACAATGTAACAATGTAAAAAAAAAAAACATTTCCTTCTCTGTTCTCATTCGTTTATTCATTCTTATTCGGTCGTTCGTTCTTCGACCACGTGTTTCTCCCCCATTTCCCCAGATAGTTTTCACTCATTAACCTTCAATGTTTACACTTTCCCCTCAAGTTATGTATTCCGTCATATTTTATAACACCTTTTTCTTCTTCTTCTTTAAAAGGCTGCTTTCGACTTGCTCACCAAATCAATTCATCCCAAAAAAAATATCCATCTCCTATAGTGCCTTTTTTCTACATTCCCTAAACTCTCCTGCATTCCATCCTCCATCCAGCGTCCTTAAACGTATTTTTAACTCGAAGGTCACAAGAAACTCATTTTGCAATAAATGTTCGTTTCCCATAAATCGTACACTTTCAAAAATCCAATCTCACCCCTCCCCTCCAAATCTTCCCCATAACCCCTCCCCTCCAAATCTTCCCCATCACCCCTCCCCTCCAAATCTTCCCCATCACCCATCCCTTTCAAATCTCCCCCCTTGCCCCCTCCCTCCTAAACTACCCCCTCACCCCTCCCCGCCAAGACGCCCCTCGCCCCTCCCCTCCTAGACTCCTGCCTCACCCCTCCCCTCCAAATCTCCCCCATATCCCATCCCTTTCAAATCCCTCCCCTTGTCCCTTCCCTCCCAAACTCCCCCCTCACCCCTCCCCTTCAAATCTCCCCACCCTCATTGCTTCTCAATTTCCCCCCTCTCACTCCCCCTCCTCAAAGCGTCCTCCCCGCTTCTTCCCCCTTCAAACTCTCACCTCCATCTCCCCCAACCTTCTGCCTCGCTCTTCCCCCTCCTCAAATAACACCTCATTGTGGCTCACCCAATCACCATCAAACCTTTTGTCCGCCCCATCCTTCCCTTTCTCCGAGCTATTCTGAAATCTCTGACACACCTTCAACAGCTCTCCCTATCTCTTCCACCTCTTCCACATCTTACCCTACCCCTCCTCCCCCCTGTTCTGTATCTGATGCTCCCCCTTCCTCTTCATTAACGGTATGGACCACAAACATCCGGGGCCTTCGTTCAAACTTAACTGATCTCTCCATACAGGTTGCTTCTGTCAAACCAGACGTGATCTGCTTAACAGAAACTTTCCTCCTTTATGATGTCTCTGATTCCATAGTATCTCTCCCGGGCTACTCCCTCCTCCGGTATGATAGACCTGAGCCTCGTCCTGGAGGCGGGGTTGCTATCTTTATCAAAAACTCTCTTCCTCACTCGCCCTGCACTGCACTCTCTCCACCTCACCCCCAGGAATACTTCTGGCTACGGCTTCCCCTTCGCTCCCACCTCTTGTTCATATGTGTGTTGTACCGTCCACCAAACAGTGATGACTCCATCTACATCTCGCTGTCTGATGATATGGACCAACTTCTATCTACTCATCCCAACTCTCTCTTCCTCATATGTGGTGATTTCAATTGTCACCATGCCAGTTGGCTGGGTGTGGGTACCTCTCTCACCAGCCATGGCTCTTCAGCAAAGGACTTCTGCGACTCACTGGGACTGACACAATCTGTCAATTTCCCGACCCGGATCTCAGTCAACGGAACATCTTCTCTTCTGGACTTGGTTATGACTAACTTCCCTGAAAATGTCTGCTGCTCTTCTTCTGCTCCGATCGGATCATCTGATCATGTCCTTGTTAAAGTGGACATCTCTCTGACCATCCTCAGGGAGCCTGCTCAGCGTCGACGAGTCTGGCATTTCACTCAGGCCAACTGGCACGGTCTTCAAGCAGCCATCAATCATCTGGACTGGTCTCCCATCTCCACCACCTCTGACATCAACTCATCCTGGGAATTCTTCCAAAGTAAATTGCTCTCTCTCATGCACAGATTTATCCCATCTCGTCTTCAGTTGTCATACCCTTCCTCCCGTCCATGGTACACGGAATCTTGTGGTGAGGCTGTTGCCCAGAAACAACTTGCCTTCGTCTCCTGGAAAGCAAATCCAACGGAAGGAAATCTCATTTCCTTTCACAAAGCCCGAAACAAGTGTGTGTCCACCCTCAGGAGAGCCAGGAAACAATATCTCTCCGTTCTCAAGACCGAACTCTCTTATCTGTCTCCCTCTTCCAAATCCTGGTGGCGTCTGGTCAAATCCGTTTCTGGTGTTTGTTCCCCCTCCATCCCCTCCCTTACCTCAAACGGCCACACAGCTGACTCCGCACGTGAAAAAGCTGAATGCCTCAACTCTGTGTTTGCCTCTAAATCTTGTGTCCCAAACCCATCCCTCTCTGTACCCACCATACCCAGTCGTACCCTGCTGCTCCTGGACTCCGTGTCCTTTCCTCCTGACAAGGTGGAAAAGTTTCTGTCAACCCTCGACTCTGATTCTGCAACTGGACCCGACGGCATCAGCCCACGGGTCCTAAAATCCTGCTCTGCTGCTCTATCTCACCCTCTCTCTGTTCTCTTCACCCTCTCTTTTGCTCAAGGTCAACTGCCATCTGCTTGGAAATCAGCCAACATCACCGCTTTGCACAAAAAAGGTGCAAAAACAGATCCCAGCAACTACAGACCAATCAGCCTTCTCCCAATTATCAGCAAAGTCATGGAATCCATCATTGCTTCGGATATGAAATCTTTCCTCTTCTCCAATGGCTTGATCTCTGATCATCAATTTGGTTTCAGACCAGGTCACTCTACTCTGGACATGCTGCTTCTGCTGTCTCAACAATGGATGGAGGTCCTCAATGCCAAACAGGAAATTAGAGCTGTCTCCCTCGACATATCACGTGCCTTCGACACGGTCTGGCACCCCGCTCTGCTCACCAAACTCTCCTCCTTTGGTATCCATGGAAATCTCCACGCATGGCTGGCGGACTTCCTCTCTAGTCGTCGTCAACGTGTGGCCCTGAATGGGTTTCTCTCATCTCCTCTTCCTGTTCAGGCTGGAGTTCCCCAAGGCAGTGTTCTGGGCCCCGTGCTTTTTCTGGTCTTCATCAATGATCTCTCTGACTCTCTCGAAAATCCTCTCTATCTCTTTGCTGATGACTCCACTCTCTGCCGCTCCATTCCTCTTCCCTCAGATCGGCAGTCTGCTGCCTCCTCACTCTCTGAAGACCTGGACAAAATCACAGACTGGTCAAACAAGTGGAACATGTCTTTCAATCCTGACAAATCTCACACTCTTACTATGTCTCTCCGAAAAGATCGACTGGACAACCCTCCCATCTACTTTCTCAACAATCCTCTCCAAGAAGTTCTGTCGCTCAAGATTTTGGGTCTCACTATCTGCCATGATCTTTCTTGGGAAAACCACATTTCCAAGCTGGCCTCCAAAGCCAGTCGCCGACTGGGCATCCTCCGTCGTGCGAAGTCCTTCCTCGGCACACCTGAGCTCCTCACCACATACAAGGCTATCATCCGCAGCTCAATAGAATACTGTTCTCCCCTATGGGCCGGTGCTCCTGCCTCACACCTAGCTCGGCTTCACGCTGTTGAAACCAAAGCTTTCAGAATTATTGGAATCTCCCGCGATGAAGCTATCTCTGAGGGCCTTTCACTCACTCACCGCAGGCAGGTAGGTGGTCTTTCTGTCTTCTACCGACTCCTCTCCGGCCTTGCACCCCCAGCTCTCTCTGTGCTCTGTCCCCCAAATATTCCTACAGGTCGCACAAGATCTGCCAGCAACCCTCTGATGGTTAAACTGCCGAAATCTCGGCTCTCTGCTCACCTTCACTCTTTCATTCCTCTTTTCTCCCGCCTCTGGAACAAACTCCCTCACTCCCTTCAATCCCACTCCTCCCTCCAGGTCTTTAAAACAGCTGTTCACCACCATCTCTTATCTTCCCCCATCCAAAACCTTGATCTTTTCTACCCCCGCTAATTCACCCCAGATCCACCTTGTTTGAAATTCCAACTTCTTTCCTGGAAGTCCTGGCAGTGTCCATATGTTTTATACCTCTCCCACCGCCCCCTTCCCATGCCCCCCCCCCCCCCAAAGCCCTCGCCCTCTCTCAGATCTCTCGATGTCTCCATGTCTCTCGGTCCCTGCTCTCAAATGTTGTGTTTGTGTCCTTCCCCCTCTCTCCCCATCTTGTCTACCGCTCCCGATGTTATATGTTTTATGTGTCGGTTTGTCTTTCTGTGTGATTAATGTTCGCTCTTTCACGAGCCTCGATCTTGTATACAAAAAAAAAAAAAAAAAAAAAAATGCTGTGTGCATAACCATGCAGTGTGCATAACCGTGAAGTGTGCATAACCATGCAGTGTGCATAACAATGCTGTGTGCATAACCATGCAGTGTGCATAACCGTGAAGTGTGCATAACAATGCTGTGTGCATAACCATGCAGTGTGCATAACCGTGAAGTGTGCATAACAATGCTGTGTGCATAACCATGCAGTGTGCATAACCGTGAAGTGTGCATAACAATGCTGTGTGCATAACCATGCAGTGTGCATAACCGTGAAGTGTGCATAACAATGCTGTGTGCATAACCATGCAGTGTGCATAACCGTGAAGTGTGCATAACAATGCTGTGTGCATAACCATGCAGTGTGCATAACCGTGAAGTGTGCATAACCATGCAGTGTGCATAACCATGCAGTGTGCATAACCATGCAGTGTGCATAACAATGCGGTGTGCATAACAATGCTATGTGCATAAATCGTTTAACATTATGTAAATTGTGGCACAGACCCTCAGGTACATATATCACGTAAGACTGACACCTGTGATACTCAGGGTTAAAGTCACTCGACTGCACACACCAACTGCACACGCCTTTGATTATCCTGTTAAAACCACAAAGGCAAATTTTCATTATACATGGAGTGGGAGGAATTTGGACGGTACTTATAGTATGTGGTGCAATTTGGGATTGGTCGAGTTTGGTTGGAGTGAAAGGTAAACGAGTACACAAGTCCCAATCGTCGATATAATGTATTTCCAATATTTTCCCTGTTTTTTATTTATTTTCCTCAACCTATTAGCTTCGTCAAAATAATTTGCAAGTTCTAATTTTTGATCACCATCCCTCACAGACATTGCTTCCTGCTGGAACATGTCAGTGTGAACTAACACTGGAACTAACAACTGTCAGTGCACCAAAAGACCGGTAATCCACTGGAATATGGTATTCTGCCATCGCATGTGACGTCTTTGGTGTTGCACACACACACACACACACACACACACACACACACACACACACACTCATATACACACATAAACAAACACACACACACACACACACACACACACACACATAGACACACATACACACACACATACACAATCACACACAAACACACACACACACACACACACACGTGCGCGCACAAACACAATTCATCCATTTGTCGTAGATACCATCTAGTTATTTTAGTATATTTTTGGTGTGTTGGATGGATCTTTAAACAAACAGGCTTTATTACCTTTACCCAAGGTTGTGCAGGTAATAAATTCAAATTTCATCTGTTTGATGTAGAGTGAGTGCGAGGTTAACCATGCACGAAGCTGGAAAGCGGCTGGAATATCTGGATTCAACATGAGGGTGCTGGAGGTGATGAGGGAAAGAGAACATCCTCCGTAATCTGAAAGCCGAGCTCCACGGATGGCCAAAACAGGTAACCCAGTTCCACTGAACTGCTCTGCCTGTGACCAGAAAAACAAGATGTTGAAACCACAATCCACTCCCTCGTTGATTAAACCACAATCCATACCCTCGTTGATTAAACCACAATCCACTCCCTCGTTGATTAAACCACAATCCATACCCTCGTTGATTAAACCACAATCCATACCCTCGTTGATTAAACCACAATCCACTCCCTCGTTGATTAAACCACAATCCATACCCTCGTTGATTAAACCACAATCCACTCCCTCGTTGATTAAACCACAATCCACTCCCTCGTTGATTAAACCACAATCCATACCCTCGTTGATTAAACCACAATCCATTCCCTTGTTGATTAAACCACAATCCACTCCCTCGTTGATTAAACCACAATCCATACCCTCGTTGATTAAACCACAATCCATTCCCTCGTTGATTAAACCACAATCCATTCCCTTGTTGATTAAACCACAATCCATTCCCTTGTTGATTAAACCACAATCCATTCCCTTGTTGATTAAACCACAATCCATACCCTCGTTGATTAAACCACAATCCATTCCCTTGTTGATTAAACCACAATCCATACCCTCGTTGATTAAACCACAATCCACTCCCTCGTTGATTAAACCACAATCCATACCCTCGTTGATTAAACCACAATCCACTCCCTCGTTGATTAAACCACAATCCACTCCCTCGTTGATTAAACCACAATCCATACCCTCGTTGATTAAACCACAATCCATTCCCTTGTTGATTAAACCACAATCCATACCCTCGTTGATTAAACCACAATCCATTCCCTTGTTGATTAAACCACAATCCATTCCCTCGTTGATTAAACCACAATCCATTCCCTTGTTGATTAAACCACAATCCATTCCCTCGTTGATTAAACCACAATCCATTCCCTTGTTGATTAAACCACAATCCATACCCTCGTTGATTAAACCACAATCCATACCCTCGTTGATTAAACCACAATCCATTCCCTCGTTGATTAAACCACAATCCATTCCCTTGTTGATTAAACCACAATCCATTCCCTTGTTGATTAAACCACAATCCATTCCCTTGTTGATTAAACCACAATCCATACCCTCGTTGATCAAACCACAATCCATTCCCTTGTTGATTAAACCACAATCCATTCCCTTGTTGATTAAACCACAATCCATTCCCTTGTTGATTAAACCACAATCCATTCCCTTGTTGATTAAACCACAATCCATTCCCTTGTTGAGCAAACCACAATCCATACCTGTCACACATAAAGTTCACCAGTGCCAGGTAGGTTATTATTCATTATCGGACCTCAGTGGATGAAAGTTTAAATCATAGCAAACTTCGGGGGAGTCATCGATTTAGTACATGTTCATAAATGTATGGCCCCCACCACCTTCGTGTATGTACAGTGTGTTTTTGTTCTTTCCCTGATCTTTGTTCACCTCCTTCCCCCACATGGTGGCCGACACTGCTTTGCCGGACTCATCGACCAGATGAACTTGTCTCTTCATGACCTCTCGGCCACTTGACCTCAACACGACCGTGGTGAGGTCTTCACAACTCTGGCACACACCCATGACATCTAGCGAGGGAAAATGTCATAGTGTTTAGTACAAATCTGTCACGATCTACCAATCTAATCCATATATATATATATATATATATATATATATATACCTGTCCATGTAATGTATCTCCCAGTCTACCTCTTCATCAAATCTATATATATTTGTCCACCTAATCTATCTCTAATGTATCTACACCTACATCTGATATATCTCTATTGATCTATCACTCAATCTAACATTTCTCTCCATCTGTCTATCTAATCAAATCTAATCTAATAGATATAGATATATCCATCTAATCATCTCCATCTAATCATCACCATCTAATCATCTCCATCTAATCATCTCAATCTAATCATCTCCATCTAATCATCTGTATCTAATCATCTCCATCTAATCATCTCCATCTAATCATCTCCATCTAATCATCTCCATCTAATCATCTCCATCTAATCATCTCCATCTAATCATCTCAATCTAATCATATCCATCTAATCATCTCCATCTAATCATCTCCATCTAATCATCTCCATCTAATCATCTCAATCTAATCATATCCATCTAATCATCTCCATCTAATCATCTCCATCTAATCATCACCATCTAATCATCTCCATCTAATCATCTGTATCTAATCATCTCCATCTAATCATCTCCATCTAATCATCTCCATCTAATCATCTCCATCTAATCATCTCCATCTAATCATCTCCATCTAATCATCTCAATCTAATCATATCCATCTAATCATCTCCATCTAATCATCTCCATCTAATCATCTCCATCTAATCATCTCCATCTAATCATCTCCATTTAATCATCTCCATCTAATCATCTCCATCTAATCATCTCCATCTAATCATCTCCATCTAATCATCTCAATCTAATCATCTCCATCTAATCATCTCCATCTAATCATCTCCATCTAATCATCTCAATCTAATCATCTCCATCTAATCATCTCCATCTAATCATCTCCATCTAATCATCTGTATCTAATCATCTCCATCTAATCATCTCCATCTAATCATCTCCATCTAATCATCTCCATCTAATCATCTGTATCTAATTATCTCCATCTAATCATCTCCATCTAATCATCTCCATCTAATCATCTGTATCTAATCATCTCCATCTAATCATCTCCATCTAATCATCTCCATCTAATCATCTCCATCTAATCATCTCCATCTAATCATCTCCATCTAATCATCTCAATCTAATCATCTCCATCTAATCATCTCAATCTAATCATCTCCATCTAATCATCTCCATCTAATCATCTCCATCTAATCATCTGTATCTAATCATCTCCATCTAATCATCTCCATCTAATCATCTCCATCTAATCATCTGTATCTAATCATCTCAATCTAATCATCTCAATCTAATCATCTCCATCTAATCATCTCCATCTAATCATCTGTATCTAATCATCTCCATCTAATCATCTCCATCTAATCATCTCCATCTAATCATCTGTATCTAATCATCTCCATCTAATCATCTCAATCTAATCATCTCAATCTAATCATCTCCATCTAATCATCTCAATCTAATCATCTCCATCTAATCATCTCCATCTAATCATCTCCATCTAATCATCTCCATCTAATCATCTCCATCTAATCATCTCCATCTAATCATCTCCATCTAATCATCTCCATCTAATCATCTGTATCGAAACATCTCCATCTAATCATCTCCATCTAATCATCTCCATCTAATCATCTCCATCTAATCATCTCCATCGAATCATCTCCATCTAATCATCTCCATCTAATCATCTCCATCTAATCATCTCAATCTAATCATCTCCATCTAATCATCGCCATCTAATCATCTCCATCTAATCATCTCCTTCGAATCATCTCCATCTAATCATCTCCATCTAATCATCTCCATCTAATCATCTCCATCTAATCATCTCCATCTAATCATCTCCATCTAATCATGTCCATCTAATCATCTCCATCTAATCATCTCCATCTAATCATCTCCACCTAATCATCTCCATCTAATCATCTCCATTTAATAATCTCCATCTAATCATCTCCATCTAATCATCTCCATCTAATCATCTCAATCTAATCATCTCCATCTAATCATCTCCATCTAATCATCTCCATCTAATCATCTCCATCTAATCATCTCCATCTAATCATCTCCATCTAATCATCTCCATCGAATCATCTCCATCTAATCATCTCCATCTAATCATCTCCATCTAATCATCTCCATCTAATCATCTCCTTCGAATCATCTCCATCTAATCATCTCCATCTAATCATCTCCATCTAATCATCTCCATCTAATCATCTCCATCTAATCATGTCCATCTAATCATCTCCATCTAATCATCTCCATCTAATCATCTCCATTTAATCATCTCCATTTAATAATCTCCATCTAATCATCTCCATCTAATCATCTCCATCTAATCATCTCAATCTAATCATCTCCATCTAATCATCTCCATCTAATCATCTCCATTTAATAATCTCCATCTAATCATCTCCATCTAATCATCTCCATCTAATCATCTCCATCTAATCATCTCCACCTAATCATCTCCATCTAATCATCTCCATTTAATCATCTCCATCTAATCATCTCCATCTAATCATCTCCACCTAATCATCTCCATCTAATCATCTCCATTTAATAATCTCCATCTAATCATCACCATCTAATCATCTCCATCTAATCATCTCCATCTAATCATCTCCATCTAATCATCTCCATCTAATCATCTCCATTTAATCATCTCCATCTAATCATCTCCATCTACTCATCTCCATCTAATCATCTCCATCTAATCATCTGTATCTAATCATCTCCTTCGAATCATCTCCATCTAATCATCTCCATCTAATCATCTCCATCTAATCATCTCCATCTAATCATCTCCATCTAATCATCTCCATCTAATCATCTCCATCTAATCATCTCCATCTAATCATCTCCACCTAATCATCTCCATCTAATCATCTCCATTTAATAATCTCCATCTAATCATCTCCATCTAATCATCTCCATCTAATCATCTCCATCTAATCAACTCCATCTAATCATCTCCATCTAATCATCTCCATTTAATCATCTCCATCTAATCATCTCCATCTACTCATCTCCATCTAGTCATCTCCATCTAATCATCTCCATCTAATCATCTCCATCTAATCATCTCAATCTAATCATCTCCATCTCATCATCTCCATCTCATCATCTCCATCTAATCATCTCCATCTAATCATCTCCATCTAATCATCTCCGTCTAATCATCTCCACTTAATCATCTCCATCTAATCATCTCCATCTAATCATTTTCATTTAATCATCTCCATCTAATCATCTCCATCTAATCATCTCCATTTAATCATCTCCATCTAATCATCTCCATCTAATCATTTTCATTTAATCATCTCCATCTAATCATCTCCATGTAATCATCTCCATCTAATCATCTCCATCTAATCATTTCCATCTAATCATCTCCATCTAATCATCTCCATCTAATCATCTCCATCTAATCATCTCCATCTAATCATCTCCATCCATCACTGTTGACACGATAGCTTCAAAAGCTGACACGAGACCTCAGAGCTATCTCACCCTCTTTTTTGATCTGCCTCACCTGGGTATGAATGTTGACCCATCCATAAAAAAATCCATAATATAAATTGTCACTCGTGTTTTGCATGTCGGGTAATTCATCAATGTGTCCACCATCCATCAGAAGGACATTCATCTGGAGGACCATCGACCAACACCGATTGTTGGTAGACATTAAATATCCCCTGGTCTCCTTGGTGAAGAGTATGCGAGTTATCACCGGCACCCTGAACAAATGATTCATTCCTTCAACCTTTAATAAAGTGTTCGGTGATGAAGTCAAAATCACAAAGCTCTGCTAAGACTATCTATGGGTCCCACTATCGATTAAACGTGGTGTGTGAACAAACAAACAAACCCCCAAAAATCTGAAATTCAGAATAAAACTGTGTTTAGTCAAGGGTGTTCAGCAAATGTCCGAGTCTACGAAATGTTCGCAAATGTCCGAGTCCACAAAATGTCCGCAAATGTCCGTCTACAAAATGTCCGCAAATGTCCGAGTCCACAAAATGTCCGCAAATGTCCGAGTCCACAAAATGTCCGCAAATGTCCGAGTCCACAAAATGTCCGCAAATGTCCGAGTCTACAAAATGTCCGCAAATGTCAGAGTCCACAAAATTTACGCAAATGTCCGAGTCTACAAAATGTCCGCAAATGTCCGAGTCTACAAAATGTCCGCAAATGTACACATCCGAAAGAGACAAACACACACACCAAATTATATCTAGCAATAGCATGGGTACCTAGTATTACCTGGTGCTGTTCTAATCCTGTATATAGCACGAGCCTGTATATAGTACATTACCTGGACGAGCCTGTATATAGTACATTACCTGGTGCTGTTCTAATCCTGTATAAACAATGGAATACAAAGAAGCAGAATTAACAATTTCCTGTGATCTACCAACTTCCTGTTACTCACCCCTCTCTGCATGAGCATTACGTACCCACGAGGCTATCCTGTTACTCACCCCTCTCTGCATGAGCATAACATACTCACAAGGCTATCCTGTTACTCACCCCTCTCTGCGTGAGCATTACGTACCCACGAGGCTATCCTGTTACTCACCCCTCTCTGCATGAGCATTACGTACCCACGAGGCTATCCTGTTATTCACCCCTCTCTTCATGAGCATTACGTACCCACGAGGCTATCCTGTTACTCACCCCTCTCTGCATGAGCATTACATACCCACGAGGCTATCCTGTTACTCACCCCTCTCTGCATGAGCATTACGTACCCACGAGGTTATCCTGTTACTCACCCCTCTCTGCATGAGCATTACATACCCACGAGACTATCCTGTTACTCACCCCTCTCTGCATGAGCATTACGTACTCACGAGGCTATCTTGTTACTCACTCCTCTCTGCATGAGCATTACGTACCCACGAGGCTATCCTGTTACTCACCCCTCTCTGCATGAGCATTACGTACCCACGAGGCTATCCTGTTACTCACCCCTCTCTGCATGAGCATTATGTACCCACGAGGCTATTCTGTTACTAACCCCTCTCTGCATGAGCATTACGTATTCACGAGGCTATCCTGTTACTCACCCCTCTCTGCATGAGCATTACGTACCCACGAGGCTATCCTGTTACTCACCCCTCTCTGCATGAGCATTCTATGCCCACGAGGCTATCCTGTTACTCACCCCTCTCTGCATGAGCATTACATACCCACGAGGCTATCCTGTTACTCACCCCTCTCTGCATGAGCATTATGTGCCCACGAGGCTATCCTGTTACTCACCCCTCTCTGCATGAGCATTACGTACCCACGAGGCTATCCTGTTACTCACCCCTCTCTGCATGAGCATTATGTACCCACGAGGCTATCCTGTTACTCACCCCTCTCTGCATGAGCATGACATATTCACGAGGCTATCCTGTTACTCACCCCTCTCTGCATGAGCATTACGTACCCACGAGGCTATCCTGTTACTCACCCCTCTCTGCATGAGCATTCCGTGCCCACGAGGCTATCCTGTTACTCACCCCTCTCTGCATGAGCATTACATACCCACGAGGCTATCCTGTTACTCACCCCTCTCTGCATGAGCATTATGTGCCCACGAGGCTATCCTGTTACTCACCCCTCTCTGCATGAGCATCATGTACCCACGAGGCTATCCTGTTACTCACCCCTCTCTGCATGAGCATTACGTACCCACGAGGCTATCCTGTGACTCACCCCTCTCTGCATGAGCATTACATACCCACAAGGCTATCCTGTTACTCACCCCTCTCTGCATGAGCATCATGTACCCACGAGGCTATCCTGTTACTCACCCCTCTCTGCATGAGCATTACGTACCCACGAGGCTATCCTGTTACTCAACCCTCTCTGCATGAGCATTACGTACCCGTGAGGCTATCCTGTTACCCCTCTCTGCATGAGCATTACGTACTCACGAGGCTATCATGTTACTCACCCATATCTGCATGAGCATTATGTACCCACGAGGCTATCCTGTTACTCACCCTTCTCTGCATGAGCATTACCTACCCACGAGGCTATCCTGTTACTCACCCCTCTCTGCATGAGCATTACGTACCCACGAGGCTATCCTGTTAATCACCCCTCTCAGCATGAGCATTACGTATACCCACGAGGCTATCCTGTTACTCACCCCTCTCGGCATGAGCATTACATACCCACGAGGCTATCCTGTTACTCACCCCTCTCTGCATGAGCATTATGTACCCACAAGGCTATCCTGTTACTCACCCCTCTCTGCATGAGCATTACATACCCACGAGGCTATCCTGTTACTCACCCCTCTCTGCATGAGCATTACATACCCACGAGGCTATCCTGTTACTCACCCCTCTCTGCATGAGCATTACGTACCCACGAGGCTATCCTGTTACTCACCCCTCTCTGCATGAGCATTAGGTACCCACGAGGCTATCCTGTTACTCACCCCTCTCTGCATGGGCATTACGTACCCACGAGGCTATCCTGTTACTCACCCCTCTCTGCATGAGCATTATGGACCCACGAGGTTATCCTGTTACCCCTCTCTGCATGAGCATTACGTACCCACGAGGCTATCCTGTTACTCACCCCTCTCTGCATGAGCATTACGTACTCATGAGGCTATCCTGTTACTCGCCCCTCTCAGCATGAGCATTACGTATACCCACGAGGCTATCCTGTTACTCACCCCTCTCTGCATGAGCATTACATACCCACGAGGCTATCCTGTTACTCACCCATATCTGCACGAGCATTATGTACCCACGAGGCTATCCTGTTACTCACCCCTCTCTGCATGAGCATTACGTACCCACAAGGCTATCCTGTTACTCACCCCTCTCTGCATGAGCATTACGTACCCACGAGGCTATCCTGTTACTCACCCCTCTCTGCATGAGCATTACATACCCACGAGGCCATCCTGTTACTCACCCCTCTCTGCATGAGCATTACATACTCACGAGACTATCCTGTTACTCACCCCTCTCTGCATGAGCATTACATACCCACGAGGCCATCCTGTTATTCAACCCTCTCTTCATGAGCATTACGTACCCACGAGGCTATCCTGTTACTCACCCCTCTCTGCATGAGCATTACGTACCCACGAGGCCATCCTGTTACTCACCCCTCTCTGCATGAGCATTACATACTCACGAGGCTATCCTGTTACTCACCCCTCGCTGCATGAGCATTGCATACTCACAAGGCTATCCTGTTACTCACCCCTCTCTGCATGAGCATTACATACCCACGAGGCTATCCTGTTACTCACCCCTCTCTGCATGAGCATTACATACTCACGAGGCTATCCTGTTACTCACCCCTCTCTGCATCAGCATTACATACCCACGAGGCCATCCTGTTACTCAACCCTCTCTGCATGAGCATTACATACTCACGAGGCTATCCTGTTACTCACCCCTCTCTGCATGAGCATTACGTACGCACGAGGCTATCCTGTTACTCACCCCTCTCTGCATGAGCATTACATACCCACGAGGCTATCCTGTTACTCACCCCTCTCTGCATGAGCATTACATACTCACGAGGCTATCCTGTTACTCACCCCTCTCTGCATGAGCATTACATACCCACGAGGCTATCCTGTTACTCACCCCTCTCTGCATGAGCATTATGTACTCATGAGGCTATCCTGTTGCTCACCCCTCTCTGCATGAGCATTACATACCCACGAGGCTATTCTGTTACTCACCCCTCTCTGCATGAGCATTACATACCCACGAGGCTATCCTGTTACTCACCCCTCTCTGCATGAGCATTACATACCCACGAGGCTATCCTGTTACTCACCACTGTCTGCATGAGCATTACATACCCACGAGGCTATCCTGTTACTCACCCCTCTCTGCATGACCATTATGTACCCACGAGGCTATCCTGTTACTCACCACTCTGCATGAGCATTACATACCCACGAGGCTATCCTGTTTCTCACCCCTCTCTGCATGAGCATTACATACCCACGAGGCTATCCTGTTACTCACCCCTCTCTGCATGAGCATTACGTACCCACGAGGCTATCCTGTTACTCACCCCTCTCTGCATGAGCATTACATACCCACGAGGCTATCCTGTTACTCACCCCTCTCTGCATGAGCATTACATACCCACGAGGCTATCCTGTTACTCACCCCTCTCTGCATGAGCATTACATACCCACAAGGCTATCCTGTTACTCACCCCTCTCGGCATGAGCATTACGTACCCACGAGGCTATCCTGTTACTCACCCGTCTCTGCATGAGCATTACATACCCACGAGGCTATCCTGTTACTCACCCCTCTCTGCATGAGCATTACGTACCCACAAGGCTATCCTGTTACTCACCCCTCTCTGCATGAGCATTACATACCCACGAGGTTATCCTGTTACTCACCCCTCTCTGCATGAGCATTACATACCCACAAGGCTATCCTGTTACTCACCCCTCTCTGCATGAGCATTACGTACCCACGAGGCTATCCTGTTACTCACACGTCTCTGCATGAGCATTACATACCCACGAGGCTATCCTGTTACTCACCCCTCTCTGCATGAGCATTACGTACCCACGAGACTATCCTGCTACTCACCCCTCTCTGCATGAGCATTACATACCCACGAGGCTACCCTGTTACTCACCCCTCTCTGCGTGAGCATTACGTACCCACGAGGCTATCCTGTTACTCACCCCTCTCTGCATGAGCATTACGTACCCACAAGGCTATCCTGTTACTCACCCCTCTCTGCATGAGCATTACGTACCCACGAGGCTATCCTGTTACTCACCCGTCTCTGCATGAGCATTACATACCCACGAGGCTATCCTGTTACTCACCCCTCTCTGCGTGAGCATTACGTACCCACGAGGCTATCCTGTTACTCACCCCTCTCTGCATGAGCATTACGTACCCATGAGGCTATCCTGGTACTCACCCCTCTCTGCATGAGCATTACATACCCACGAGGCTATCCTGTTACTCACCCCTCTCTGCATGAGCATTACGTACCCATGAGGCTATCCTGTTACTCACCCCTCTCTGCATGAGCATTACGTACCCACGAGGCTATCCTGTTACTCACCCCTCTCTGCATGAGCATTACGTACCCACAAGGCTATCCTGTTACTCACCCCTCTCTGCATGAGCATTACGTACCCACGAGGCTATCCTGTTACTCACCCCTCTCTGCATGAGCATTACGTACCCACAAGGCTATCCTGTTACTCACCCCTCTCTGCATGAGCATTACGTACCCACGAGGCTATCCTGTTACTCACCCCTCTCTGCATGAGCATTACATACCCACGAGGCCATCCTGTTACTCACCCCTCTCTGCATGAGCATTACGTACTCATGAGGCTATCCTGTTACTCGCCCCTCTCAGCATGAGCATTACGTATACCCACGAGGCTATCCTGTTACTCACCCCTCTCTGCATGAGCATTACATACCCACGAGGCTATCCTGTTACTCACCCATATCTGCATGAACATTATGTACCCACGAGGCTATCCTGTTACTCACCCCTCTCTGCATGAGCATTACGTACCCACAAGGCTATCCTGTTACTCTCCCCTCTCTGCATGAGCATTACGTACCCACGAGGCTATCCTGTTACTCACCCCTCTCTGCATGAGCATTACATACCCACGAGGCCATCCTGTTACTCACCCCTCTCTGCATGAGCATTACATACTCACGAGACTATCCTGTTACTCACCCCTCTCTGCATGAGCATTACATACCCACGAGGCCATCCTGTTATTCACCCCTCTCTGCATGAGCATTACGTACCCACGAGGCTATCCTGTTATTCACCCCTCTCTGCATGAGCATTACATACCCACGAGGCCATCCTGTTACTCACCCCTCTCTGCATGAGCATTACATACTCACGAGGCTATCCTGTTACTCACCCCTCGCTGCATGAGCATTGCATACTCACAAGGCTATCCTGTTACTCACCCCTCTCTGCATGAGCATTACATACCCACGAGGCTATCCTGTTACTCACCCCTCTCTGCATGAGCATTACATACTCACGAGGCTATCCTGTTACTCACCCCTCTCTGCATCAGCATTACATACCCACGAGGCCATCCTGTTACTCACCCCTCTCTGGATGAGCATTACATACTCACGAGGCTATCCTGTTACTCACCCCTCTCTGCATGAGCATTACGTACGCACGAGGCTATCCTGTTACTCACCCCTCTCTGCATGAGCATTACATACCCACGAGGCTATCCTGTTACTCACCCCTCTCTGCATGAGCATTACATACTCACGAGGCTATCCTGTTACTCACCCCTCTCTGCATGAGCATTACATACCCACGAGGCTATCCTGTTACTCACCCCTCTCTGCATGAGCATTATGTACTCATGAGGCTATCCTGTTGCTCACCCCTCTCTGCATGAGCATTACATACCCACGAGGCTATCCTGTTACTCACCCCTCTCTGCATGAGCATTACATACCCACGAGGCTATCCTGTTACTCACCCCTCTCTGCATGAGCATTACATACCCACGAGGCTATCCTGTTACTCACCACTCTCTGCATGAGCATTACATACCCACGAGGCTATCCTGTTACTCACCCCTCTCTGCATGAGCATTACGTACCCACGAGGCTATCCTGTTACTCACCCCTCTCTGCATGAGCATTACATACCCACGAGGCTATCCTGTTTCTCACCCCTCTCTGCATGAGCATTACATACCTACGAGGCTATCCTGTTACTCACCCCTCTCTGCATGAGCATTACGTACCCACGAGGCTATCCTGTTACTCACCCCTCTCTGCATGAGCATTACATACCCACGAGGCTATCCTGTTACTCACCCCTCTCTGCATGAGCATTGCATACCCACGAGGCTATCCTGTTACTCACCCCTCTCTGCATGAGCATTACATACCCACAAGGCTATCCTGTTACTCACCCCTCTCGGCATGAGCATTACGTACCCACGAGGCTATCCTGTTACTCACCCGTCTCTGCATGAGCATTACATACCCACGAGGCTATCCTGTTACTCACCCCTCTCTGCATGAGCATTACGTACCCACAAGGCTATCCTGTTACTCACCCCTCTCTGCATGAGCATTACATACCCACGAGGCTATCCTGTTACTCACCCCTCTCTGCATGAGCATTACATACCCACAAGGCTATCCTGTTACTCACCCCTCTCTGCATGAGCATTACATACCCACGAGGCTATCCTGTTACTCACCCATATCTGCACGAGCATTATGTACCCACGAGGCTATCCTGTTACTCACCCCTCTCTGCATGAGCATTACGTACCCACAAGGCTATCCTGTTACTCACCCCTCTCTGCATGAGCATTACGTACCCACGAGGCTATCCTGTTACTCACCCCTCTCTGCATGAGCATTACATACCCACGAGGCCATCCTGTTACTCACCCCTCTCTGCATGAGCATTACATACTCACGAGACTATCCTGTTACTCACCCCTCTCTGCATGAGCATTACATACCCACGAGGCCATCCTGTTATTCACCCCTCTCTTCATGAGCATTACGTACCCACGAGGCTATCCTGTTACTCACCCCTCTCTGCATGAGCATTACATACCCACGAGGCCATCCTGTTACTCACCCCTCTCTGCATGAGCATTACATACTCACGAGGCTATCCTGTTACTCACCCCTCACTGCATGAGCATTGCATACTCACAAGGCTATCCTGTTACTCACCCCTCTCTGCATGAGCATTACATACCCACGAGGCTATCCTGTTACTCACCCCTCTCTGCATGAGCATTACATACTCACGAGGCTATCCTGTTACTCACCCCTCTCTGCATCAGCATTACATACCCACGAGGCCATCCTGTTACGCACCCCTCTCTGCATGAGCATTACATACTCACGAGGCTATCCTGTTACTCACCCCTCTCTGCATGAGCATTACGTACGCACGAGGCTATCCTGTTACTCACCCCTCTCTGCATGAGCATTACATACCCACGAGGCTATCCTGTTACTCACCCCTCTCTGCATGAGCATTACATACTCACGAGGCTATCCTGTTACTCACCCCTCTCTGCATGAGCATTACATACCCACGAGGCTATCCTGTTACTCACCCCTCTCTGCATGAGCATTATGTACTCATGAGGCTATCCTGTTGCTCACCCCTCTCTGCATGAGCATTATGTACTCATGAGGCTATCCTGTTACTCACCCCTCTCTGCATGAGCATTACATACCCACGAGGCTATCCTGTTACTCACTCCTCTCTGCATGAGCATTACATACCCACGAGGCTATCCTGTTACTCACCACTCTCTGCATGAGCATTACATACCCACGAGGCTATCCTGTTACTCACCCCTCTCTGCATGAGCATTACGTACCCACGAGGCTATCCTGTTACTCACCCCTCTCTGCATGAGCATTACATACCCACGAGGCTATCCTGTTTCTCACCCCTCTCTGCATGAGCATTACATACCCACGAGGCTATCCTGTTACTCACCCCTCTCTGCATGAGCATTACGTACCCACGAGGCTATCCTGTTACTCACCCCTCTCTGCATGAGCATTACGTACCCACAAGGCTATCCTGTTACTCACCCCTCTCTGCGTGAGCATTACGTACCCACGAGGCTATCCTGTTACTCACCCCTCTCTGCGTGAGCATCACGTACCCACGAGGCTATCGTGTTACTCACCCCTCTCTGCATGAGCATTACATACCCACGAGGCTATCCTGTTACTCACCCCTCTCTGCATGAGCATTACATACCTACGAGACTATCCTGTTACTCACCCCTCTCTGCATGAGCATTACATACTCACGAGGCTATCCTGTTACTCACCCCTCTCTGCATGAGCATTACGTACGCACGAGGCTATCCTGTTACTCACCCCTCTCTGCATGAGCATTACATACCCACGAGGCTATCCTGTTACTCACCCCTCTCTGCATGAGCATTACATACTCACGAGGCTATCCTGTTACTCACCCCTCTCTGCATGAGCATTACATACCCACGAGGCTATCCTGTTACTCACCCCTCTCTGCATGAGCATTATGTACTCATGAGGCTATCCTGTTGCTCACCCCTCTCTGCATGAGCATTATGTACTCATGAGGCTATCCTGTTACTCACCCCTCTCTGCATGAGCATTACATACCCACGAGGCTATCCTGTTACTCACTCCTCTCTGCATGAGCATTACATACCCACGAGGCTATCCTGTTACTCACCACTCTCTGCATGAGCATTACATACCCACGAGGCTATCCTGTTACTCACCCCTCTCTGCATGAGCATTACGTACCCACGAGGCTATCCTGTTACTCACCCCTCTCTGCATGAGCATTACATACCCACGAGGCTATCCTGTTTCTCACCCCTCTCTGCATGAGCATTACATACCCACGAGGCTATCCTGTTACTCACCCCTCTCTGCATGAGCATTACGTACCCACGAGGCTATCCTGTTACTCACCCCTCTCTGCATGAGCATTACGTACCCACAAGGCTATCCTGTTACTCACCCCTCTCTGCGTGAGCATTACGTACCCACGAGGCTATCCTGTTACTCACCCCTCTCTGCGTGAGCATCACGTACCCACGAGGCTATCGTGTTACTCACCCCTCTCTGCATGAGCATTACATACCCACGAGGCTATCCTGTTACTCACCCCTCTCTGCATGAGCATTACATACCCACGAGACTATCCTGTTACTCACCCCTCTCTGCATGAGCATTACGCATACCCACGAGGCTATCCTGTTACTCACCCCTCTCTGCATGAGCATTACGTACCCACGAGGCTATCCTGTTACTCACCCCTCTCTGCATGAGCATTACATACCCACGAGGCTATCCTGTTACTCACCCCTCTCTGCATGAGCATTACATACCCACGAGGCTATCCTGTTACTCACCCCTCTCTGCATGAGCATTACGTACCCACGAGGCTATCCTGTTACTCACCCCTCTCTGCATGAGCATTACGTACCCACAAGGCTATCATGTTACTCACCCCTCTCTGCATGAGCATTACGTACCCACGAGACTATCCTGTTACTCACCCCTCTCTGCATGAGCATTACGCATACCCACGAGGCTATCCTGTTACTCACCCCTCTCTGCATGAGCATTACATACCCACGAGGCTATCCTGTTACTCACCCCTCTCTGCATGAGCATTACATACCCACGAGGCTATCCTGTTACTCACCCCTCTCTGCATGAGCATTACATACCCACGAGGCTATCCTGTTACTCACCCCTCTCTGCATGAGCATTACATACCCACGAGGCTATCCTGTTACTCACCCCTCTCTGCATGAGCATTACATACCCACGAGGCTATCCTGTAACTCACCCCTCTCTGCATGAGCATTACATACCCACGAGGCTATCCTGTTACTCGCCCCTCTCTGCATGAGCATTACATACCCACAAGGCTATCCTGTTACCCCTCTCTGCATGAGCATTACGTACCCACGAGGCTATCCTGTTACTCACCCCTCTCTGCATGAGCATTACGTACCCACGAGGCTATCCTGTCACTCACCCCTCTCTGCATGAGCATTACGTACCCACGAGGCTATCCTGTTACTCACCCCTCTCTGCATGAGCATTACATACCCACGAGGCTATCCTGTTACTCACCCCTCTCTGCATGAGCATTACATACCCACGAGGCTATCCTGTTACTCACCCCTCTCTGCATGAGCATTACATACCCACGAGGCTATCCTGTTACTCACCCCTCTCTGCATGAGCATTCTATGCCCACGAGGCTATCCTGTTACTCACCCCTCTCTGCATGAGCATTACGTACCTATGAGGCTATCCTGTTACTCACCCCTCTCTGCATGAGCATTACGTACCCACAAGGCTATCCTGTTACTCACCCCTCTCTGCATTAGCATTCTATGCCCACGAGGCTATCCTGTTACTCACCCCTCTCTGCATGAGCATTACGTACCCATGAGGCTATCCTGTTACTCACCCCTCTCTGCAAGAGCATTACATACCCACGAGACTATCCTGCTACTCACCCCTCTCTGCATGAGCATTACAAACCCACGAGGCTATCCTGTTACTCACCCCTCTCTGCGTGAGCATTACGTACCCACGAGGCTATCCTGTTACTCACCCCTCTCTGCATGAGCATTACGTACCCACAAGGCTATCCTGTTACTCACCCCTCTCTGCATGAGCATTCCGTACCCACGAAGCTATCCTGTTACTCACCCCTCTCTGCATGAGCATTACATACCCACGAGGCTATCCTGTTACTCACCCCTCTCTGCGTGAGCATTACGTACCCACGAGGCTATCCTGATACTCACCCCTCTCTGCATGAGCATTATGTACCCACGAGGCTATCCTGTTACTCACCCCTCTCTGCATGAGCATTACATACCCACAAGGCTATCCTGTTACTCACCCTCTCTGCATGAGCATTACGTACCCACGAGGCTATCCTGTTAGTCACCCCTCTCTGTATGAGCATTACGTACCCACAAGGCTATCCTGTTACTCACCCCTCTCTGCGTGAGCATTACGTACCCACGAGGCTATCCTGTTACTCACCCCTCTCTGCGTGAGCATCACGTACCCACGAGGCAATCCTGTTACTCACCCCTCTCTGCATGAGCATTACGTACCCACAAGGCTATCCTGTTACTCACCCCTCTCTGCATGAGCATTACATACCCATGAGACTATCCTGTTACTCACCCCTCTCTGCATGAGCATTACGCATACCCACGAGGCTATCCTGTTACTCACCCCTCTCTGCATGAGCATTACATACCCACGAGGCGATCCTGTTACTCACCCCTCTCTGCATGAGCATTACATACCCACGAGGCTATCCTGTTACTCACCCCGCTCTGCATGAGCACTACATACCCACGAGGCTATCCTGTTACTCACCCCTCTCTGCATGAGCATTACGTACGCACGAGGCTATCCTGTTACTCACCCCTCTCTGCATGAGCATTACATACCCACGAGGCTATCCTGTTACTCACCCCTCTCTGCATGAGCATTACATACTCACGAGGCTATCCTGTTACTCACCCCTCTCTGCATGAGCATTACATACCCACGAGGCTATCCTGTTACTCACCCCTCTCTGCATGAGCATTATGTACTCATGAGGCTATCCTGTTGCTCACCCCTCTCTGCATGAGCATTACATACCCACGAGGCTATCCTGTTACTCACCCCTCTCTGCATGAGCATTACATACCCACGAGGCTATCCTGTTACTCACCCCTCTCTGCATGAGCATTACATACCCACGAGGCTATCCTGTTACTCACCACTCTCTGCATGAGCATTACATACCCACGAGGCTATCCTGTTACTCACCCCTCTCTGCATGAGCATTACGTACCCACGAGGCTATCCTGTTACTCACCCCTCTCTGCATGAGCATTACATACCCACGAGGCTATCCTGTTTCTCACCCCTCTCTGCATGAGCATTACATACCCACGAGGCTATCCTGTTACTCACCCCTCTCTGCATGAGCATTACGTACCCACGAGGCTATCCTGTTACTCACCCCTCTCTGCATGAGCATTACATACCCACGAGGCTATCCTGTTACTCACCCCTCTCTGCATGAGCATTACATACCCACGAGGCTATCCTGTTACTCACCCCTCTCTGCATGAGCATTACATACCCACAAGGCTATCCTGTTACTCACCCCTCTCGGCATGAGCATTACGTACCCACGAGGCTATCCTGTTACTCACCCGTCTCTGCATGAGCATTACATACCCACGAGGCTTTCCTGTTACTCACCCCTCTCTGCATGAGCATTACATACCCACAAGGCTATCCTGTTACTCACCCCTCTCTGCATGAGCATTACATACCCACGAGGCTATCCTGTTACTCACCCCTCTCTGCATGAGCATTACATACCCACAAGGCTATCCTGTTACTCACCCCTCTCTGCATGAGCATTACATACCCACGAGGCTATCCTGTTACTCACCCATATCTGCACGAGCATTATGTACCCACGAGGCTATCCTGTTACTCACCCCTCTCTGCATGAGCATTACGTACCCACAAGGCTATCCTGTTACTCACCCCTCTCTGCATGAGCATTACGTACCCACGAGGCTATCCTGTTACTCACCCCTCTCTGCATGAGCATTACATACCCACGAGGCCATCCTGTTACTCACCCCTCTCTGCATGAGCATTACATACTCACGAGACTATCCTGTTACTCACCCCTCTCTGCATGAGCATTACATACCCACGAGGCCATCCTGTTATTCACCCCTCTCTTCATGAGCATTACGTACCCACGAGGCTATCCTGTTACTCACCCCTCTCTGCATGAGCATTACATACCCACGAGGCCATCCTGTTACTCACCCCTCTCTGCATGAGCATTACATACTCACGAGGCTATCCTGTTACTCACCCCTCGCTGCATGAGCATTGCATACTCACAAGGCTATCCTGTTACTCACCCCTCTCTGCATGAGCATTACATACCCACGAGGCTATCCTGTTACTCACCCCTCTCTGCATGAGCATTACATACTCACGAGGCTATCCTGTTACTCACCCCTCTCTGCATGAGCATTACATACCCACGAGGCTATCCTGTTTCTCACCCCTCTCTGCATGAGCATTACATACCCACGAGGCTATCCTGTTACTCACCCCTCTCTGCATGAGCATTACGTACCCACGAGGCTATCCTGTTAGTCACCCCTCTCTGCATGAGCATTACATACCCACGAGGCTATCCTGTTACTCACCCCTCTCTGCATGAGCATTACATACCCACGAGGCTATCCTGTTACTCACCCGTCTCTGCATGAGCATTACATACCCACGAGGCTATCCTGTTACTCACCCCTCTCTGCATGAGCATTACGTACCCACAAGGCTATCCTGTTACTCACCCCTCTCTGCATGAGCATTACATACCCACGAGGCTATCCTGTTACTCACCCCTCTCTGCATGAGCATTACATACCCACAAGGCTATCCTGTTACTCACCCCTCTCTGCATGAGCATTACGTACCCACGAGGCTATCCTGTTACTCACACGTCTCTGCATGAGCATTACATACCCACGAGGCTATCCTGTTACTCACCCCTCTCTGCATGAGCAATACGTACCCACGAGACTATCCTGCTACTCACCCCTCTCTGCATGAGCATTACATACCCACGAGGCTACCCTGTTACTCACCCCTCTCTGCGTGAGCATTACTTACCCACGAGGCTATCCTGTTACTCACCCCTCTCTGCATGAGCATTACGTACCCACAAGGCTATCCTGTTACTCACCCCTCTCTGCATGAGCATTACGTACCCACGAGGCTATCCTGTTACTCACCCCTCTCTGCATGAGCATTACATACCCACGAGGCTATCCTGTTACTCACCCCTCTCTGCGTGAGCATTACGTACCCACGAGGCTATCCTGTTACTCACCCCTCTCTGCATGAGCATTACGTACCCACGAGGCTATCCTGGTACTCACCCCTCTCTGCATGAGCATTACATACCCACAAGGCTATCCTGTTACTCACCCCTCTCTGCGTGAGCATTACGTACCCACGAGGCTATCCTGTTACTCACCCCTCTCTGCATGAGCATTACGTACCCACAAGGCTATCCTGTTACTCACCCCTCTCTGCGTGAGCATTACGTACCCACGAGGCTATCCTGTTACTCACCCCTCTCTGCGTGAGCATCACGTACCCACGAGGCTATCGTGTTACTCACCCCTCTCTGCATGAGCATTACATACCCACAAGGCTATCCTGTTACTCACCCCTCTCTGCATGAGCATTACATACCCACGAGACTATCCTGTTACTCACCCCTCTCTGCATGAGCATTACGCATACCCACGAGGCTATCCTGTTACTCACCCCTCTCTGCATGAGCATTACATACCCACGAGGCTATCCTGTTACTCACCCCTCTCTGCATGAGCATTACATACCCACGAGGCTATCCTGTTACTCACCCCTCTCTGCATGAGCATTACATACCCACGAGGCTATCCTGTTACTCACCCCTCTCTGCATGAGCATTACGTACCCACGAGGCTATCCTGTTACTCACCCCTCTCTGTATGAGCATTACGTACCCACAAGGCTATCATGTTACTCACCCCTCTCTGCATGAGCATTACGTACCCACGAGACTATCCTGTTACTCACCCCTCTCTGCATGAGCATTACGCATACCCACGAGGCTATCCTGTTACTCACCCCTCTCTGCATGAGCATTACATACCCACGAGGCTATCCTGTTACTCACCCCTCTGCATGAGCATTACATACCCACGAGGCTATCCTGTTACTCACCCCTCTCTGCATGAGCATTACATACCCACGAGGCTATCCTGTTACTCACCCCTCTCTGCATGAGTATTACATACCCACGAGGCTATCCTGTAACTCACCCCTCTCTGCATGAGCATTACATACCCACGAGGCTATCCTGTTACTCGCCCCTCTCTGCATGAGCATTACATACCCACAAGGCTATCCTGTTACCCCTCTCTGCATGAGCATTACATACCCACAAGGCTATCCTGTTACTCACCCCTCTCTGCATGAGCATTACGTACCCACGAGGCTATCCTGTTACTCACCCCTCTCTGCATGAGCATTACGTACCCACGAGGCTATCCTGTTACTCACCCCTCTCTGCATGAGCATTACATACCCACGAGGCTATCCTGTTACTCACCCCTCTCTGCATGAGCATTACATACCCACGAGGCTATCCTGTTACTCACCCCTCTCTGCATGAGCATTACATACCCACGAGGCTATCCTGTTACTCACCCCTCTCTGCATGAGCAATCTATGCCCACGAGGCTATCCTGTTACTCACCCCTCTCTGCATGAGCATTACGTACCTATGAGGCTATCCTGTTACTCACCCCTCTCTGCATGAGCATTACGTACCCACAAGGCTATCCTGTTACTCACCCCTCTCTGCATGAGCATTCTATGCCCACGAGGCTATCCTGTTACTCACCCCTCTCTGCATGAGCATTACGTACCCATGAGGCTATCCTGTTACTCACCCCTCTCTGCATGAGCATTACATACCCACGAGACTATCCTGCTACTCACCCCTCTCTGCATGAGCATTACAAACCCACGAGGCTATCCTGTTACTCACCCCTCTCTGCGTGAGCATTACGTACCCACGAGGCTATCCTGTTACTCACCCCTCTCTGCATGAGCATTACGTACCCACAAGGCTATCCTGTTACTCACCCCTCTCTGCATGAGCATTCCGTACCCACGAGGCTATCCTGTTACTCACCCCTCTCTGCATGAGCATTACATACCCACGAGGCTATCCTGTTACTCACCCCTCTCTGCGTGAGCATTACGTACCCACGAGGCTATCCTGTTACTCACCCCTCTCTGCATGAGCATTATGTACCCACGAGGCTATCCTGTTACTCACCCCTCTCTGCATGAGCATTACATACCCACAAGGCTATCCTGTTACTCACCCTCTCTGCGTGAGCATTACGTACCCACGAGGCTATCCTGTTACTCACCCCTCTCTGTATGAGCATTACGTACCCACAAGGCTATCCTGTTACTCACCCCTCTCTGCGTGAGCATTACGTACCCACGAGGCTATCCTGTTACTCACCCCTCTCTGCGTGAGCATCACGTACCCACGAGGCAATCCTGTTACTCACCCCTCTCTGCATGAGCATTACATACCCATGAGACTATCCTGTTACTCACCCCTCTCTGCATGAGCATTACGCATACCCACGAGGCTATCCTGTTACTCACCCCTCTCTGCATGAGCATTACATACCCACGAGGCTATCCTGTTACTCACCCCTCTCTGCATGAGCATTACATACCCATGAGACTATCCTGTTACTCACCCCTCTCTGCATGAGCATTACGCATACCCACGAGGCTATCCTGTTACTCACCCCTCTCTGCATGAGCATTACATACCCACGAGGCTATCCTGTTACTCACCCCTCTCTGCATGAGCATTACATACCCACGAGGCTATCCTGTTACTCACCCCGCTCTGCATGAGCACTACATACCCACGAGGCTATCCTGTTACTCACCCCTCTCTGCATGAGCATTACGTACCCACGAGGCTATCCTGTTACTCACCCCTCTCTGTATGAGCATTACGTACCCACAAGGCTATCCTGTTACTCACCCCTCTCTGCATGAGCATTACGTACCCACGAGACTATCCTGTTACTCACCCCTCTCTGCATGAGCATTACGCATACCCACGAGGCTATCCTGTTACTCACCCCTCTCTGCATGAGCATTACATACCCACGAGGCTATCCTGTTACTCACCCCTCTCTGCATGAGCATTACATACCCACGAGGCTATCCTGTTACTCACCCCTCTCTGCATGAGCATTACATACCCACGAGGCTATCCTGTTACTCGCCCCTCTCTGCATGAGCATTACATACCCACAAGGCTATCCTGTTACTCACCCCTCTCTGCATGAGCATTACGTACCCGCGAGGCTATCCTGTTACTCACCCCTCTCTGCATGAGCATTACGTACCCACGAGGCTATCCTGTTACTCACCCCTCTCTGCATGAGCATTACATACCCACGAGGCTATCCTGTTACTCACCCCTCTCTGCATGAGCATTATGTACCCACGAGGCTATCCTGTTACTCACCCCTCTCTGCATGAGCATTACGTACCCACGAGGCTATCCTGTTACGCACCCCTCTCTGCATGAGCATTACGTACCTACGAGGCTATCCTGTTACTCACCCCTCTCTGCATGAGCATTACATACTCACGAGGCTATCCTGTTACTCACCCCTCTCTGCATGAGCATTACGTACTCACGAGGCTATCCTGTTACTCACCCCTCTCTGCATGAGCATTCCATACCCACGAGGCTATCCTGTTACTCACCCCTCTCTGCATGAGCATTCCATACCCACAAGGCTATCCTGTTACTCACCCCTCTCTGCATGAGCATTCCATACCCACGAGGCTATCCTGTTACTCACCCCTCTCTGCATGAGCATTCCATACCCACGAGGCTATCCTGTTACTCACCCCTCTCTGCATGAGCATTCCATACCCACGAGGCTATCCTGTTACTCACCCCTCTCTGCATGAGCATTACGTACTCACGAGGCTATCCTGTTACTCACCCCTCTCTGCATGAGCATTACATATCCACAAGGCTATCCTGTTACTCACCCCTCTCTGTATGAGCATTACGTACTCACGAGGCTATCCTGTTACTCACCCCTCTCTGCATGAGCATTACATACCCACGAGGCTATCCTGTTACTCACCCCTCTCTGCATGAGCATTACATACCCACGAGGCTATCCTGTTACTCACCCCTCTCTGCATGAGCATTACGTACCCACGAGACTATCCTTGGGCAGCGTGTCCAACTTAGCGATCGGAATGAATTGGAAGGAGCTTTGCGGTAGAGTCACCAGCGCATCCTCACAAAGTGCGACGACCGTTTGAGAGGCCATGGCGATCTCGTAGTCATTCCGGATGGTGTTAAACTTCTTGTTTGCTGTACGCAGAACTCCTTTGCTGAGATAATAAATCTGCAGACAAGAATTGCGGATTATGACAAAACTTGGTGGATGAGTTGGATAAACGACAAGAACAAAGCCCATTAGAGTTTGGTTCAGGTCCGGATCCAGATCCGGCCCATCAGTGGGATGGATACAAAATGTGAACTTTTCAGCCTGCTGGAGGTACAGGGCCTTCAGAAAGTATTCGCACCCTTTGAGTTTTTTCACATTTTATTGTGTTGCAGCCTGAACTTAAAATGGTTTCATTGAGATTCGTTGTCACTGAATTACACGTGATACCCGAAATGTCAAAGTGTAATTTCCTTTTCAGAATTTTTTACTAATTAATTTAAAATCAGGACTTCCAGTTCCGGTGTCTGAGCTGTCGATGTGTGATTTTCCCCTCTGCCAACTTCCTCAAAGATAAGTCTTTCCTGGTCGGTTTTTGGCGTCTTTGCTGTTTATTTTGTTGTCTCCGTGTTTGCTGTCTGCTCCGAGTAATGGTTCCAGAGGCAGACAAAACAGAGGGAGGGGTGGGGGAGGAAGACCGTCGCCCTGGAAGGTGGTGGAACCTGGAAGGTTCCTGGTTCCACCTGGAAGGTGGAAGGTTCACATCTGGTATTTCAATATTCCCTTCCGGGTGCTGTAATATCAATGTGGTATTCCAGAGCTCCATTGCTTTCTCAATAAGTTTGATTATTTGGGGATTGATTTTGTATATTTGCATTTTATCATCCACGACTGTGGGACATTGTCGAAAGCTTTCTTATCGTCTGTCCAGGTGGTGGACAATTTAGTTCTTCACATTTTGCAATTTTCAAGTTTGGCCTTCTTCAGTAGTAGGTGATCAATTGTTACCATAACAACCTCTCTTACATCCCTTTTGTTCTGCCTCTAAACCTCCTTGCTATGTTAGATGATGGTAGATCATTTCTGTGATGATTCCTGTCAGCAGTTTGTATGTTTGCATGTTGGTAGGCATGTTATCGGCCGGTATTTGTGGGGAAGTTGGATTTCCTCCTATTTTGGAATGAGAAAGGTGTTCCCTTATACGAGCCACTCGTCCACTGCCTTTTGCCTCGTGGATCAGTTCATTAAATGTCCTGGTGTAGTGATTGTGAAGAGCATCAAGTTGTTTTAGCCAGAAATTTGGAATTCCAAGTGTGTGTGTGTGTGTGTAGTTTGGCAGCCATCTTGGATAGAAAAACGAACCTTATCCGATCAACACGAAACTTCACAAACGTGATCCCCTACTCATACATATGCAGAGTGATGGCATCTACCCGTTGTGGGACTTTGTGGAGGCATATTGGTGACACAGTCGCATTGTTCTAGTTTTAGCTGTTACAGAAGAATACGTCTGAATACAAAGTGGACGCTTTGCATTTTCAGATGCTTTCTAGTTCAGTTTGCAGTATTGTGTGCTTGGTCCTCTATCCAATGTATGTTCATATTACTTCATGAGATAGAGCACTTCATTTGAGGCTATCCATATCCACACTTGTTTGTCACCATATCAGAAACCAATCCAAACTCTTGGAAAATCATTCTCACCTTATTGATCTCAAGCTGGGCGAAGAACTTATCACACTCATCATTGAATGCAATTGCTCTGATCTCACCCTGCACACAACGAGAAAGGGAAGGAAGTGAGGGGTGATAGTGGGGGGTGGGGGAGGGGGGAGGAGGGGATGGGTGGAGCGGTGGGATTGGGAGGGGGATGAGAAAGTTCCAGATAATTATTCATTTCTTATTTTCTTTCCCCCTTCCACTCCCTTCGTATTCTCTTCTTAAGACCCTCTTGAAAGTGCTGTTGTTATCATTCATAATTGTACTGCAACAGAGGGGAACCAAAGTGAAACAAAGCAAGACAAAGGAACAAGTGGTCTCAAAAAGTCAATTATTATATTGAACGAGAACACCCGTTTCCAACAGAAGGTGGGGTCGGGGATGGTGGCGGCAGGAAGGGTCATTCCTCTTTGGGATACATATATAGATTACAGTAGATATATGGTCAGTCCTCAAGAACATTGCAGGTGGAGGGATGTGTTTATTTACTAAGTTTCTTGTAGAGCGCTCGTCAAGTTGCTTAAGCATTCGAGCAAGCACTCCATTCAAAACCAGTGATAAGGAACAGCAGGTTTGGTAAGCGCTAGCTAGCTGCTTTGTAACTGAACACACCCCGGGTTTCCTGCCTTATCAGTTTCGTGTTAAACAGCAGTAGCGACTGTTTAAAAAACGCCACGTTAGAGGCAGGAATGGTCATGTTATTTAACCCTTGTGGGTTACATAGATTACAGTAGATATTCACTCAGTTCCGAAAGTAAAATTTGCCTCACCGATGTCGGGATTTCTTCAAATGTATTTTAGTTTTGTGTTCAACAGCATTAGCGACTGTTTAAAAAGCTAATCATACGTGTTTGTGGTTTATAATATTTTTACTTCTGGTAGGACCTGTTGCTCTCATGAAAACACCATGATAAGCTATGTATAAACGTTGACTCGACATTTGTTCAAGGAGGAAAAACCCCTTGGGGAGGTGGAGATATTATTCGTTTTAATTTTATTTGTAATAACATTTATATTATGCTGTTATTAGAAGCGTTCTTGGAAAAACGTCACAATAAAGCTATCTTAACACGGATATACAGTTCAACACGCAACCCCAGTGGTGGGGAAAACCCCCTCGGTGGAGAAAACCCCCTTGGTGGAGAAAACCCCCTTGGTGGAGTGGGGTAAATTAATTTGCTACAACCTTCATTGTGTGACCCTTAGTTCATCTGTCAAGTTTCGTTGAGATTGGATAAGTAACGATTGAATGTATCATTGTCAAAAATCGTCGGACAAACATTCAAGACAGACAACACATTGCATATTTTAGTGTGACAGCTACACCCGCTTACTATGGAAGTGGCATGGGGTGTCATGGTATTACCCTTATTATTTTTGCCAATTATTATTACTAAGTATTACTTCAAGTCATTCAAAAGATCAGACCGTGCCTCACCATTCTAAATTCTTGATAATAAAATGTACTTCTGTAAGGGTGTCCGGTGAGGGTGTCGGGGTGGGATGGTGGGTGGGGGGGGGGGGGGGCAAGGTAGGGGGAATATCACAAGTTACAAAAGCCCTTGAGGAGTGGGGATATTGTTTTGTAATATCATTAATATTTTGCTATTGTCAAAGATGTTGTTATTACTTTTGTAATAAGAAGTGGATTTGGAAAAACGACACAAAAAACTCCTTGGAAGAACTCCAAGGAAGCAGCAGGAAGGGTCGGTCGTGTTATTACCACTTGTGGAGTATATAGACTACAGAAGATCTTCGATCAGGTGCGTTCATTGACGTGATAAGCATAGACCTATGTCCAGATTCCTCGAAATGATTTCAGTTTCATGTTAAACAGCATTAGCGACTGTTTAAAAAAGTAAACACACGTGTTTGTGGTTTACAATATTTTTATTTGTGGTAGAGGCGGTTACTCCCACAAAAACAGCACGATAAGCTATGTACACACGTTAACATAGCGTTTGTTCAAGGAGGAAAAACACCTTGTGGAGGTGGGATATTATTAGAAAAAATATTGTTTTGTAATAACATTAACATTATGTGATTATATTTACTGTTGTTGTACGTTTGTTATGAGAAGGTCGTTGGAAATATGCCACAATCAAGCTATCTAAACACCTCAACACGCAATGCCATTGCCAGGGAAACCCCCCTGGCAAATTAATTTGGTACAACCTTCATCGTGTGACCCTCAGTCCTCCCTCCTGTAGTGTTTAATTCAGATTGGATCAGTAATGACCGAATGCATCACGACAGAGACAGACACCAAATTGAGTATTTTCGTATGATAATGATTTACAGAGACAGACACCAAATTGAGTATTTTAGTATGATAATGATTTACAGAGACAGACACCAAATTGCGTATTTTAGTATGATAATGATTTACAGAGACAGACACCAAATTGAGTATTTTAGTATGATAATGATTTACAGAGACAGACACCAAATTGCGTATTTTAGTATGATAATGATTTACAGAGACAGACACCAAATTGAGTATTTTAGTATGATAATGATTTACAGAGACAGACACCAAATTGCGTATTTTAGTATGATAATGATTTACAGAGACAGACACCAAATTGAGTATTTTAGTATGATAATGATTTACAGAGACAGACACCAAATTGAGTATTTTAGTATGATAATGATTTACAGAGACAGACACCAAATTGCGTATTTTAGTATGATAATGATTTACAGAGACAGACACCAAATTGCGTATTTTAGTATGATAATGATTTACAGAGACAGACACCAAATTTCTTATTTTAGTATGATAATGATTTACAGAGACAGACACCAAATTGCGTATTTTAGTATGATAATGATTTACAGAGACAGACACCAAATTGCGTATTTTAGTATGATAATGATTTACAGAGACAGACACCAAATTGAGTATTTTAGTATGATAATGATTTACAGAGACAGACACCAAATTGAGTATTTTAGTATGATAATGATTTACAGAGACAGACACCAAATTGCGTATTTTAGTATGATAATGATTTACAGAGACAGACACCAAATTGCGTATTTTAGTATGATAATGATTTACAGAGACAGACACCAAATTGAGTATTTTAGTATGATAATGATTTACAGAGACAGACACCAAATTGCGTATTTTAGTATGATAATGATTTACAGAGACAGACACCAAATTGAGTATTTTAGTATGATAATGATTTACAGAGACAGACACCAAATTGAGTATTTTAGTATGATAATGATTTACAGAGACAGACACCAAATTGAGTATTTTCGTATGATAATGATTTACAGAGACAGACACCAAATTGAGTATTTAGTATGATAATGATTTACAGAGACAGACACCAAATTGCGTATTTTAGTATGATAATGATTTACAGAGACAGACACCAAATTGAGTATTTAGTATGATAATGATTTACAGAGACAGACACCAAATTGAGTATTTTAGTATGATAATGATTTACAGAGACAGACACCAAATTGAGTATTTTCGTATGATAATGATTTACAGAGACAGACACCAAATTGAGTATTTTCGTATGATAATGATTTACAGAGACAGACACCAAATTGAGTATTTTAGTATGATAATGATTTACAGAGACAGACACCAAATTGAGTATTTTAGTATGATAATGATTTACAGAGACAGACACCAAATTGCGTATTTTAGTATGATAATGATTTACAGAGACAGACACCAAATTGCGTATTTTAGTATGATAATGATTTACAGAGACAGACACAAAATTGCATATTTTAGTATGATGATAATTTACAGAGACAGACACCAAATTGCATATTGTTATGTTTGTGGGGGTAGTGATATGTCGAGCCAGGTAGATTTGTATCGGTAAGTGCTCTGGATGTCGGGTAAGAACCATCACCTGTAATAAGCTCTGTTTAGCCGAATGTCGGAGAAAGGTGTATATGCCTCTTGCTTTCTGCCCTTCACGCCTTAATTTTGCCCTTCCTCGCCTCTCACATCTTCCGATTGTCCCTCGACGTTCCTACCTCTCGCTCTCCCCTGGCCTTCGACACTCTGACTGAAACGATCATTTGGCGTGTGAGGAGACCGGAGGCCTGACTTTGTGCGTACGCGCCAAACAACGAGGGGTTTGCCACCAATGCCGGAGCCACGTCAAGACTGCGTGCTGGGGCCTGGACGATTGCTGACTAGGCAGCGAGTTGAGCTAAGTGCCATGACAAAACACACATAATTTATTTTATCCAGTTTATCCTTTCCCTTCATCTGTGTTATAAGTCTGATGTGGGGACGTCCAATTAGGAAATTGATTTTACCGTCGCGTTTTCTTGTTATCGGCATCAGTTTTTAATAAACCCTTTCATTATTTTCTGTACATTTATAAACCCGGTTTTCATGTGAGTTTATTTTTTTCAGGGTGAAGACGTCGGCGAGACCCATCCAGGTATGTCGATACTCTTCTTCCCCCTCGTGTATAATCCGCCACATAGTTGGATTTAAAACGCCTCCATTAACGCTCGTTTGCCTTCCGTGGTTCTTTCAGTGTTAATTGAGGGAACCACAGGACAATTTGTGTCAGGAGTGGGATTCGAACCTAGCAGACATTTTTGTGTCCGGAGGTTGTGAGACCGACACCGACTGGGTGCAAATTGCGCCCAGCATTCGGATTTATATTTTTAATAGTACAGGCATGTCAAATTTTATAGTCAATTGGTGTACGAGACGCACCATCGTGTTCTTGGGAAATTTAAATTGATTTTTTTCCCTGAGGTAAAATACGTGAACGGGAACCACTTTAGCAGGCAGCGTAATGGCGGACGCTGAAATGGCCACGTGGATTGAAGATGCTGAAGATAGGGGGATTTGAGAATAGAGATGGAACCTCCCCCGTCCCGAGTATTAGTCCACTCCCCTCCCCCATGGGGAAGCGGGAAACAAATGGAACGGCCATGATACCTGACCAGGCCTGGATGCAAAGCTTCATGGAACAATTGGCTGAACAATTGGGGGGTCAAATTGATGGATTGAAGGGAGAGATAGGAGAAATAAATAACAAAATGGATGCCCATTATGAAAAAATGAGAAGGATAATAAGGGGAGGTACAGAGCAATTGGACAGAAACATTGAGGGAATAACACATGCCTTGGGGTATGAATTGGCAGAGTAGCAGGGGAAGGGATGGCATTGGAAATTGAAAAGTGTGAGACCCAAGCTGATGTGCTTCAGGCACAGGAGGGGGGAAATTTGATTACAGCATGTTTGGAGGTAAATGGGGAATCTTTGATGAATGAAGACCTGGAAGGCTATCGGGCTGGTGTGGATGCCGCAATGCACCAGCAGGGGGAAGAATTTGGAAATGTGCAGCACCAGGGCAGTTGTGCGGAGCAACAGGGGGTGGGTATGTTGGAGGTCCATGGAACGGAACCGGACCGGCTATTTATTGATGAAGGCCTGTTGGGACCAGAATTGATTGGGGATGAGGATGTGAAAGAATTTGGACAGGAGCGGCTGGACACCTTGGACAGTACCATCAAGGCGGAGGTTGCTCAGGTCCAACAGAGTCTGGGGGATGAGGAGAGTCGGTTGGTTGATGAGGTTAAGTTGACCGAGGGGGAGTCGGTCGGTTGATGAGGTTAAGGTGACCGAGGGGACCCTCACCACACACCACAATTTGGTACAAGAGGCTCCAAAAATGGATACCCAGCAAGGGGGGTGTTTTGGCCCCAAGCTGGATTTGGACATGGAAGAGTCGGGAGATAGAGCCTCGGAAGATGTGGTCCCCATTGGGAATGTGGGACAGCTGCAGGGAGGGGCAGAACAACCCGAGGAAGTGGTTGCCACCTGCAGCTGTGGTTATTGGGCACACGAGGGCAAAATCTTTAAAAATAAATATAAATTTAAATTTAAATGGGAATTTGATTTGGAGCAGCCTTGGAGGAAGTTGGTCCCCGGGCTGCGGAATGTGGACCAGGAGAGGTCATTGGGGTCGGCCTCGTGCAAAAGTTGCCCCTTTGGAAATTTGGTTATGACAGCCAGCTGGGGGGCTGTGCTGGCGAGCTTTGAACGTGGGGTCCGACCATGGGTGTCATGGTATGACCTGGGCCCCACGGGGGTGTCTGGTGGAGTGTGATGTCCCTTGTCCATCGGGGCACCGCCCGAGTGAGTGTCGCGGGCCAGCAGGGTCAACGGACCCTGGTGGGGGTTAAGACCTCCAGGGGGTCCAAGGTGGTTTCTCACAGGCCTGGGATGGTGTATTATGAGGACCACTAGGGGAGGTGTTGTAGGTCGCTCTTTGGTGGTGGCAACGTGGACGGCCAGCATGAGCCTGCTGTGGTGACCACACGGGCATGCAGCCTGACAGCCTCTCCCCGAGACTCTGGAACAGCCAGCCTGTGGTGACATGCCACGCAGTGCTGGTCTATGGACGCGGGTTTAACCGCATGGACAGGGATGGATTCTAGCCCACCGGTCAACCATTGGGGTATCTGTGGAACATGATGGTGTGAGAGCGATCTTCCACAGATGTTCTGCTGTGATTTGTGGACTCTCAGTTTGGGGAGAGAGCCATGGGATTGATGAATGGGCATTTGTAGCGAGCCGAGCATTTGGGCCATGCTCGGCTGGCATGTGTATGGAAAAGCACCCTTCTTTGGTGGAATTGGTGAATGGTGAAAAATAATTGGCATGGGTAATTTGAGGGTTAGATGTAAATTTAAGGGTGAATTTTGTGATGTCATGGTGGACACTGCACAGTGGCACCATTATTGATCCAAGTGTGTTAGACCAAAGTGTTAGAGGCTGGGATAAAAAAAACAAGCGTTACGCCTAGGTCCCCCGTCGGTGAAGTGATGCGAGTTGACAAAGTGGAAGACGCAAGGCGGCCATCTTGGATTTTGATGTGGCGACCCAATTTTCAAAAGCGTTCTTCCTTATGCCTAGATACACCCACACACCAGATTAGAAGTTGGTACTTCGCTGATTTTTCAAGATATTCCGCTCACAAGGTTCAGACATACATGGCGGCGGCCATCTTGGATTTTGAAGTGGCGACCCAATTTTCAATATGGTTTTTCCTTATGCCTAGATACACCCACACACCAGATTATAAGTTGGTACTTCGCTTATTTTTCAAGATATTTCGCTCACAAGGTTCAGACATATATATGGCGGCGGCCATCTTGGATTTTGACGTGGCGACCCAATTTTCAATAGCGTTCTTCCTTATGCCGAGATACACCCACACACCAAATTATAAGTTGCTACTTCGCTTATTTTTCAAGATATTCAGCTCACAAGGTTCAGACATACATGGCATCAGACATACATGGCGGCGGCCATCTTGGATTTTGACGTGGGTTGCACCCACACACCAAATTCGAATGCGGTCCTTCGCTTACGCATGCACGCACGCCCACACGCATGCACGCACGCCCGCACGCACGCACGCACGGACGGACGGACAGACGGGCACACGGACGGAGGGGAAAGCTATAGTCCCCCTTTCGCTCCGCGGTGCGACGGGGGACAATGATATGGTCCGTGGGCTGAGTAGGGTTTACATCCACCCCCCCCCCCTCCACAACTTAACTTCCCGGGTATGTCCATGTACCCCCCACCCTAGGGGTTAGGAAAAACCATGTTAACAGAAAAAAAACTCATTCCCAAGGTACCTCCCACGCATATTTTGATGTTACCCCCCCTGTGTCAGTGATTTCTGAAAATTAGGGGTAGGCGAAATTCAAATGGCCATAACTTTTTACCTAGTCATCCTATGGTTGCATGTGACCCCTCAAAATGTTTGTCCTGGGACACTCTTTACAATGATATGTGTTATATGCAAATTAGGTCACTAATGAGGTCACCAGAGGTCAAACTATGACGTAATTTGGGGGTTGCCCAAAATCCATGACATTGAAAGTTAAAAATGACCTGAGGTAGGCAAGAAATTGGTAAAGGATTGTTTTATTATGCCTTTTTGATAGTACATAATTATATCAAGACAGTTTATGGAAAAAACAGCTTCGAAAAATTCCAAGTATTGACTGGTTGGCGGTCGTTTGCATTTAGAGGACGAATTCGAAAAATGACCAAAATTTGTTCTTTCAACCTCCAAAGCATCAATACTTGGTTTTGATGACAAAGATTTGCTAAATGGGTTCAAAGGTGGTATCATAACATAATATTCCAAAACTGGCTATAATCTGACATTCAAGGTCAGATTATCAAGGTCAAAGGTCAACTGGGTGCATAATTTTCTTTCAAGGAAAGTCATTTGCCAGTTCGCAATAATCACAAAACCAACCAAAAAAATTATTACAGTTATTTAAGAAATTATGTCACCATTCAGGTCCAAGTTACACCATTCCCCGAGTGAATTCTATGCCCCAAATAAAAGCTAACCTGTAAGATGTGACATTGATAGTGGTTCAACCAACTTCACTTCAGTTTAATGACAGAACTTAATCATCGTCGCTCTCACTTCCGCTCTCTTCACTTGAAGATGACATTTCATCACCTTGGTCATTGTTATCATCTCCATCCTCCTCCTCCTCATCACTGTTCTCACTCTCCAGTTTCTGTTCAAGGATATCCACCAGTTTGGTTGGCAAAATGTCATGATCTGTCCATTTTGGCTGCAGGGTGCCACTTTCGTCTACCCATCCATGTCCATGAATTGGATTCGGCATATCAGGATTTGGGATGTGAGCTCGCCTCCATATGGCAACTTGATAATTCGCACGTTCGGCATGCTGTTGCAGACAGCTTTTGCATGGGGGCAAGGAACCCATGTCGAACGACTTCTTGGGATCCAGGGTGCCTCCAGTGGCACACTTAGCCTGTAGTATAAGGTACCTCAGTTCATTTACAGTTTTGACGTTTGGTTTCCCATACAGTGCACAAGTGAATTCCTCCAGCATGTGCTGGACGGACGTCATTGTCCACTTCCCAACTTTCACCAACTCGACAGAATGCCTCCTGGAAATTGATACTCTTTTGGAGAAGTTTTATCGCTTTGATTTTCCCTTTCCCCTTGAAAGCACTCGTGCTGTCGCAGCCACTGAAAGCATGAAGGCCAAGTAATGCTGATCGTAAAACAGGTGAAACGGATTCTGCGATTTTGTTCATGTCCAAGCAACGTTTTGAATTGCCTTTCCCTGTTTCGAACAGTATTCTGATCCCCTCTAATCGACTAACATGGAATAACAAGATGAAGAAGATATCGCTGTCTGGACTGCGAACCCGCACACATTTGTACCCGACTTCCTTAGCGTACAGACAGTACAGAATGATCCGCGAGTCTGTTTCTTCCTGAGTTGACTTGAGACCAACAAGCTCCTCTACTGAAGTGGTTTCCCCATCAGATGTTAGACGGTATGCCCTCCCTTCTACAACAATGGTAACACTCCGATCCTTTAGTGAGCTTGTGAATTCACCACCACTCCAAGTGGACAATAGGATTCTGATCAGTTGTTCTTTGTTTTCATCATTGGTTAGGAAAACTCCCCAGTCTTTTGGTCTTCTTGTTTTTTCACCGCTTACGATGAGCTTATCTCCACAACCCCGCCTCCGTCGTTCTGCTGACTCGACTGCATCTGGCCTGTACATGTCTGTGCTGAAGAAAACATCATGCTTTGTTGTTAGAGACTTGAAAACCTTCTGAGCTATTTCCCCAAAAGTGTTTGGTATTTCCCTCATGTAATAGAAACAAGCATTTCCGTCCTCGATAACCAGACTGTCTTTGATATCAGGAGGTGCAGATGAACAGTCCTCATCCAAAACCTTTACAAGATAGGCAAGTCCCTTAGACTTATCTGTCTTTGCCATATATCCATGTGCTCCTGCTAGACTCAATGGCACTGGTGTTACAGGATAGGTCAGTAGCTCCCGCAGGTCGAGTTTTGCTCCAGGAAGCTTTTGGGACTGAACTAGCAGTTGAAATGCGATGCTTCCCTGCTGCTTATACTCAACGGTTTTATTTGTGGAGGATTTGACTAGCACAGCCTTGTTCATATCTTCCATTGTTTTCAACTTTAGTCTTTTGATCGGCTCGAAGAAATTCTCATGTGTCTTCAGCCGTTCCTCTATAAAGTTTTTCTTCCGGTCTGCTCCTGCGGATTCTGCACACACAATGTCCCGTTCAACATCAGAGCTGGCGGGTGCACCAGAAGAAAGGCAGTATAACTTGTCTGCATCCGGAAGTTCGAAGGGGTTATTGAAACTTGTCACAGATTCTACAGTCCGTTTCACCTGCTTTTCACTGCGCTGCACTTCAGCATGACGTACATCCTTGTGTTTCTTCCCCGTCTCTGCATCTGGTGCCATGTCAGCCATGCTGTAGGTCGCTTGCAAGTACTCACCCTTTCTTTTGAAGTCCGTGCCCATCCCTGGTACGCCCCATAATTAGTCGAGATGCCAGATATCCCTGCTCCACTTCCACCCTCCACCTGGACAAAATCACAGACTGGTCAAACAAGTGGAACATGTCTTTCAATCCTGACAAATCTCACACTCTTACTATGTCTCTCCGAAAAGATCGACTGGACAACCCTCCCATCTACTTTCTCAACAATCCTCTCCAAGAAGTTCTGTCGCTCAAGATTTTGGGTCTCACTATCTGCCATGATCTTTCTTGGGAAAACCACATTTCCAAGCTGGCCTCCAAAGCCAGTCGCCGACTGGGCATCCTCCGTCGTGCGAAGTCCTTCCTCGGCACACCTGAGCTCCTCACCACATACAAGGCTTTCATCCGCAGCTCAATGGAATACTGTTCTCCCCTATGGGCCGGTGCTCCTGCCTCACACCTAGCTCGGCTTCACGCTGTTGAAACCAAAGCTTTCAGAATTATTGGAATCTCCCGCGATGAAGCTATCTCTGAGGGCCTTTCACTCACTCACCGCAGGCAGGTAGGTGGTCTTTCTGTCTTCTACCGACTCCTCTCCGGCCTTGCACCCCCAGCTCTCTCTGTACTCTGTCCCCCAAATATTCCTACAGGTCGCACAAGATCTGCCAGCAACCCTCTGATGGTTAAACTGCCGAAATCTCGGCTCTCTGCTCACCTTCACTCTTTCATTCCTCTTTTCTCCCGCCTCTGGAACAAACTCCCTCACTCCCTTCAATCCCACTCCTCCCTCCAGGTCTTTAAAACAGCTGTTCACCACCATCTCTTATCTTCCCCCATCCAAAACCTTGATCTTTTCTACCTCCGCTAATTCACCCCAGATCCACCTTGTTTGAAATTCCAACTTCTTTCCTGGAAGTCCTGGCAGTGTCCATATGTTTTATACCTCTCCCACCGCCCCCTTCCCATGCCCCCCCCCCAAAGCCCTCGCCCTCTCTCAGATCTCTCGATGTCTCCATGTCTCTCGGTCCCTGCTCTCAAATGTTGTGTTTGTGTCCTTCCCCCTCTCTCCCCATCTTGTCTACCGCTCCCGATGTTATATGTTTTATGTGTCGGTTTGTCTTTCTGTGTGATTAATGTTCGCTCTTTCACGAGCCTCGATCTTGTATACAAACCCCTCCCCCCCCTGGATTTCGCGTTTTTCATGAATGTCTCTTCAATAGTCTTGTCGACTGCATATCTATTCCCTCGTATGAATGATCGAGCTACACTTATTGCCCCCCGTTTCAACAAGTCTGTTGCTCCAGGATGACCTTTTTTTTTTTTTTTTTTTTGTATACAAGATCGAGGCTCGTGAAAGAGCTAACATTAATCACACAAAAAGACAAACCGACACACAAAACACAAAAAACAAGGGGAGTGGCAGACAAGATGGGGAGAGAGGGGGAAGGACACAAAAGAGAGGGGGAAGAGGGTGAAGGACACAAACACAACATTTGAGAGCAGGGACATCGGGAGGACTTGGGGGGAGGTGGGAGAGGAATAAAACATATGAACACTGCAAGGACTCTGGGGTGAATTACCGGGGGTAGAAAAGATCAAGGTTTTCGATGGGGGAAGATAAGAGATGGTGGTGAACAGCTGTTTTAAAGACCTGGAGGGAGGAGTGGGATTGAAGGGAGTGGGGGAGTTTGTTCCAGAGGCGGGAGAAAAGGAGTATGAAAGAGTGAAGGTGAGCAGAGAGCCTAGACTTTGGCAGTTTAACCATAAGAAGGTTGCAGGCAGATCTTGTGCGACCTGAAGGAATATTGGGGGGACAGAGCACAGAGAGAGCTGGGGGAGCAAGGCCGGAGAGGAGTCGGTAGAAGACAGAAAGACCACCAACCTGCCTGCGGTGAGTGAGTGAAAGGCCCTCGGTGTTGACTACATCGCAGGAGATTCCAATGATTCTGAAAGCTTTGGCCTCAACAGCGTGAAGCCGAGCAAGGTGTGAGGCAGGAGCACCAGCCCAGAGGGGGGAACAGTATTCCATTGAGCTGCGGATGAAAGCCTTGTATGTGGTGAGGAGCTCAGGTGTGCCAAGGAAGGACTTCGCACGACGGAGGATGCCCAGTCGGCGACTGGCTTTGGAGGCCAGCTTGGAAATGTGGTTTTCCCAAGAAAGATCATGGCAGATAGTGAGACCCAAAAGCTTGAGCGACAGAACTTCTTGGAGAGGATTGTTGAGAAAGTAGATGGGAGGGTTGTCCAGTCGGTCCTTTCGGAGAGACATTGTAAGAGTGTGAGATTTGTCAGGATTGAAAGACATATTCCACTTGTTTGACCAGTCTGTGATTTTGTCCAGGTCTGCAGAGAGTGAGGAGGCTGCAGACTGCCGATCTGAGGGATGAGGAATGGAGCGACAGAGAGTAGAGTCGTCAGCAAAGAGATAGAGAGGATTTTCAAGAGAGTCAGAGAGATCATTGATGAAGACCAGAAAAAGCACAGGGCCCAGAACACTGCCTTGGGGAACTCCAGCCTGAACAGGAAGAGGAGATTAGAGAAACCCATTCAGGGCCACACGTTGACTACGACCAGAGAGGAAGTCCGCCAGCCATGCGTGGAGATTTCCATGGATACCAAAGGAGGAGAGTTTGGTGAGCAGAGCAGGGTGCCAGACCGTATCGAAGGCATGTGAAATGTCAAGGGAGACAGCTCTAATTTGCTGTTTGGTGTTGAGGACCTCCATCCATTGTTGAGAAAGCAGAAGCAGCATGTCCAGAGTAGAGTGACCAGGTCTGAAACCAAATTGATGATCAGAGATCAAGCCATTGGAGAAGAGGAAAGATTTAATATCTGAAGCAATGATGGATTCCATGACTTTGCTGATAATTGGGAGAAGGCTGATTGGTCTGTAGTTGCTGGGATCTGTTTTTGCACCTTTTTTGTGCAAACCGGTGATGTTGGCTGATTTCCAAGCAGATGGCAGATGACCTTGAGCAAAAGAGAGGCTGAAGAGAACAGAAAGAGGGAGTGAAAGAGCAGAAGAACATGATTTTAGGACCCGTGGGCTGATGCCGTCAGGACCAGTTGCAGAATCAGAGTCGAGGGTTGACAGAAACTTTTCCACCTTGTCAGGAGGAAAGGACCCAGAGTCCAGGAGCAGCTGGGTACGACTGGGTACGGTGGGTACAGAGAGGGATGGGTTTGGGACACAAGATTTAGAGGCAAACACAGAGTTGAGGCATTCAGCTTTTTCACATGCGGAGTCAGCCGTTAAGCCATTTGAGGTGAGGGAGGGGATGGAGGGGGAACAAACACCAGAAACAGATTTGACCAGACGCCACCAGGATTTGGAAGAGGGAGACAGATAAGAGAGTTCGGTCTTGAGAATGGTGAGATATTGTTTCCTGGCTCTCCTGAGGGTGGACACACACTTGTTTCGGGCTTTGTGAAAGGAAATGAGATTTCCTTCCGTTGGATTTGCTTTCCAGGAGACGAAAGCAAGTTGTTTCAGGGCAACAGCCTCACCACAAGATTCCGTGTACCATGGATGGGAGGAAGGGTATGACAACTGAAGACGAGATGGTATAAATCTGTGCATGAGAGAGAGCAATTTACTTTGAAAGAATTCCCAGGATGAGTTGATGTCAGAGGCGGTAGAGATGGGAGACCAGTCCAGATGATTGATGGCTGCTTGAAGACCGTGCCAGTTGGCCTGAGTGAAATGCCAGACTCGTCGACGCTGAGGAGGCTCTCTGAGAATGGTCAGAGAGATGTCCACTTTGACAAGCACATGATCAGATGAGCCGATTGGAGCAGAAGAAGAGCAGCAGACATTTTCAGGGAAGTTTGTCATAACCAAATCCAGAAGAGAAGATGCTCCGTTGACTGAGATCCGGGTCGGGAAATTGACAGATTGTGTCAGTCCCAGTGAGTCACAGAAGTCCTTTGCTGAAGAGCCATGGCTGGTGAGAGAGGTACCCACACCCAGCCAACTGGCATGGTGACAATTGAAATCACCACATATGAGGAAGAGAGAGTTAGGAGGGGTAGATAGAAGTTGGTCCATATTATCAGACAGTGAGATGTAGATGGAGTCATCGCTGTTTTTGGTGGACGGTACAACACACATATGAACAAAAGGTGGGAGCGAAGGGGAAGCCGTAGCCAAAGGTATTCCTGGGGGTGAGGTGGAGAGAGGGCAGTGGAGGGCGAGTGAGGAAGAGAGTTTTTTATAAAGATAGCAACCCCACCTCCAGGACGAGGCTCAGGTCTATCATACCGGAGGAGGGAGTAACCTGGGAGAGATACCAAGGCATCAGAGACATCATGAAGGAGGAAAGTTTCTGTTAAGCAGATCACATCTGGTTTGTCAGAAGCAACCTGTATGGAGAGGTCAGTCAAGTTTGAGCGAAGGCCCCGGATGTTTGAGGTCCATACCGTTAATGAAGAGGAAGGGGGAGCATCGGGTCCAGAACAGGGGGGGGGGGGGAGGGGTAGGGTAAGATGTGGAAGAGGAGGAAGAGGTAGGGAGAGCTGTTGAAGGTGTGTCAGAGATTTCAGAGATTTCAGAATAGCTTGGAGAAAGGGAAGAATGGGGCGGACAAAAGGTTTGATGGAGATTGGGTGAGGCACAGTGAGGTGTTATTTGAGGAGGGGGAAGAGCGAGGCAGAAGGTTTGGGGAGATGAAGGTGAAAGTTGGAAGGGGGAAGAAGCAGGGAGGATGCTTTGAGGAGGAGGGGTGAGAGGGGAGTCTAGGAGGGGAGGAGCGAGGGAGAGTCTCGGAGGGGAGGGGTGTGGGGGGAGTTTAGGAGGGAGGGGAGGGAAGGGGCAAGGGGGGAGATTTGAAAGGGATGGGTGATGGGGAGGATTTGGAGGGGAGGGGTGAGATTGGATTTTGAAAAGTGTACGATTCATGGGAAACGAACATTTTTTGCAAAATGAGTTTGAGACCTTCGAGTCAAAAATACGTTTGAGGACACTGGAGGAGGGGTGGAGTTCTGGATAGTTTAGGGAATGTATAAAGGAGGAACTGTAAGAGATGGTATTATATATATATTTTGAATGAATAGATTTGGTGAGCAAGACGAAAGCATCCTTTTGTAGGAAAAGAAGAAAAGGGTGTTATAATATATGAGAGAAAATAGTTGTTCAGGGGAGAGATTATACATTTCTAGCCGCGTGATCGCGAACGAAGAACGAACGAACAAAAAGAACAACAAATAAACGAATAAGACCTGCAAAGGAAATATTTTTTTGGGGGGTTTTTTTTTTTTTGTGAGTACAGATATTAAACAAGGAGGTACGGGGTGAACGACTGGTACGAAACAGAGAACGAAAATAATTTCAGCGCATTCGACGAATCGCTGAGAGAAAAAACCACAAGGTCGGAGACGGTACGGTAGTCTAAGCCTACGAGTACTAGGCCGCAGAATACTCGATACCATTAACCCACGATTGTGTATACATGTACGAAAAATTAGCACCGAAAATTTTCCAAAAGATACGCTATAGGTACACACACCGAAAGATAGCTACAGTCTCGACAAAAACACGATTGTGATAGATCACTTAGCTTCGAGAGCGTGAGCGCATGGAGCAGCTTCGAAAAGGAAGTTTGATTAACTTCGAAAAGGAATTTCGAAAAGGAACAAACGAAAAGTTTGATTAACGAAAGTCGAGTTCTGGTTGGAATTTTGAAGCCCTCTGCCTCTTTTCGACTTTTCGTTGTGGACATGGTTTGATTAACGAAAGTCGAGTTCTGGTTGGAATTTTGAAGCCCTCTGCCTCTTTTCGACTTTTCGTTGTGGACATGGTTTGATTAACGAAAGTCGAGTTCTGGTTGGAATTTTGAAGCCCTCTTCCTCTTTTCGACTTTTCGTTGTGGACATGGTTTGATTAACGAAAGTCGAGTTCTGGTTGGAATTTTGAAGCCCTCTTCCTCTTTTCGACTTTTCGTTGTGGACATGGTTTGATTAACGAAAGTCGAGTTCTGGTTGGAATTTTGAAGCCCTCTGCCTCTTTTCGACTTTTCGTTGTGGACATGGTTTGATTAACGAAAGTCGAGTTCTGGTTGGAATTTTGAAGCCCTCTGCCTCTTTTCGACTTTTCGTTGTGGACATGGTTTGATTAACGAAAGTCGAGTTCTGGTTGGAATTTTGAAGCTCTCTGCCTCTTTTCGATTTTTCGTTGTGGACATGGTTTGATTAACGAAAGTCGAGTTCTGGTTGGAATTTTGAAGCCCTCTGCCTCTTTTCGACTTTTTGTTGTGGACATGGTTTGATTAACGAAAGTCGAGTTCTGGTTGGAATTTTGAAGCCCTCTTCCTCTTTTCGACTTTTTGTTGTGGACATGGCTTGATTAACGAAACTCGAGTTCTGGTTGGAATTTTGAAGCCCTCTTCCTCTTTTCGACTTTTCGTTGTGGACATGGTTTGACTAACGAAAGTCGAGTTCTGGTTGGAATTTTGAAGCTCTCTGCCTCTTTTCGATTTTTCATTGAAGACATGGTTTGATTAACGAAAGTCGAGTTCTGGTTGGAATTTTGAAGCTCTCTGCCTCTTTTCGATTGTTCGTTGTGGACATGGTTTGATTAACGAAAGTCGAGTTCTGGTTGGAATTTTGAAGCCCTCTTCCTCTTTTCGACTTTTCGTTGTGGACATGGTTTGATTAACGAAAGTCGAGTTCTGGTTGGAATTTTGAAGCCCTCTTCCTCCTTTCGACTTTTCGTTGTGGACATGGTTTGATTAACGAAAGTCGAGTTCTGGTTGGAATTTTGAAGCTCTCTGCCTCTTTTCGACTTTTCGTTGTGGACATGGTTTGATTAACGAAAGTCGAGTTCTGGTTGGAATTTTGAAGCCCTCTTCCTCTTTTCGACTTTTCGTTGTGGACATGGTTTGATTAACGAAAGTCGAGTTCTGGTTGGAATTTTGAAGCCCTCTGCCTCTTTTCGACTTTTCGTTGTGGACATGGTTTGATTAACGAAAGTCGAGTTCTGGTTGGAATTTTGAAGCCCTCTGCCTCTTTTCGATTTTTTGTTGTGGACATGGTTTGGTTAGCGAAAGTCGAGTTCTGGTTGGTATTTTGAAGCCCTCTTCCTCTTTTCGACTTTTTGTTGTGGACATGGTTTGATTAACGAAAGTCGAGTTCTGGTTGGAATTCTGAAGCTCTCTGCCTCTTTTCGATTTTTCGTTGGAGACATGGTTTGATTAACGAAAGTCGAGTTCTGGTTGGAATTTTGAAGCCCTCTGCCTCTTTTCGACTTTTCGTTGTGGACATGGTTTGATTAACGAAAGTCGAGTTCTGGTTGGAATTTTGAAGCCGTCTGCCTCTTTTCGACTTTTCGTTGTGGACATGGTTTGATTAACGAAAGTCGAGTTCTGGTTGGAATTTTGAAGCCCTCTTCCTCTTTTCGACTTTTCGTTGTGGACATGGTTTGACTAACGAAAGTCGAGTTCTGGTTGGAATTTTGAAGCTCTCTGCCTCTTTTCGATTTTTCGTTGAAGACATGGTTTGATTAACGAAAGTCGAGTTCTGGTTGGAATTTTGAAGCTCTCTGCCTCTTTTCGATTTTTCGTTGTGGACATGGTTTGATTAACGAAAGTCGAGTTCTGGTTGGAATTTTGAAGCCCTCTTCCTCTTTTCGACTTTTCGTTGTGGACATGGTTTGATTAACGAAAGTCGAGTTCTGGTTGGAATTTTGAAGCCCTCTGCCTCTTTTCGACTTTTCGTTGTGGACATGGTTTGATTAACGAAAGTCGAGTTCTGGTTGGAATTTTGAAGCCCTCTTCCTCTTTTCGACTTTTTGTTGTGGACATGGTTTGATTAACGAAAGTCGAGTTCTGGTTGGAATTTTGAAGCCCTCTTCCTCTTTTCGACTTTTCGTTGTGGACATGGTTTGATTAACGAAAGTCGAGTTCTGGTTGGAATTTTGAAGCCCTCTTCCTCTTTTCGACTTTTTGTTGTGGACATGGTTTGATTAACGAAAGTCGAGTTCTGGTTGGAATTTTGAAGCCCTCTTCCTCTTTTCGACTTTTCGTTGTGGACATGGTTTGATTAACGAAAGTCGAGTTCTGGTTGGAATTTTGAAGCTCTCTGCCTCTTTTCGACTTTTCGTTGAAGACATGGTTTGATTAACGAAAGTCGAGTTCTGGTTGGAATTCTGAAGCTCTCTGCCTCTTTTCGATTTTTCGTTGGAGACATGGTTTGATTAACGAAAGTCGAGTTCTGGTTGGAATTTTGAAGCCCTCTGCCTCTTTTCGACTTTTCGTTGTGGACATGGTTTGATTAACGAAAGTCGAGTTCTGGTTGGAATTTTGAAGCCGTCTGCCTCTTTTCGACTTTTCGTTGTGGACATGGTTTGATTAACGAAAGTCGAGTTCTGGTTGGAATTTTGAAGCCCTCTTCCTCTTTTCGACTTTTCGTTGTGGACATGGTTTGACTAACGAAAGTCGAGTTCTGGTTGGAATTTTGAAGCTCTCTGCCTCTTTTCGATTTTTCGTTGAAGACATGGTTTGATTAACGAAAGTCGAGTTCTGGTTGGAATTTTGAAGCTCTCTGCCTCTTTTCGATTTTTCGTTGTGGACATGGTTTGATTAACGAAAGTCGAGTTCTGGTTGGAATTTTGAAGCCCTCTTCCTCTTTTCGACTTTTCGTTGTGGACATGGTTTGATTAACGAAAGTCGAGTTCTGGTTGGAATTTTGAAGCCCTCTGCCTCTTTTCGACTTTTCGTTGTGGACATGGTTTGATTAACGAAAGTCGAGTTCTGGTTGGAATTTTGAAGCCCTCTTCCTCTTTTCGACTTTTTGTTGTGGACATGGTTTGATTAACGAAAGTCGAGTTCTGGTTGGAATTTTGAAGCCCTCTTCCTCTTTTCGACTTTTCGTTGTGGACATGGTTTGATTAACGAAAGTCGAGTTCTGGTTGGAATTTTGAAGCCCTCTTCCTCTTTTCGACTTTTTGTTGTGGACATGGTTTGATTAACGAAAGTCGAGTTCTGGTTGGAATTTTGAAGCCCTCTTCCTCTTTTCGACTTTTCGTTGTGGACATGGTTTGATTAACGAAAGTCGAGTTCTGGTTGGAATTTTGAAGCTCTCTGCCTCTTTTCGACTTTTCGTTGAAGACATGGTTTGATTAACGAAAGTCGAGTTCTGGTTGGAATTTTGAAGCTTCTTTTCCTACAAAAGGATGCTTTCGTCTTGCTCACCAAATCTATTCATTCCAAAAAATATATATAATACCATCTCTTACAGTTCCTTCTTTCTACATTCCCAAAACTATCCAGAACTCCATCCCTCCTCCAGTGTCCTCAAACGTATTTTTGACTCGAAGGTCTCAAACTCATTTTGCAAAAAAATGATCGTTTCCCATGAATCGTACACTTTTCAAAATCCAATCTCACCCCTCCCCTCCAAATCCTCCCCATCACCCATCCCTTTCAAATCTCCCCCCTTGCCCCTTCCCTCCCCTCCCTCCTAAACTCCTCCCACACCCCTCCCCTCCGAGACTCTCCCTCGCTCCTCCCCTCCTAGACTCCCCTCTCACCCCTCCTCCTCAAAGCATCCTCCCTGCTTCTTCCTCCTTCCAACTTTCATCTTCATCTCCCCAAACCTTCTGCCTTGCTCTTCCCCCTCCTCAAATAACACCTCACTGTGCCTCACCCAATCTCCATCAAACCTTTTGTCCGCCCCATTCTTCCCTTTCTCCAAGCTATTCTGAAATCTCTGACACACCTTCAACAGCTCTCCCTACCTCTTCCTCCTCTTCCACATCTTACCCTACCCCTCCCCCCCCTGTTCTGGACCCGATGCTCCCCCTTCCTCTTCATTAACGGTATGGACCTCAAACATCCGGGGCCTTCGCTCAAACTTGACTGACCTCTCCATACAGGTTGCTTCTGACAAACCAGATGTGATCTGCTTAACAGAAACTTTCCTCCTTCATGATGTCTCTGATGCCTTGGTATCTCTCCCAGGTTACTCCCTCCTCCGGTATGATAGACCTGAGCCTCGTCCTGGAGGTGGGGTTGCTATCTTTATAAAAAACTCTCTTCCTCACTCGCCCTCCACTGCCCTCTCTCCACCTCACCCCCAGGAATACCTTTGGCTACGGCTTCCCCTTCGCTCCCACCTTTTGTTCATATGTGTGTTGTACCGTCCACCAATCAGCGATGACTCCATCTACATCTCACTGTCTGATAATATGGACCAACTTCTATCTACCCATCCCAACTCTCTCTTCCTCATATGTGGTGATTTCAATTGTCACCATGCCAGTTGGCTGGGTGTGGGTACCTCTCTCACCAGCCATGGCTCTTCAGCAAAGGACTTCTGCGACTCACTGGGACTGACACAATCTGTCAATTTCCCGACCTGGATCTCAGTCAACGGAGCATCTTCTCTTCTGGATTTGGTTATGACAAACTTCCCTGAAAATGTCTGCTGCTCTTCTTCTGCTCCAATCGGCTCATCTGATCATGTGCTTGTCAAAGTGGACATCTCTCTGACCATTCTCAGAGAGCCTCCTCAGCGTCGACGAGTCTGGCATTTCACTCAGGCCAACTGGCACGGTCTTCAAGCAGCCATCAATCATCTGGACTGGTCTCCCATCTCTACCGCCTCTGACATCAACTTATCCTGGGAATTCTTTCAAAGTAAATTGCTCTCTCTCATGCACAGATTTATACCATCTCGTCTTCAGTTGTCATACCCTTCCTCCCGTCCATGGTACACGGAATCTTGTGGTGAGGCTGTTGCCCTGAAACAACTTGCTTTCTTCTCCTGGAAAGCAAATCCAACGGAAGGAAATCTCATTTCCTTTCACAAAGCCCGAAACAAGTGTGTGTCCACCCTCAGGAGAGCCAGGAAACAATATCTCACCATTCTCAAGACCGAACTCTCTTATCTGTCTCCCTCTTCCAAATCCTGGTGGCGTCTGGTCAAATCAGTTTCTGGTGTTTGTTCCCCCTCCATCCCCTCCCTCACCTCAAATGGCTTAACGGCTGACTCCGCACGTGAAAAAGCTGAATGCCTCAACTCTGTGTTTGCCTCTAAATCTTGTGTCCCAAACCCATCCCTCTCTGTACCCACCGTACCCAGTCGTACCCAGCTGCTCCTGGACTCTGTGTCCTTTCCTCCTGACAAGGTGGAAAAGTTTCTGTCAACCCTCGACTCTGATTCTGCAACTGGTCCTGATGGCATCAGCCCACGGGTCCTAAAATCATGTTCTTCTGCTCTTTCACTCCCTCTTTCTGTTCTCTTCACCCTCTCTTTTGCTCAAGGTCATCTGCCATCTGCTTGGAAATCAGCCAACATCACCGCTTTGCACAAAAAAGGTGCAAAAACAGATCCTAGCAACTACAGACCAATCAGCCTTCTCCCAATTATCAGCAAAGTCATGGAATCCATCATTGCTTCAGATATTAAATCTTTCCTCTTCTCCAATGGCTTGATCTCTGATCATCAATTTGGTTTCAGACATGGTCACTCTACTCTGGACATGCTGCTTCTGCTTTCTCAACAATGGATGGAGGTCCTCAATGCCAAACAGGAAATTAGAGCAGTCTCCCTTGACATTTCACGTGCCTTCGATACGGTCTGGCACCCTGCTCTGCTCTCCAAACGCTCCTCCTTTGGTATCCATGGAAATCTCCACGCATGGCTGGCGGACTTCCTCTCTGGTCGTAGTCAACGTGTGGCCCTGAATGGGTTTCTCTCATCTCCTCTTCCTGTTCAGGCTGGAGTTCCCCAAGGTAGTGTTCTGGGCCCTGTGCTTTTTCTGGTCTTCATCAATGATCTCTCTGACTCTCTTGAAAATCCTCTCTATCTCTTTGCTGACGACTCTACTCTCTGTCGCTCCATTCCTCATCCCTCAGATCGGCAGTCTGCAGCCTCCTCACTCTCTGCAGACCTGGACAAAATCACAGACTGGTCAAACAAGTGGAACATGTCTTTCAATCCTGACAAATCTCACACTCTTACAATGTCTCTCCGAAAGGACCGACTGGACAACCCTCCCATCTACTTTCTCAACAATCCTCTCCAAGAAGTTCTGTCGCTCAAGCTTTTGGGTCTCACTATCTGCCATGATCTTTCTTGGGAAAACCACATTTCCAAGCTGGCCTCCAAAGCCAGTCGCCGACTGGGCATCCTCCGTCGTGCGAAGTCCTTCCTTGGCACACCTGAGCTCCTCACCACATACAAGGCTTTCATCCGCAGCTCAATGGAATACTGTTCCCCCCTCTGGGCTGGTGCTCCTGCCTCACACCTTGCTCGGCTTCACGCTGTTGAGGCCAAAGCTTTCAGAATGATTGGAATCTCCTGCGATGTAGTCAACGCCGAGGGCCTTTCACTCACTCACCGCAGGCAGGTTGGTGGTCTTTCTGTCTTCTACCGACTCCTCTCCGGCCTTGCTCCCCCAGCTCTCTCTGTGCTCTGTCCCCCCAATATTCCTTCAGGTCGCACAAGATCTGCCTGCAACCCTCTTATGGTTAAACTGCCAAAGTCTAGGCTCTCTGCTCACCTTCACTCTTTCATTCCCCTTTTCTCCCGCCTCTGGAACAAACTCCCCCACTCCCTTCAATCCCACTCCCCCCTCCAGGTCTTTAAAACAGCTGTTCACCACCATCTCTTATCGTCCCCCACCGAAAACCTTGATCTTTTCTACCCCCGGTAATTCACCCCAGAGTCCTTGCAGTGTTCATATGTTTTAATCCTCTCCCACCTCCCCCCAAGTCCTCCCGATGTCCCTGCTCTCAAATGTTGTGTTTGTGTCCTGCCCCCTCTTCCCCCTCTCTTTTGTGTCCTTCCCCCTCTCTCCCCATCTTGTCTGCCGCTCCCCTTGTTTTTTGTGTTTTGTGTGTCGGTTTGTCTTTTTGTGTGATTAATGTTAGCTCTTTCACGAGCCTCGATCTTGTATACAAAAAAAAAAGAAAAAAAAAAAGCCCCCTGCCTCTTTTCGATTTTTCGTTGTGGACATGGTTTGATTAACGAAAGTCGAGTTCTGGTTGGAATTTTGAAGCCCTCTTCCTCTTTTCGACTTTTCGTTGTGGACATGGTTTGATTAACGAAAGTCGAGTTCTGGTTGGAATTTTGAAGCCCTCTTCCTCTTTTCGACTTTTCGTTGTGGACATGGTTTGATTAACGAAAGTCGAGTTCTGGTTGGAATTTTGAAGCCCTCTTCCTCTTTTCGATTTTTCGTTGTGGACATGGTTTGATTAACGAAAGTCGAGTTCTGGTTGGAATTTTGAAGCCCTCTTCCTCTTTTCGACTTTTTGTTGTGGACATGGTTTGATTAACGAAAGTCGAGTTCTGGTTGGAATTTTGAAGCCCTCTTCCTCTCGATATTTGCGATGAAAAGAGCAAAGAATGTCAAGTACCTAGCGTAGTTCTGACCATCGAAACTAAAGAAAAGATCAGGCATCAAGCCAAGACATTCACCAGAGAGAACGAAGTCATTTGTCTTCACTGCCTCAAGTAATGCCAGGGCCAACCACACACGATCTATGTAGGACATCCATAGCTTAGCAGTTTTGCCAAGTTCACCTTGCCTTACACCATCACGAAACTTGAGGTAGTCTTCTATGTAAGATCTGAGGACTGTATCCTGCAAAACTGCTGCTTCAGTTTTGCTCCCCACTGACTGAATCAGTTCCATGATCAGATGCTTTGATTCCTGTGGACTTCCGTCAAAGGGCAATTTCTCGCCTCGGCCATCAAGGAAATGTACGAGCAGTAGGCGTTCCAACGACTCCACCAACACCTTGTGACAGTGAATAGACCATCCGTAGTTCTTACCAGATATCACACCACTGATCGATCCTGGTGAAGACAGACCAGCTTCTAGTAGAACGTCGGACAATCCTGTACCTTTCATCATCTTGCCAATCATCTTTAGGTAAGCGCAGACTAGATGGAATGTCCCAATCATTACTATGTGGTTTTCATAGTATGTTGGGCTGTTCCAGATCAATGGATAGGCTTTCATACACACACCTAAGTCAAAAGTTGTTATCACATAGTTCTGGCCAACCTCCTTGCTTCCCTCTTCCGAGTATCGCAGACACTCCTTCACGGCTCTGTTATCAGTTATAGGGTGTGGAATCACCGGGTAATATTCAACTGTACTCAGGTTGCATGGAGTCTCCCCAGTAAGTGAATGTGCCCACCCCATCCAGGTATACGCTGCTGAACTGTTCCTGCATGCAGCCGGATAAGGAGCCAAAGTAGGTTTTTAACCATTGCGTTCTGATAGGCCTCCTTGCCACCATCTACATCTGAATCGACGACCTCGTAGCCAGGGCTTCGTCTCTGGCCGAGGTAACAATCACCTAACTCGACATCCATTGGTTCCGTCAATGTACATTGTCCCGTCCTCTGGATCGAAGGTATTGGAGGCTTAACCCCGCCTGGGAATTCTCCTGGTGCAGTCACCAGCTCTTGTAACATGATCCCATGAGACCTATGAATGGACCCTGCACCAGAAATGTCATTTATGAATTCATCATAGTTGTCAAAATCTGAGTGGAACGTAGAAGGACAGGACGGGTTGCGTATGATTGACACAGGTAGTAATGAAGATGTTGTCTGTACAGCTACAGCTATTGCAGTTTAAACTTCTAGCAAGAATGAATAGTTTTCTGAATGTCCAAGTTTGTTCATCAATTTTACGAGTTCTGCGCTGCGGAATAGATGGTGCAAGGTCATTCCAAGCAGAACATGCTTTGGAAGTTTCCACCGACCATGGGTAACAGCCCTGCATACGTCTTGCCCCAATGAATTAGCTAGTCGGTTTACCCTACCAGACTCAACATCTTCATTCCCTGAAAGAAGACACTTCAGAAAGTTCTCTAGAGTTTTTGGCAATATGTCTTGGGTTGGAAGGGACTGAACAGTGGGTGGCCAAGCCATTTGTTCTGTAGCTTCAAATTTGTCAAGGATATCGTTTTGCAAATTTCTAGCCGTTTCTCTGGACCTATCAACAGAACGAAGTGTGTATGTTGCTTTGACAGCATTGCCTACATCACACTTGAGATTATACACCAGGTAAGATTTGAAACGTCCATCATCACTGATGGGACAGAAACCTAATGTGTCTTTGTACAGGTCACATTTCTCTAATTTGTTTTTCAGATTTTCCCCCCTGTAACTTGGATTTGAATGGGGAGTTTTAGCTAGTTCAGATACATATATGTTTCTCAAGTCGGACAACCTGAGCACATCTTTCTCCTTTACAACCGTTTCATTTATCAGTTCACATATTCTATTGTATGATTGTTCATGTGCTTTCTCAAGTGAAGCTTGTTGCTCAATTTGTCCAGGATTGCTACTTCTCCACTTCTCAGGTCTCTGCATGTACTGACATCGACAACTCCGATGGTACATGGTCTCGCATGCAAAAAGGTCAAAACCGGATATGCGCAGAAGAAGTTTCGAGTCTTGTTTCTTTTCGGCCTCCCGAATAACTGCTTCACCACCTCCACGTTCAAATTTTGTAGTTGGTTCAGTTGTCCAAGCGCCACGTACTTTTATAGCCTTTTTCCCAACCTTGTTACAGAAGATACAGTCTGGTTGAAATAAGACAATAAGACAATTTTCTGTAGATGATCTTCGTGACTCCCGTCTTTTCCCCAAGTCAAGAGATTCGTTTGGCTGTGGAATTAACCGGTTCAAGTTAGACGTGAAGCGTTGGTAATAGTCCCTGTGATACCCGTGGTAAATGGAGTAGGTTGATGGAATCTGCCTGCAGACATCTTCCATTCGATTCGGGGATTCGAAAGGTTGAAATAACCGTTTTTCACTGATTTGCAAAAGTCTTTTTAACCTGGCATCTGGATCTTTCGAATTCTTGAGAAATATAAAGTCTTGGCACTTGGAGTCTTTCATGTGAATGATACAAACGTTTTCTATCGATTCTCTGGGTGCCTGACCATCTTCAGTTTTACCCTTCTTTGCCGAGCTTACATCTTCCGAGTCTGCATGGTCTTTCTGGTCTTCAGACTTCCTCTTCCTCACAGGGCGCTCCATGCTGCCTGAAAGAAATAGGTACATTGCAGTTTGCCTTCATGCATTGTTTGGGCCATTTGGGCCATCCTCTAAATTCGATGGATGGTGGGTCGCACCCTTATGGACACTCATGGGCCATGTTGCCGTTTCGGCTGCTCAGCTTGTCCCGATGGCCCTTGCACGGTCGAGGTGCGGAGCTATCATAGCCAAATGTAGTTGTGTAGTGAAGGTCACCGTTGGAGGTGGATCCACATACTTGCCTGTACTGTGGGACAAAAGGAAATTTGGTGGAATTTGGTAGGCCCAATGGGACAAATTTTGGGATTCTGTAGGGTGGATGGCACTCTTGGACCTGACCAACTGGCAAATACCTGCACATCAAGGTAGAGGTGAGTGCTTTGAGGTGTACTGTCGCAGGATTCAGTACTTGCTTATGTAAATTGGGGACATGGAATTTGGAGTAGGGGTGGGTGAGTGATGGCATGGCCAGTGAGGGGATGGAATGTGTGCCACACAGTGTCTTGTGGGTGACCTTTTTTTTCTTTGTAGAGGTTTTGTGTTTTTATGTGGTCGTGGAGAATGGAAATGAACTATGAATGAGTGTTTGGAAATTATTGTGTTTATTTTGTTTGGAAATTATTGTGTCCATTGTGTTTATGATTATTGCGTTTGGAAATTTAAATTTGAATTGGGATTTCACATGGAAGCAGGCCATGGCAGCAACTTTTTGGAAACATCTTTTTGGTGACATCTTCTTTGGAAATATGTGGTTGAGAATTGAATAGCAGCGGGGAGGAAATGTTTTTGTGGATTTTGTGGGTGGGGCAGGTGTGTGTGTCCACAGGGACGGATCAAGCTCTGGAGGAGCGGTGACTGCGCCCCCCTCTGCAGTAATTACCCCTGGCAGCCAGTGGTGTCTGGAAATTGGGAGCCCGTCGGTGGTGGGGGTCTGGTTGGGCGCCCTGGGCAGGGAGACTCCCCGGCGACCCGTGAGGCTGTATGGAAGCCTGAGGCGACGGAGCCTTGTGTGTGGAGACCCCGTCCTAGGGTCTGGACGATTGCTGACGAGACAGCGAGTTGAGCTAAGTGCCATGACAAAACACACATAATATTTTATCCAGTTTATCCTTTCCCTTCATCTGTGTTATAAGTCTGGTGTGGGGATGTCCCATTTAGGAAATTGATTTTACCGTCGCGTTTTCATGTTATCGGCATCCGTTTTAATAAACACTTTCATTATTTTCTGTACATTTATATACTTGGTTTTCATGTGAGTTAATTTTTGCAGGGTGAAGACGTCGGCGAGACCCGTCCAGGTAAGTCGGTACGCTTCTTCCTCCTCGCATATAATCCGCCACATAGTTGGATTCAAAACGCCTCGATTAATACTCGTTTGCCTTCCGTGGTTCTTTCAGTGTTAATTGAGGGAACCACGGGACAGTATTTTAGTATGATAATGATTTACAGAGACAGACACCAAATTGCATATTTTAGTGATAATGATTTACAGAGGGAGGAGGAGGATAAAAAACAACAACTTACGCTTTCATCGACCATATCCACGGTGAAAAATCGACCCTCTCCACGCGCATTGCTCCAACGACGAATGTCGGACTTGTTGATCACGCGGACGCAGATCTTCCATCTACAGGGGTGCACATTGTTTAACGGACATGCAGCATTGTATTCGCTTCTAATCTGTCGAAGTTGGGTTCGAATCCCGAAATAGTGATAAACTGTCATCCCAGTGTGTCACAGGCAGGGTGATTCATAAAGGTGTGTGCCATGTCCCTCGGATGGAAATTGATGGGTGTCCCGAATACCGACATGCCTTCGTTGATGGTAAAGGCCCCACGGTCCTTCATGAGGAGTGAGCGAGCTATCGCCGGCACCTTGAAAAATTGCTAATTCCTGCCCTAACCAGTAGAGGGCATTACATCAGCACACCCTCAGGCATAGCTCCTATGGTATCCATGGAAACCTCCTCTCATGGCTTGCGGACTTCCTCTCTGGTCGTAGTCAACGTGTGACCCTGAATGGATTTCTCTCATCTCCCCTTCCTGTTCTGGCTGGAGTTCCCCAAGGTAGTGTTCTGGGCCCTGTGCTATTTCTGGTCTTCATCAATGATCTCCCCGATTCTCTTGAAAATCCTCTCTATGTCTTTGCTGATGACTCCACTCTCTGCCGCTCCATTCCTCATCCATCAGAGCGGCAGTCTGCAGCCTCCTCACTCTCTGCAGACCTGGACAAAATCACAGACTGGTCAAACAAGTGGAACATGTCTTTCAATCCTGACAAATCTCACACTCTTACTATGTCTCTCCGAAAAGACCGACTGGAAAACCCTCCCATCTACTTTCTCAACAATCCTCTCCAAGAAGTTCTGTCGCTCAAGCTTTTGGGTCTCACTATCTGCCATGATCTTTCTTGGGAAAACCACATTTCAAAGCTGGCCTCCCAAGCCAGTCGCCGACTGGGCATCCTCCGTCGTGTGAATTCCTTCCTTGGCACACCTGAGCTCCTCACCACTTGCAAGGCTTTCATCCGCAGCTCAATGGAATACTGTTCCCCTCTCTGGGCCGGTGCTCCTGCCTCACACCAAGCTCGGCTTCACGCTGTTGAAACCAAAGCTTTTAGAATTATTGGAATCTCCTACGATGAAGCTAACTCCGTGGGCCTTTCGCTCACTCACGGCATGCAGGTTGGTGGTCTTTCTGTCTTCTACCGTCTCCGCTCCGGCCTTGCTCCCCAGCTCTCTCTGTGCTCTGTCCCCCAAATATTCCTACAGGTCGCACAAGATCTGCCAGCAACCCTCTTATGGTTAAACTGCCAAAATCTAGGCTCTCTGCTCACCTTCACTCTTTCATTCCCCTTTCTCCCGCCTCTGGAACAAACTCCCTCACTCTCTTCAATCCCACTCCTCCCTCCAGGTCTTTAAAACAGCTGTTCACCACCATCTCTTATCTTCCCCCATCCAAAACCTTAATCTTTTCTACCCCCGCTAATTCACCCCAGATACACTTTTTTGAAATTCCAACTTCTTTCCTGGAAGTCCTTGCAGTGTCCATATGCTTTATACCTCTCCCACCTCGCCCCAAGCCCTCTCCCTCCCACATTTCTCCCGATGTCCCTGCTCTCAAATGTTGTGTTTGTGTCCTTCCCCCTCTCTCCCCATCTTGTCTACCTCTCCCCTTATTTTGTGTTTTATGTGTCGGTTTGACTTTTTGTGAGATTAATGTTAACTCTTTCACGAGCCTCGATCTTGTATACAAAAAAAAAGAAAAAAAGAAGTGACTATTGCCATGGTGATGTTTGTCTATTGTGTCCAATAACTTCCAGTGCAATGGCCACTTTTTTCTCTTGTAGTGGTGGTGACTTGTCTCGAATAAGTTACTCGTACATAAAGTGACTAAAGACATGATGACGTGGCTCGAGTAAGTCGCTCTAACATCACAAAGTGACTAAAGCCATGGTGACGTGGGTCGAGTAAGTCGCTCTAACATCATAAAGTGACGATAACCATGGTGAAGTGTCTCGAGTAAGTTACTCTAACATCATAAAGTCACTAAACCCGTGGTGACGTGGCTCGAGTAAGTCGCTCTCACATCATAAAGCAACTAAAGCTGTGGTGACATGGCTCGAGTAAGTCGCTCTAACATCATAAAGTGACTAAAGCCGTGGTAACATGGCTCGAGTAAGTCGCTCTAACATCATAAAGTGACTAAAGCCATGGTGATGTGGCTTGCCTAAGTCACTCTAACGTCATAAAGCGACTAAAGCCATGGTGACGTGGCTCTCCTAAGTCGCTCCAACATCATAAAGCAACTAAAGCCTTGGTGACATGGCTCGAGTAAGTCGCTCTAACATCATAATTTGACTAAAGCCGTGGTGACGTGGCTCGAGTAAGTTGCTCTAACATCATAAAGTGAGTAAAGCCATGGTGATGTGTCTTGCTTAAGTCACTAACATCATAAAATGACTAAAGCCATGGTGACATGGCTCGAGTAAGTCGCTCTAACATCATAAAGTGAGTAAAGGCGTGGTGACTTGGCTCGAGTAAGTCGCTCTAACATTATAAAGTGACTAAAGCCATGGTGATGTGTCTCGCTTAAGTCACTAACATCATAAAATGACTAAAGCCATGGTGACTTGGCTCGAGTAAGTCGCTCTAACATTATAAAGTGACTAAAGCCATGGTGATGTGTCTCACTTAAGTCACTAACATCATAAAATGACGAAAGCCATGGTGACATGGCTCGAGTAAGTCGCTCTAACATCATAAAGTGAGTAAAGGCGTGGTGACTTGGCTCGAGTAAGTCGCTCTAACATTATAAAGTGACTAAAGCCGTGGTGAGGTGGCTCGAGGAAGTCGCTCTAACATTATAAAGTGACTAAAGCCGTGGTGAGGTGGCTCGAGTAAGTCGCTCTAACATCATAAAGTGAGTAAAGGCGTGGTGACTTGGTTCGAGTAAGTCGCTCTAACATTATAAAGTGACTTAAGCCGTGGTGAGGTGGCTCGAGGAAGTCGCTCTAACATCATAAAGTGACTAAAGCCGTGGTGAGGTGGCTCGAGTAAGTTGCTCTAACATTATAAAGTGACTAAAGCCGTGATGAGGTGGCTCGAGGAAGTCGCTCTAACATTATAAAGTGACTAAAGCCATGGTGACTTGGCTCGAGTAAGTCGCTCTAACATTATAAAGTGACTAAAGCCATGGTGACTTGGCTCGAGGAAGTCGCTCTAACATTATAAAGTGACTAAAGCCGTGGTGACTTGGCTCGAGGAAGTCGCTCTAACATTATAAAGTGACTAAAGCCGTGGTGACTTGGCTCGAGTAAGTCGCTCTAACATTATAAAGTGAGTAAAGGCGTGGTGAGGTGGCTCGAGTAAGTCGCTCTAACATCATAAAGTGACTAAAGCCGTGGTGAGGTGGCTCGAGTAAGTCGCTCTAACATTATAAAGTGACTAAAGCCATGGTGACTTGGCTCGAGTAAGTCGCTCTAACATTATAAAGTGACTAAAGCCGTGGTGAGGTGGCTCGAGTAAGTCGCTCTAACATCATAAAGTGAGTAAAGGCGTGGTGACTTGGCTCGAGTAAGTCGCTCTAACATTATAAAGTGACTAAAGCCATGGTGACTTGGCTCGAGTAAGTCGCTCTAACATTTTAAAGTGACTAAAGCCATGGTGACTTGGTTCGAGTAAGTCGCTCTAACATTATAAAGTGACTAAAGCCATGGTGACTTGGCTCGAGTAAGTCGCTCTAACATTATAAAGTGACTAAAGCCGTGGTGACTTGGCTCGAGTAAGTCGCTCTAACATTATAAAGTGACTAAAGCCATGGTGACTTGGCTCGAGGAAGTCGCTCTAACATTATAAAGTGACTAAAGCCGTGGTGAGGTGGCTCGAGTAAGTCGCTCTAACATCATAAAGTGACTAAAGCCATGGTGACTTGGCTCGAGTAAATCGCTCTAACATTATAAAGTGACTAAAGCCATGGTGACTTGGCTCGAGGAAGTCGCTCTAACATCATAAAGTGACTAAAGCCATGGTGACTTGGCTCGAGGAAGTCGCTCTAACATCATAAAGTGAGTAAAGGCGTGGTGACTTGGCTCGAGTAAGTCGCTCTAACATTATAAAGTGACTAAAGCCGTGGTGAGGTGGCTCGAGTAAGTCGCTCTAACATCATAAAGTGACTAAAGCCATGGTGACTTGGCTCGAGTAAATCGCTCTAACATTATAAAGTGACTAAAGCCATGGTGACTTGGCTCGAGGAAGTCGCTCTAACATTATAAAGTGACTAAAGCCGTGGTGAGGTGGCTCGAGTAAGTCGCTCTAACATCATAAAGTGAGTAAAGGCGTGGTGACTTGGCTCGAGTAAGTCGCTCTAACATTATAAAGTGACTAAAGCCGTGGTGAGGTGGCTCGAGGAAGTCGCTCTAACATTTCACATTCAACACATTGGTTCGCTTAAGGGTTTGTGTACAACTCATTGTTTCGTTGAAATACTGGAAGATATTTTTAAGGGAACTGATAAACTACACCATTCTTCAGTCCTGGTAGCTACTGACTTCTCCAAAGCATTTGATCGTGTAAGCCACCAGATTGTTGTTGATAAATTCATTAATCTTGGTGTTAGACCATCTATTATCCCATGGATTTGTAGTTTTTAAAAATCTAACAGAAGGCAGGCTGTACGGCACAACGCGGAAGTTTCCACATGGGAAACAACCAATGCTGGGGGTTCCTCAAAGCACAAAAGTTGGTCCGGTTGCTTTCTCAGCCATGATGAATGACTTAATATTTCTGTTATTCTTGAGAGGCTCTAACAGCTCTCCCTCAATTCTGGTAATGTGGTCTTAAAATCAAACATACACAGAGAGTGGCTTCCCCCATGTAGGGACAATAACACTTAAAATCAAACATACACAGAGATTGCCGTGCCCCCCTCCCCCCACCCCACCTGGGAACAATAACATAAGGAACTCTGCCATGTTATTTACCATTAGATGTGGAACCAACCGCTACAAGTGCAGCCCCATCCCATTTTTAATCTCCATTTTAAATAAGAATTGGATGAGCTCCTTGTGTTCGATATGAGTTTGATGCCGATTGTGTTTTGTTAGATCATGACATCAGGGATCACAAGTCTAAACAGGGATCACAAGTCTAAACGGGCTCACAAGTCTAAACGGGAATCGCAAGTCTAAACGGGATTCGCAAGTCTAAACATGGTTCGCAAGTCTAAACCGGATCACAAGTCTAAACGGGGAACACAAGTCTAAACGGGATCACAAGTCTAAACGGGAATCGCAAGTCTAAACGGGATTCGCAAGTCTAAACATGGTTCGCAAGTCTAAACGGGAATCGCAAGTCTAAACAGGGATCGCAAGTCTAAACCGGATCACAAGTCTAAACGGGATCACAAGTCTAAACATGGATCGCAAGTCTAAACGGGAATCACAAGTCTAAACGGGAATCGCAAGTCTAAACAGGGATCGCAAGTTTAAACAGGGATCACAAGTCTAAACGGGATCACAATTCTAAACGGGGAAAACAAGTCTAAACAGGGATCACACGTCTAAACGGGATCACAAGTCTAAACAGGGATCACAAGTCTAAAAAGGGATCGCAAGTCTAAACAGGGATCACAAGTCTAAACGGATCACAAGTCTAAACGGATCACAATTCTAAACGGGGAAAACAAGTCTAAACAGGGATCACACGTCTAAACGGGATCACAAGTCTAAACAGGGATCACAAGTCTAAAAAGGGATCGCAAGTCTAAACAGGGATCACAAGTCTAAACAGGGATCGCAAGTCTAAACATGGATCACAAGTCTAAACAGGGATCACACGTCTAAACGGGATCACAAGTCTAAACAGGGATCACACGTCTAAACGCGAACACAAGTCTAAACACGCTCTCCTTGCTGGTGAGGGTTCGTTTATTCGCAGCTCTACACGCTCTCCATCGAAATCGAAGTTAAGTAATTGTTCCCATTTGTATTTTCGTTATAACTGTATTTATTTTATGGTGTATGTACGTATATTGTCCCGACGAAGATTTTCGGTGCAAATCTTTCATACCTGTATTGAAAATCGTGTTAATTCGTGTCGTGTCTTGAGGCCTTGTACAGTGTACACTGTACAACCTTGAGGCTTTGTTTTTCTCTCAGCGGTCCGTCGTTTGTGATCCAATAACTTTCGTTCTCTATTTTCCCAGTCTTTTCACCCCATAGCCTACTTCCTTATGTAAATCTCAACTCAAAAAAAACAAAAAAAAACACATTACCTTCTCTGTGCTCATTCGTTTATTCATTCTTATTCGTTCGTTCGTTCTTCGACCACGTGTTTCTCCCCCATTTCCCCAGATAGATTGTCAAATTTCAACTCGTTATTTTATCGTCCATGCGTTATTGTTTGATTATAGTTAGTTTTGGTTTGAATTTCCTGTAACTCGTAATTAATTAATCGTGTTATGCTCCTCGTGTGCGGCCTTGTAGTTGTACCCCCGTCAGTGTTTTGTTAACTTAAGCGTGTTTTGCTTGGCTTAAAGCGCGGTGTTACGCGCGCTACTTGTAAGCAAGGAGGAAGCGGACAACGCGACAATTTGTAAGAGTCTTTATTTCAAGAGCTCACTGTAACACTGAGCTGATCAGGGCCGCGTGCCCCGTGTATATCGTGAGGCCACGCCTCTCTCCCTGGCGTGGCCCTCCCCCACTTGGTGTGCGGGGTGATGTCACCACGTCAGTGCTTTCGTGTCCGCCACACGCACCCCCCCAGAATCCCCGCGCACCTGAAGGGTCAGTTTGCGGGGCAAACGGATGACCCGGCCGAAGCGCCCCCTGGCGACTGGCGGCGTCTGTGATGCAGGGATGCCATCTGGGATGCCTCCGGCTGCAGGACCGGGGGGCGGCGTGGCGGGGCGGTGCCGGGGGTCCGCCCGCAGGGGGGCGGCCCCGACGCGGGGGTCGGGCCACTGGCGGTGGATGGTCCACATCGAGGTGGGCTGGCTTGAGGCGGTCTACAGAAACGCGGTCAGGAGTACCGCCGATGTCCAGGGTGAAGTGCTTCACCACGGTCTCCAGCACGCGGAAAGGCCCGTCGTACGGGGGCCGCAGTGGTGTCCGGTGGGCATCGTGGCGGACGAAGACGTACTCCGCCGTGCGAAGCTCCGGGGCGACGTGCGTCGGTGGGTGCCCGTGGCGTGCCGTTGGCACCGGGACGAACCTCTGGGCGGTCTCCTGCAGAGCGGAGCGCTGCTGTGCCGCAGACCATGGTGCCGTGGAGTGAGGGAGGAACTCGCCCGGCACCCACAGCGGTTGCCCGAAGACCAACTCCACCGCGGATGCGCGCAGGTCCTCCTTGGGCGCCGTCCGGAGGACCACCAGGACCCAGGGGAGCCTGTCGACCCAGTCGCCGTCGCGGAGGGTGGCCCGGAGTGCGGCCTTCAATGAGCGGTTAAATCGCTCGCACAGGCCGTTAGCCTGGGGGTGGTAGGCCGTGGTTCGGTGCATCCGGACCCCGAGCCCCCACGTGACTGCCCCCCCAGAGCTTCGAGGTGAACTGGGGGCCGTGGTCGGACGAGATGTCTGAGGGGGCACCGAACCGGGCGACCCAGGTGGCGATGAACGCCTGCGCGACGTCCGCCGCCGTCGTCGACGCCAAGGGCACGGCCTCCGGCCACCGGGTGGTGCGGTCCACCATGGTGAGGACGTGGGTGAAACCCCGCGAGGGGGGCAGAGGTCCCACCAGGTCCACGTGGACGTGGTCAAACCGGCGTTCCGGCACCGTAAACGGGGCCAATGGGGCCTGGGTGTGCCGGTGCACCTTGGCACGCTGGCACTTGAGGCACGGCCTGGCCCAGCCACGGACGGCCTTCCGGAGGCTATGCCAGACGAATTTGTCGGCGATCAACCTCTGGGAGGCCCTCGTGCCCGGGTGGGACAGACTGTGGATGGCGTCAAACACCTGGCGCTGCCAGCCCGCGGGCACGATGGGGCAAGGCCGCCCGAGGGAGACGTCGCACAAGAGGGCCGTGCCCGCGCCGTTGATCGGCACCTCGGTGACGCGGAGGCCCGTGACGGCAGTCCCCAAGGCCTGGACGTCGGGGTCAGCGGCCTGGTCCGCTGCCATCCGGGCATAGTCAATGCCGAGGTCGACTGCGTGGGCGACGGCCCGGGAAAGGCTATCCGCCACCGGGTTGTCCTTCCCCGCGACTTGCCGGATGTCCGTCGTGTACTCGGACACGGCCGAGAGGTGACGCTGCTGCCGGGCCGACCACGGCTCAGTGACCTTGCCCATCGCGAAGACCAGCGGCTTGTGGTCGACGAAGGCCGTGAACACACGGCCCTCGAGCAGATGGCGGAAGTGCCTGACCGCCAAGTGAAGCCCGAGCAACTCGCGGTCGAAGGTACTGTAACGGGGTTCGGGTGGGCGAAGCTGCCGGCTAAAGAACGCCAGCGGTTGCCAAGCTCCACGCACCCATTGCTCGTGCACCGCATCCACCGCGTAGTCCGAGGCATCGGTGGTGAGGGCGATCGGTGCATCGGGCGCCGGGTGCGCGAGCATGGTGGCGTTAGCCAAGGCAAGCTTCGCGCCCGTGAACGCCGCGTCCATCTGCTCGGTCCAGGTAACGTCGCCTTTGCCCAGCTTACCTCGGAGAGCTTCGTGCAGGGGGCGCAGGAACTGGGCGATACGGGGCAGGAACCGATGGTAAAAGTTCACCATGCCCAGGAACTCCTGCAGCCCCCTGATCGTGCGGGGGCGCGGAAACCCCTTCGCCGCCTCCACCTTGGCCAGCAGGGGGACGGCTCCGTGCCTGGTGACGCGGTGCCCCAGAAAATGGAGTTCGGCGATGCCGAACCGGCACTTTGCGGGGTTCACAATCAGGCCATGCTGGCCCAGGCGTTCGAAGAGCGTGCGGAGGTGGTGTAGGTGCTCTTCGCGGGACGCGCTGGCGATGAGGATATCGTCCAGGTAGACGTGTACAAAATCCAAGTCACGCAGGATGCTGTCCATCAGCTGCTGGAACGCCTGAGCCGCATTCTTCAGACCAAAGGGTATCCGCAGGAATTCGAAGAGTCCGAACGGCGTGATGACCGCCGTCTTCGGGACGTCCTCCGGCCTGACGGGGACCTGATGGTAGCCGCGTATGAGGTACACCTTCAAGAAGAAGGACATGCCCGCCAAACGGGCGGAAAAGTCCTGAATGTGGGGGACGGGGTAACGGTCGGGGGTGGTGGCGTCATTGAGACGGCGATAGTCCCCGCACGGTCGCCATCCCCCGCCGGGCTTCGGCACGATGTGCAGCGGCGACGCCCAAGCACTCTCCGAGCGCCGAACGATGCCGAGTCGCTCCAGGGTAGCGAACTCCACTTTTGCTACTGCCAGCTTCGTCGGCTCAAGGCGGCGTGCCCGGGCGTAGACCGGTGGCCCGACGGTGGGGATGTGATGGGCCACCCCGTGCTTGACGGCCCCTGCCGAGAAGGTGGGCTGCGTGAGGGCCGGGAAGCCTGCGAGGAGGCGGGTGAATTCGTCTGTTGCCGGAAGCATACAGATCAACGTGGCCGGAACCGAACCGTTCGGCAAGCCGCTTGGCAAGCCGCTCGGTGAGCCGCTCAGTGGGCTGCTCGACGAGCTGGGCAGCGCACGAGCGAGCGAGCTGAACGTCTCGGCCTGGACAAGACGTCTGTGCTTTACGTCGACCAGGAGCCCATTTGCGCACAGGAAGTCCGCGCCAAGCAATGCCATGGGCACGTCGGTGGTGACGAACGAACATCGGAAAACCTGCCCTCCGAACCACAGAGAGAGGCAGCGTTTTCCGTACATACGGATGGGCGTCCCGTTCGCGGCAAGCAGCGCGGGGCCCCCGCCCGCGGCGTGCTTGTCCGACGTACTGGCAGGAACGACACTCACCTGCGCTCCTGTGTCGCACAGGTAACGGCACCCGGATAAGGTGTCCGTGATGAACAGCAGGCTGTTCGAACGGCCGGCGCTCATTGCCACTATCGAGCGCTGGCCCGGGCGTTTCCCGACCTGTCGAAGGAGCATGGCGGATGACACTGTCGAGCCTCGTGGCCGAACTTGGCGTGGAACCAGCACCAGGTGGTGGAGCTGGAGGAGCGCGGCTGGCCCCGCCAGGCCGGTGGAGCCTTCGGTTTTCCCCGCGGTGGTGGTTTTCGCTGCGGCGGTGGGCGGGGCATGGCGGCGGCCACGAGGTGCGTATCAGCATGCTGTGTATGCTGTGTAAGCTGATGCTGTGAATCAGCATCGGCCTCGGGATCCACGAGGTGGGCAGCAGCATCAGCCTCGAGATCCGCGACGGCCGCACCGACTCTCGCTCGCGTGTCCGAAGCCGCGAAGTACCTGTCCGCCTCGGCGGCCAATGCTCGGGGTTCCGTTAGCACGGCCCCGGCCAACGCGAGGCGTACCTGTGCTGGAAGTTGGCGATGGAAAAGCGCCCGGAATAGAGAACCAGGGGCTTCGTCGCCCAACAGCGACAGCATATGGTCCATTCGGACCGACGGGCGCGTGTCGCCGAGCTCGGGGAGATCCAGGAGGCGGTCGGCCTGTGTGTCCTCCGTGAGGCCGAACGTGGCTAGGAGCAGCCGCTTGAGTGCCTCGTACTTGTGGCCGTCCGGTGGGTGGCGAAGGACGGGCACAACTCGAGCGGCCGTGCCGGGCCTGAGGGAGGCGATGACGTGGCAATAGCGTGTGTCGTCGCCGGTGAGGCGCCGAAGCTGAAACTGGGCTTCGGCTTGGACGAACCAAACTTCGGCCTGGGACTCCCAAAATTCGGGAAGTTTAACCGACATCGCGTTGTTGGCCATGGCAATGGCGTCGTGTTTGGAAGGATCGCTACGGCAGATCCAACGTCGAGGTCACCAATAAAGCGCGGTGTTACGCGCGCTACTTGTAAGCAAGGAGGAAGCGGACAACGCGGCAATTTGTAAGAGTCTTTATTTCAAGAGCTCACTGTAACACTGAGCTGCTCAGGGCTGCGCGCCCCGTGTATATCGTGAGGCCACGCCTCTCTCCCTGGCGTGGCCCACCCCCCACTTGGTGTGCGGGGTGATGTCACCACGTCAGTGCTTTCGTGTCCGCCACAGGCTCTTAGTTTTTTCCCTTCTAGCCCGAACATAATACTCTGTCTAACGTTCTAAATCCCCACCCCCCCCCCTAAAAAAACAAAAAAACAACAAAAAAACAAACATTTATTTTCCTTTCTCCACGTGTACTGTTGTCTCATCCTGTATTTTCTGTCCAGGTGTGTTGTTCGCCCCGCCCCCATTATCTCCTTGCCATCCACCGTTTGCCCTGTTCACGTGACTCGTGGTGGTCCCTCTCGGCTCTCCCCCCGTTGGTATTTTGTGCATATAAGATTGTTCACAGTTCTGTTTAAATATTATTTAAATATGTTTAACCTTTCCCCTTCTGTGTTTTATTCAGTGGTATATTACAACACGCTGTTTTTCTTCCTATTTAAAAGGCTTTTCTCAATTTCCTCTCCAACTCATTCCACTTCAAAAAAAAGAAATTCAATATCTTATACGTCTCCGTCACTACATGGTCTAAATTCACATTCATTCCATCCCTCCTCCATCGTTCTGAATCGGATTGCTAACTTGAAAATCACAACAAACCCAATTTGTTATCAATGTTCGTCTTTCATTAATCATCCACTTTCTAAACTCCCCTCTTGCCCCTCCCATCCAAATCCCCCCCCTTGCACCTACACTCCTAAACTCCCCCCTTGCCCCTCCAATCTTAAACTCCCCCCTTGCCCCTCCACTCCTGAACTCCCCCCTTGCCCTTCCCCTCCTAAACTCCCCCCTTGCCCCTCCCCTCCAAATCCCCCCCTTGCCCCTCCACTCCTGAACTCCCCCCTTGCCCTTCCCCTCCTAAACTCCCCCCTTGCCCCTCCCCTCCAAATCCCCCCCCTTGCCCCTACACTCCTAAACTCCCCCCTTGCCCCTCCACTTCTAAACTTCCCCCTTGCCCCTTCCCTCCAAAACAGCCCCCCTTGCGCCTCCCCTCCTAAACTCCCCCCTCACTCCTCCCCTTCAAAACTCCCCCCCAACCCCTCCCATTCAATTCTGCCCCCATACCATTCCTCTCCAATTCTCCCTCCTCCCCCCTCCTCCTCCAAGCTGCCTCCTCCCCACTTCGTCTCCCTTCTATCTCATACCTCCATCCCCCCCAAACCTTCTACTTTCCTCTGCCCCCCTCAAACAACCCCTCACTGTGCCTCATCCCTTCACCATCAAACCTTTCATCCTCCTCATCCTTCCCTTTCTTGGAACTCTTCTGCAATATCTGACACACTATCAACTGCTCTCCCTACCTCCCCCTCTCATCCTTCATCTTACCCTACTCCTCCCCTCCCCTGTCCTGTACCCGATGCACCCCCTCTCTCTTCATTAACGGTATGGACCTCAAACATCCGGGGCCTTCGCTCAAACCTGACTGATCTTTCCATACAGGTTGCTTCTGACAATCCAGACTTGATCTGCTTAACAGAGACTTTCCTCCTTCAAGATGTCTCTGATTCCTTAATATCTCTTCCTGGTTACTCCCTCCTCCGGTATGATAGACATGAGCCTCGGCCTGGTGGTGGGTGGCTATCTTTATCAAAAACTCTCTTCCTCACTCTCCGTGCACTGCCCTCTTTCCTCCTCACCCCCAGGAGTACCTCTGGCTACGGCTTCCTCTCCGCTCCCACCTTTTGTTCATATGTGTTCTGTACCGTCCCCCAAACAGTGATGACTCCATCTACATTTCACTGTCTGACAACATGGACCAACGTCTATCCACTCATCCCAACTCTCTCTTCCTCATATGTGGTGACTTCAACTGTCATCATGCCACCTGGTTGGGTGTGGGTTCCTCTCTCACCAGTCATGGCACCTCAGCAAAGGACTTCTGTGACTCACTGGGATTGACACAATCTGTCAATTTCCCGACCCGGATCTCAGCCAATGGAGTATCTTCTCTTCTAGACTTGGTTATGACAAACTTTCTGCTAATGTCTGCTGCTCTTCTTCTGCTCCATTCGGTTCTTCTGATCATGTGCTTGTCAAAGTGGACATCTCTCTGGCCATTCTCAGAGAGCCTCCTCAGCGTCGACGAGTCTGGCATTTCACTCAGGCCGACTGGGACGGTCTTCAAGCAGCCATCAATCGTCTGGATTGGTCTCCCATCTCCACTGCCTCTGACATCAATTCTTCCTGGGAATTCTTCCAAAGCAAACTGATCTCTCTCATGCACAGATTTATCCCATCTCGCCTTCAGTGTCTTACCCTTCCTCCCGTCCATGGTACACTGAATCTTGTGGTGAGGCAGTAGCCCTGAAACAACTTGCCTTTGCCTCTTGGAAGGCTAATCCAACTGAAGGCAATCTCAGTTCCTTCCACTAAGCTCGGAACAAGTGTGTGTCTACCCTCAGGAGTGCCAGGAAGCACTATCTCTCCTCACTCAAGAATGAACTCTCAAACCTGTCTCCTTCCTCCAAATCCTGGTGGCGTCTGGTCAAATCCGTTTCTGGTGTTTGTTCCCCCTCCATCCCCTCCCTTACCTCAAATGGCCACACGGTTGACATCGCACGTGACAAAGCCGAATGCCTCAACTCTGTGTTTGCCTCAAAATCCTTAGTCCCAAACCCATCTCTCTCTGTTCCCACCTTTCCCAGTCGAACCCAACTGCTCCTGGACTCTGTGTCCTTCTCTCCTGACAAGGTGGAGGAGGTTTTGTCAAACCTCGACTCTGATTCTGCAACTGGACCAGACGGCATCAGCCCACGGGTCCTAAAATCCTGCTCTGCCGCTCTATAGCACCCTCTCTCTGTTCTTTTCACCCTATCTTTTGCTCAAGGTCATCTGCCAGCATCCTGGAAATCAGCTAACATTACCGCTTTACACAAAAAAGGTGCAAAAACATATCCTTGCAACTACAGACCAATCAGCCTGCTCCCAATTATCAGCAAAGTCATGGAATCCATCATTGCTTCGGATATGAAATCTTTCCTCTTCTCCAATGGCTTGATCTCTGATCATCAATTTGGTTTCAGACCAGGTCACTCTACTCTGGACATGCTGCTTCTGCTGTCTCAATAATGGATGGAGGTCCTCAATGCCAAACAGGAAATCAGAGCTGTCTCCCTTGACATATCACGTGCCTTCGATACGGTCTGGCACCCAGCTCTGCTCACCAAACTCTCCTCCTATGGTATCCATGGAAATCTCCATGCATGGCTTGCGGACTTCCTCTCTGGTCGTAGTCAACGTGTGGCACTGAATGGATTTCTCTCATCTCCCCTTCCTGTTCAGGCTGGAGTTCCCCCAAGGTAGTGTGCTGGGCCCTGTGCTTTTTCTGGTCTTCATCAATGATCTCTCCGACTCTCTGGAAAATCCTCTCTATCTCTTTGCTGATGACTCCACTCTCTGCCGCTCCATACCTCTTCCCTCAGATCGTCAGTCTGCAGCCTCCTCACTCTCTGAAGACCTGGACAAAATCACAGACTGGTCAAACAAGTGGAACATGTCTTTCAATCCTGACAAATCTCACTCTCTTACTATGTCTCTCCGAAAAGATCGACTGGACAACCCTCCCATCTACTTTCTCAACAATCCTCTCCAAGAAGTTGTGTCGCTCAAGCTTTTGGGTCTCACTATCTGCCATGATCTTTCTTGGGAAAACCACATTTCCAAGCTGGCCTCCAAAGCCAGTCGCCGACTGGGCATCCTCCATCGTGCGAAGTCCTTCCTCGGCACACCTGAGCTCCTCACCACATACAAGGCTTTCATCCGCAGCTCAATGGAATACTGTTCTCCCCTATGGGCTGGTGCTCCTGCCTCACACCTGGCTCGGCTTCACGCTGTTGAATCCAAAGCTTTCAAAATCATTGGAATCTCCCACGATGAAGCTATCTCTGAGGGCCTTTCACTCACTTACCGCAGGCAGGTAGGTGGTATTTCTGTCTTCTACCGACTCCTCTCCGGCCTTGCTCCCCCAGCTCTCTCTGTGCTCTGTCCCCCAAATATTCCTACAGGTCGCACAAGACCTGCCAGCAACCCTCTGATGGTTAAACTGCCGAAATCTCGGCTCTCTGCTCGCCTTCACTCTTTCATTCCTCTTTTCTCCCGCCTCTGGAACAAACTCCCACACTCCCTTCAATCCCACTCCTCCCTCCAGGTCTTTAAAACAGCTGTTCACCACCATCTCTTATCTTCCCCCATCCAAAACCTTGATCTTTTCTACCCCCACTAATTCACCCCAGATCCACCTTGTTTGAAATTCCAACTTCTTTCCTGGAAGTCCTGGCAGTGTCCATATGTTTATACCTCTCCCCCCCCCCCCCCCCTTCACATGCCTCTCCCCCAAAGCCCTCTCCCTCCCACAGATCTCTCGATGTCTCCATGTCTCTCGGTCCCTGCTCTCAAATGTTGTGTTTGTGTCATTCTCCCTCTCTCCTCATCTTGTCTACCGCTCCCGATGTTATTTGTTTTATGTGTCTGTTTGTCTTTCTGTGTGATTAATGTTCGCTCTTTCACGAGCCTCGATCTTGTATACAAAAAAAAAACCAAAAAAAAAAAACACATCTAAACAGGCATGACAAGTCTAAACAGGGATCACAAGTCGAAACAGGTATCGCAAGTTTAAACAGGGATCACAAGTCTAAACAGGGATCGCAAGTCTAAAGGGGGAACACAAGTCTAAACAGGGATCACAAGTCTAAACGGGGATCACAAGTCTAAACAGGGAACGCAAGTCTAAACATGGATCACAAGTCTAAACAGGAATCACACGTCTAAACGGGAACACAAGTCTAAACAGGGATCACAAGTCTAAACAGGGATCACAAGTCGAAACAGGGATCGCAAGTTTAAACAGGGATCACAAGTCTAAACAGGGATCGCAAGTCTAAACAGGGAACGCAAGTCTAAAGGGGGAACACAAGTCTAAACAGGGATCACAAGTCTAAACAGGGAACGCAAGTCTAAACATGGATCACAAGTCTAAACAGGAATTACACGTCTAAACGGGAACACAAGTCTAAACAGGGATCACACATCTAAACAGGCATCACAAGTCTAAACAGGGATCACAAGTCGAAACAGGGATCGCAAGTTTAAACAGGGATCACACGTCTAAACAGGGATCACAAGTCTAAACAGGGAACGCAAGTCTAAACAGGGATCGTAAGTCTAAACAGGGATCACAAGTCCAAACAGGGAACGCAAGTCTAAACAGGGATCGCAAGTCTAAACAGGGATCACAAGTCCAAACAGGGGTCACACGTCTAAACGGGATCACAAGTCTAAACGGGATCACAAGTCTAAACGGGATCACAAGTCTAAACGGGATCACAAGTCTAAACGGGATCACAAGTCTAAACGGGATCACAAGTCTAAACGAGATCACAAGTCTAAACGGGATCACAAGTCTAAACGGGATCACAAGTCGAAACAGGGATCGCAAGTCTAAACGGGATCGCAAGTCTAAACGGGAGCACAAGTCCAAACGGGTTCACAAGTCTAAACGGGATCACAAGTCTAAACGGGATCACAAGTCTAAACGGGATCACAAGTCTAAACGGGATCACAAGTCTAAACAGGGATCGCAAGTCTAAACGGGATCGCAAGTCTAAACGGGATCACAAGTCTAAACGGGATCACAAGTCTAAACGGGATCACAAGTCTAAACGGGATCACAAGTCTAAACGGGATCACAAGTCTAAACGGGATCACAAGTCTAAACAGGGATCGCAAGTCTAAACAGGGATCGCAAGTCTAAACAGGGATCGCAAGTTTAATCAGGGATCACAAGTCTAAACAGGGATTACAAGTCTAAACAGGGATCGCAAGTCTAAACGGGATCACAAGTCGAAACGGGATCACCAGTCTAAACGGGATCACAAGTCTAAACGGGATCACAAGTCTAAACGGGATCACAAGTCTAAACGGGATCACAAGTCTAAACGGGAATCGCAAGTCTAAACAGGGATCGCAAGTTTAATCAGGGATCACAAGTCTAAACAGGGATTACAAGTCTAAACAGGGATCACAAGTCTAAACAGGGATTACAAGTCTAAACAGGGAGAAGTCGGAGCAAATGAACAAGACGACTCTCAGGTGAAACAGGAACCAGTCACACATCAGTGCATTGCAATACAGCTGCATTAATGTCGGGACACGAACACCAACATGCATGAACAGCCTCCACATACCACCTGTCAACTCCAAAACGATTCAAAACACTTTTTTGTCATCAAAATACAACGTGGACCTTGTAAACCTTCAGTTGGAACCCACCTGTTCTGATAGGGATTCAGGCTGGCGATGGGCATGCAACGGCCCTGGCTGCCAGGTGTGTCAGGACTACCCAGTGCGGCAAGGTTTGGGGGTCGAGAATGGCCTGAGAATGTAGGACTGGGTAGTGGATCCTGAATAACTTCTGTGGGGAAAAAAGAGAGAAATACACACAATGATGTGCCCACATGTCTGGAGAACAACACAACACGACTCGAGCATATTGGTCACTGAAGCAAATTTGCTTTTGAGGTCAAAAGGTCATGGTCCCCTCAAATCGTCCATTTTTTGTATTTTTTTTAGCTGTTTTTCATCATGTTTAGCATACGGAAGAAGTCTGAATACAAAGTGGGCGTGGTTAGGCTTTGCATGTTCAGATGTTTTCTGGTGTTACATTATTTCCACAGTGTGGAAGTTTCCGTTCAAATCTCATGGTGTTTTCCGCAAAGAGTCGGCGAGTTATCGCCTGCATCCTTGACTGAATTCATGGTTCTACCCGAACCATTTATCACCATTACAAACCACCGATTGTGGTCTTTTCCAAATAATTGTTTAATTCCTTACGAACCAAGGCAAAGGCAAACCATTCAGTGTAATCTTTCATGTAACAGTGTTAATAACACCGTTCACTTGTAAATGGAGTAAAATCCACAACGAATAATTTGTGTACTTTGTGCTAATAGTGTTCGTAATACTTAGTAATACATATAGGAATAAGTTTTACTTGAAATCTGTGCAATGGTGAATTACTAGACATGTGTATATATATTACAAAGTATTGAAAGAGGTCACATTGTAACTTTGTAACTGTTACGGATTCGTCACTTCCGTTGTTGTGGTTTTCATCCACTTTAAACATTTTTGATTCCATGTACTATTGTTGTTGTCGTTTGGGGGAAAGAGAGATTACTATTTTCAAAAGGTAAAAAAGTTAATGTTTTAAATGAAACCGGAACCAGAGGACGACGAAGAGGAAGAAGAGGAAGAGGAGGAAAAGAAGGCGGAGCGAGTGAGTCGGACAAGAGGCCGAGCTGCTTTGAGGTCTGGAGCGAATGATTGGTGAACGAGGGTCACGAGTGAACTTTGGGTTTCCCAGGAAAGGATTCCTGCGACAGAGTTATTATCGCTGTGACAGATCAACCTGCGTGTCAGGTTTTGCGGTTGATTCCGAGGAGAATCATCGTAGTGCTGTTATGCCTCGAGAACGGGCCGTCGGCCATTTTGACTCGCGCACTTTGCGCATCGCTCAAGGTTTTTCACTTCGCTTCAATCATTCTCACCGCATCCAGACGTTAATTTGGTGTGTGTGTAACGTGGCTTTTGAGTGAGAAATCTGCGGTTCACCGATTGAGAGCCGTCAAATGTCCATACCTGAAGGTGTGATTTCCCGGTCGCTTCTCGAGGACACCTTCGCCCATCTTTGGCAGTGTAACTGTCAACCCAACGGGATTCTGGTCTCGATACGACATCGTACGGACGATCACTGAAATGGATCGACCTTGGCTTGAAGCCGGAAATCAACTTTGGCTTGAAGCCGGGAAAGAGACATTGGGGATGTTCTTTTCGCTCACTTGGAGCACAGTGAGTTATATATTACGAAACTGATGGTACCATCATAGGAATTATATATATTGATTGTACTTTTGATTAATATTGTTACTGTACCGTTATTCTTGTGTGACCTTAATACAATACTTGTTTGTTGGTAACAATTGGTGTGGTTTCGCCATTGATCCTTGGCATACAGAATAACAAATCTTTCTGCCGTGACTCCTCTCGGGGCTCGGAGGTACACCGTGACCGGGGTCTGGGGAGGAGCACGTAAAAGAAATTGCGGGCTCGTCTTTGCTGACAAAATTCCCAAATCTCGTCCGGGATAAAATTCCCGAACATTAGTCCGGGATAGAATTCCCTTACATCCTCGTCTGGTATAGAATTCCCTAACATTCCCAAAATTCCCAAATTTGGAATTTTTATAACATTCACAAATTTTTCAAAAAAAATTTGAACATTTTTGTGTGAAGGTTAACAGGTGCTAACTAATAGTCACCATGGTGTTTGACACAGATGCAAACATGGGTGGTAGAATCTCTGGTGGGACAAGCAACATGGAAAGAGGTAGCCTTGGATTGGTTACCCGAGGAAAAAGAAAATGTGGAGCTCCGGAAATTGGAGATGCAACTGCAGAGCCAGGAAAGGTTAAAAGCAGAGGAAAGGAGAGCTGAAAAAGAACTCGAGGAGAGCAGAGCAGAGGAAAGGAGAGCTGAAAAGGAACTCGAGGAAAGAAGAGCAGAACAGGAACGAGAACTCGAGGAGAGAAGAGCAGAGGAAAGGAGAGCTGCAGAAGAAAGAAGAGCAGAGGAAACAGCAGAGGAAAGCAGAGCCGAAAGGGAGTTAAAGGAATGTGACATGGAGTATCAGAAGGAACTTAAACTCAAGGAGCTGGAATTAATGGGAGAACGGAGAGAAGTAGTATCCATGCCGGCTAGTTCGACAACTAGTCAGAACACTTGGGATGTTGGTAGGCATGTGAGGCTGGTTCAATGAAATGAAATGAAATGAAATGAAAAGGAGGCAGCCAAGTTTTTTTTACACTTTGAGAAAGTGGCTCAAATGCTAAAATGGCCTGTGGGGTCCTGGACTATGTTAGTGCAAAGTGTTTTGGTGTAGGCCATGGGGCATAGGGCTAAAATGTGCCCAATTTGACAATTTCGTGCAACAACGCAGGGGATTACTTAAAATTGCTATAGATGGGTTGGGGATGTGCTCCTGAACAAGAAACACCATGTCCCCAGACACCAGGGGTGCTCATTAATTTTTAACGCGCACTTGATGAAAATGCAAGTAAATATATATTCATCAACTATACGTTACTGCATTTTCTTTTATTTCTGGATAGTTTGAGGAGTAAAATGAAAAAAATTGATTGTGATATTGTTTCTAGACCTCCTTTTCACTAAAATACACCAATAAACATGATATTTTTGTATCTAGATAGTCATAGCGATAAGTTGAAAATGAATCCAATCTGAAAATATGGTCCGCCGCAGCTGAAACACATGTTGTGCCGCAAATAAATCATTTTTATTTTACTTTTTTAAAATTAACTTCTCACTTCTACCTTCTATGATCAGTTCATCTTCTTTGATTTGAAGAATGGCAATGAGTGGCAGTTGACGGCTGACTCCTTTTACTTTTTAGAAGATTCATTTTCAACTTATTTATTTAAAACAGTACAACATGTATACATTACGCATGTCATGGAAAGTGCTTGCATGATTAACAGTGTTTAAGAGTACTGTTACTTTTGCTTCGTTTCCATGTTCAATACATATAATGTATACATGCCAGGATAAGGCAGACAGACATAAATAATTGAGACAATCAAATTTGTTTATGATATCCTTTACATTATAATTTACATCATTGTTCAATTTACAGCTTTCAAGTTTGAGAAATTTGTACTATTAACTATATTCACAGGTATAAGGTCGAAATCATGAACACAGGACTTTCATTTAAAAAATGATTGTACTTAAGAATAAATTAATTTTAAACATGTCAACCACACATAGATGACAATCAGTGAAAAAATCACTGATCATCCAGGATTCGAACCTGGGAACCTGCGCTTTACTAGTGCGACGCCCTAACCAACTGAGCTATACGATCAGATGGAGAAGAACGGATGATTTTAAATCAATAGGTCTTCAGTTCTAGTCCCGTTCCTCTAACATCCTCTCATCTGAGAAGCGTATTGATTTAAAATCATCCGTTCTTCTCCATCTGATCGTATATTTCAGTTCAACTTCAACTTCAGGTTAGAGCATCTTACTAGTAAAGCGGAGGTTCCCAGGTTCGATCCTGTATGATCAGTGATTTTTTCACTGATTGTCATTGATGTTGTGTGGTTGACATGTTTAAAATTAATTTATTCTTAATTTATTCTTATGATATTAACCCACACGTTTAAGCTTCGTTTCTATATGATTGTACTTGATATCATATTTTTGATGCATTTGACATTTCATTATTTACGACTTATCTATGAAATGAAACTTCCATTTGTTTTACTTAGTTCTAACAGTTAAGTTTACATTTCTTTCCCATAACTCTATTTCCAAAGAGTGTCCATGAATGGTTTGTAAAAAGACAAGTCAAATAACAGTATTAACACCCAGATAAGATGTGGTTTATCAGTATTGGGTTGATATGAGCAATGTCATTCAATTAACGAAAAGTACCTTGTAAATTGTAATGTATGAAATAAAACGTACTTTCAGTGAAAATGTTATTGCCGCTAATGCCTACAATAAAATATATTTCAGATAAAATATGATTTCTCATGTAGTATTATTTCAAGTTGACAAAATGTGTTTTAAAGGTAATATATAGTGGCATCTCATAAATATATAACGTAACGTAACGGCATAAAGGTAATATATAACATCTCAAGGTTGGATCTGCACCATACGTCACATTCTGCTCGGAAGTGGTTTATCATAATTACCAAGTTGAAGCCTATGCCAAATTGCAGAGCCAAATTTGAACTGAATTAAATATAATTTAATTTAATAGCCCAGCTATGCACGGATTAGAGCTGCTTAAGCTGTAATTAAGATCCTAAAAACTGTAATGAGGTGTGACATGAGCCTGATGACATAAACCACAATATCCCCACATATCATGATACTATTACTAAAGTAAAAGAGCATGCTTGCAATAGTACGATTTGTATTATAAATTGTAGTCTTGAAATAGATAAACAAAATCATAAAATGTACATTTCATCATGCATGACTTGCTGAGTCTGCTGTACATTTGTCAATTGAATTTGAAGATACTACTCTTCTAAGGCCAACTCCAAATCTTCCGGAACTTGTTACTAACTTGCTTGAATCAAGCATGATGATTTATTTGATCATGATATATGGCAATGTAATGTGAATTCTATCATCACGATCAGATTCTATCATCATGATCATGTCTATGTTTGCAGAACAATTGAAACTTTTGGCTAAACTTAAAGCTTACTAAAAAAATTACTACATAATCATATTAACTTACCATGAGATGTAGATGTTTCGGTCTTTTTCTCCTTCAGCCTGTTCACTTTACTGATGTCACAAAAGCGACGTGAACAATCATAATGGTAGCCAATGTTGGGATTTTCTGGTTTGGCTTCAATGCAGGATTGTGTATCGGCAAAATCAAGCCCCGGCTTTACCGCACAGTCGGCCAGTAAATCGCGTTCTTTACAGTCATAGAGCAACCATTTACTCGCAAATTCAACAAAGCGGGCCCAGTTTTTATCATTGAATTGAATGAAATTGCTTTTAGTTTTATGGACAACATGCATCACGCAAAATTTGGACGAAAATTGAACAGGTTTTCCTGTCACTGCCGAAGCAATGGGCGTCGCCATCTTGGTTTGTCAGCTACCGAACGGAGCTTAGTATGAGCTGCGTGATTGGCCAATTACGGCACCTGACGTATCTGGAGCGCTCATTCGCTGAATTTATCACGTGAACAACCTTGTCCGCGAATTTTAAACCTGATTTTTTTATCGAAATTCTTTCTTTATTTGTATTTTAATGTGCAGGTATATTTATTGGGGACATTATTATATCGAATGGAACGAATATTTTGCTGATTTTCATGAATAAATCAAGTAATCCCCATTCCTGTTGCACGAAAAAGTGGATTTTAATGGTATGCCCCATGGCCTAGTGGGTAAAGCTCAAGATATCTATTCAGCTTTACCGATTGACCAATGTGCAGATTATGAGATAGTGAAGAAAACCATTCTCAAAGCCTATGAATTGGTCCCTGAAGCTTACCGGCAAAAATTCAGGAATGCCAGGAAGAGGGACAGTGAGACCCATGTGGAGTTTGCCAGAATGAAGGAAACCATGTTTGATCGGTGGTGTGACTCGAAGGGGATTGGGAAAAACTTCAACCTGTTGCGACAATTGATCTTGGTGGAGGAATTCAAACAGTGTGTCCACGTGGACATTAAAGTACATCTGGATGAAAAGAAAGTACCAGAGTTGTATGAGGCAGCAACCGTGGCAGATGACTATGCCTTGACACACAGGATGGGGTTCCACAAACCTAACTTCCCGCCTAGAGTTAGCCAGGGGAGTTATGGTAAATCAGGTGCAGAGAACAAATATTAATGGAGGCGGCCGAGAGATGACTATGGGGGCAAATCTGATACTGCGACATTTAGGGATCAGAAGACGACAGTTCCAAGACAGGCTTATCTTCCGGGGGGCCCGAGGCAGACCACGAGTTTTTCCTCCGGGCCTACTTGCACTTTTTGCAAGAAACCTGGGCATTTGATGTCCCAATGTTACGCCCTGAAAAGGAAAAATCAGGAGTGGAGTCAGACTAGTACAACTCCAAATGCATTGGCCAATGCGAGAAATCGTCCTTGGAGGACAGTGCCTTGTGAAGGTTCCCATGCCAAAGTTACGGCATCACAGAATGACCTTGTTCAAGAGGGTTACAAACGTTTTATTTCAGAGGGGTTTGTGTCACTGGATGGAGACTTAACGAACCAGAGACCTGTTAGGGTATTGAGGGACACAGGAGCACATCAATCTTTGATGCTTGAGGGCATTTTGCCATTGTCAGAGAAGACGGCACCTGGTGGTAGTGTTATTTTACAGGGGGTTGGTGGCTATGTTAAAGCTCCACTTCATGTCATCCATTTGAAGTCTGATTTGGTATCAGGACCGGTCACCGTAGGTTTACAAGCCACTCTTCCTGTAATAGTCCAAGCCATTTAGCATTTGACGGGGAAAAAACTGCAACACTACCGATCTCATTAGTATTGATTACCCTCAAGGTACCTTTATAACATACTAAAAGTATAAAGGTCTAAAAATATGGGGTGACTCTCAAATAATGCAATCAAGTTTTCTCCATTTAGCCCCATGTTAAAAGACGTACATATGCCGCATGCTATGATTATTGTCGCTCTCTGAACTTCTATTGCTTATTTTATACACTGGACCTAATCACTAGCACGATATAATAAATAAAGGATATCATACTGTACAATATTGTATATATAAGTGAAGTTTTTACTGTTTTAGTGTCTTATTTAACCACACCCCGTTTTACAAAGACTGCTCACTCCACAGCAAGCGACGGTACATCATTATTTGTTTGTGAACCATATATATCTTAGTTTTTAATCCCATCAATGACATGTATTTAGTATGTTTAGGTCTATTGGCAATAACATACAGTAATAGTATATTCAACTTTTCTATATTTGCAGGTAATCCAACCTGAAGAATGGCGGCCAATTCGTGTGTGTTCTGCAATGAATCCACCAACAACGATAATCCAGTAGTGACACTTCGTGAAAAGGGAAGTCGGACTATTAATGTTGTTAGTGACCAGCGCAGTGACCCAATACAGACTGTTCCAGGTCAAGTTGTTCATCAAGAATGCCGACGTGTATACTGCAATCCAATAAAGGTAGCACAGAGTATCAGAGATACACACAGACCAGGCCCAAGTGTATCGCTCCGATCAGCAGAGGAAGCCTTCAACTTCAAAGCAGATTGCCTCTTCTGTGGTACAAAGGTGAACTTTGATAACAGGAAACAACAAGGAGATGTCCACTCTATCACATTTACAGAATGGAAAGATAGTCTTCTGCAAAAGTGCTCAACAAGGAACGATGCTTGGGCCGATACTGTTCGGGCTCGACTGCTCATTGTGTGTGACCTTCCAGCGGCAGATGCCGTGTATCACCAGGTATGCAGTTCAAATTTCCGGACAGGGAAACTGATCCCTCTGAATTTTGTACATAATGAAACAGTACAGAAGAAACAGAAATTGGGTAGACGATACAAATCACCACACGAAGGCGGTCGTCCTGCTCTGGATGACAGATGTCAGGCATTTATAAAGGTGACTGAATTCCTTGAGGAAAATGACGACGAACAAAACACAATCTCTGATCTGGTGGACAAAATGGCCGAGTATCTTGCTGACTCAAATGCCGAGTCCTATTCTCAAAGATATATGAAAGACAGACTGATTGAACACTTTGGCGACAGAGTCATTGTCACAACAGTTAATGGCAAATCGAATGTTGCAACGATGAGGCAAACAGCTGACAGTGTACTTTTGGAGTTTCATGCAAACCAGTCTAAGGATCCTATGATTCAGAAGAAAATAATCCTGGAAGCTGCCGCTAAATTCATACTGGATGACATAAAGCAAGTGGAAACAGGGAATGAAGCATACCCAACATCGGAAGACTTTGAGTTCAAAGACGCCAGCCTCAACTTTCTTCCTGATACTCTGAAGATTTTTCTTGGAAAGATCTTGAAGGCAAAAGATGTAGAGCTGAAGATAGCTTCAATTGGTCAGGCTATAATGCAAGCTGCACGACCACGTGTCCTGATTGCTCCACTGCAAATTGCACTAGGGGTGCAGCTGCAGCACCATTTTGCCTCTCGTTTCCTTATTGATTCACTGCATGCACATGGGTACTGCAGCTCATACAAGGAAGTCACACGTTTCAACCAAAATGCAGCTGTATACCAGGGTACGGACATACCCAACCACAAGGGAGAATTTGTTCAATATGCAGCTGACAACGTCGACCACAACATTAGAACCTTAGACGGACACAACACCTTCCATGGCATGGGGATAATAGCCATGATTACCCCTGGAACAACACAAGGACATCCGATTCCTAGAGCTCAGGTCACTGCCAGCGACATAGAAACAACTGGAAGAATCCAGATACAGTACCATAGAGCTGACGACCAGGCACTTGCAACCTTGACTTATGGGAGCGTGCCTATCATGAGAGCCCATGATCCCACAGCCAACCTTGATGTACTGTGGAAGACGTCACTGCTGTTCAAGATACCAAGACCTGCATGGTCCGGGATGATGCAACTCTTACATCGTGGTGTCCAGCATTCAAAATCGTCTGTCCTGTTTCTCCCAATGATTGATTTGAGCTCGAGCGACACTACATGCATCTACTCCACTCTCAACTACATTGTGCAACATGCTAAACAACATGATGTACCTACCATCATCACCTTTGATCAGCCACTATGGTGGAAGGCATTGTCGATCATTCTCTCGGAGCCAGATGGAAGCCCCATGCGATCGTATTGTGGTAAGGCTAGGTGCCTTTCATATGGAAATGAGCTTCCTTGGCAGCATAGGGCACCTCATGGGTGGTTCTGGGTTGAAGGAGCTGATATAACACATATACGCACCAAATGCAGTGGATCACATCCTAACAGGAAAAGCAATTTCCAGGGCTGTACGGGTACACATCCTCCTGGATGCTGTCCTGAATGCACTCCTCCTGTCTGATCCTCTTGGAGGAACACAATACAGAACTGCAGAAGACTTGCCAGTTCGGGATGAAGATGCAATGAGTGGCTTGGCCGATGATGATGTGATTCATCCAGATGTGAGTAAAGCAAGGACCCTGTATGATGAATTGATGAAAGGCACACGATCTTCCAACGATGTAGCAAGTGATCCAATCCTTGACAAGATCAGCAAAGTCTTTCAAACACAGACAGAATCATTGACCAAAGACCGAACAGCGAAACTGTGGTTACAGTATATGGATATGGTGAAGATCTTAAGAAAATTCATCAAAGCCGAGCGTATGGGAAACTGGTCCCTGCACCTCGAAGCTGTATCTGATATGTTACCATATGTAGCAGCCTCAGGTCATTCACTCTATGCTAAGTCTGCCAGGATTTACCTGCAAATAATGCACAGCTTAGAACAGGACTATCCAGATGTGCACCGTAAGTTTACTCAGGGCTTCCATGTCGCCCGAAGAAGTAGTAGAGCTTGGGCTGGAATTTCCTCAGACCTGATGATTGAGCAAGTACTCATGAGAAGTATGAAGACCAGCGGGGGGTTAACAAGAGGAAGAGGAATGACAGAGCAACAACGGTTAACGTGGCTTTTGTCCATGCCGGCTTGTTCGGAGACGAACAGATTGATGCAAGAGCTCACTGGAGTGAAGTACAGCACAGGTGAACAGAACAAAGAGATGGGCAAAACCAGGCAGCATCGCGACATGCAAGATACAAGTACACTACAGGTCGCTCTAGTTGACAGAAATCCTTTCAAGTGTCATCCATCCCTCAGGAACATAATGACTGGTGTCAACGCTGGCAGTAAGGTTGATGTCGACAATGCCAAGCTCATTGGAGACAAGATCATGCACTCCATGACAAATCAGTCAGTTGTCCACTACACGTTCAAGCGCAAAGACCAAGCCACCACATTTCTGAAGGCCAGATCATCTGTGCGAGTTGGTAAAGACCAGGTACAGATAGACCCAGAACTGCTATTCCAGCGTCTCATCATCATCTCAAAATCTGCTGAAGATAAGGAAGAGATGTTTCGCCTTGAGTTATGCCCTCATCCACCTGCGCTGTTTGATGAAAAGCTGATGCTACGTGAAGCCCAGAAGTCCGTACTCGGAGATGCTATCTGGTCTAAACTTGAACCAGGTACCATAGAGTCAATCAGCGAAATCCAGTATGTCTTGGATGGTGGAAGTCTGCTGCACCGTATACCATGGCCACGTGGTTCACCAACATATCGAGAGATCTGCATGCTCCACTGTGACTATGTTACAAGAAAGTACGGAAAGGCCATCGTAATATTTGATGGATATCTTGGTCAATCAACCAAGCACATGACCCACCAGAGGCGAGCAGCAGGTAGAGGTGGACCAGAAGTGACTTTCACTGATGACATGAAGTTGACCATGAAGAAAGACATCTTCCTGGGAAACCTCAACAACAAACAGAACTTCATCAACATGTTGAGCAGATACCTCCGGCTTTCTGGATGCCAGACCCATCATTCCCAGGAAGATGCTGACCTGCTAATCATCCAGACCACAGTCAGTTCGGCGAACATGAGGAACACAGCCCTTATAGGAGAAGACACAGATCTGATCGTCCTACTCTGCTTCTATGCAAACCTAGAAGCACACGACTTGTTTATGTATAGTCAGGCAAAATCCACTGCAAAACCAAACCACATCTGGAATGTGAAGTCCATGAAACGTCAGCTAGGTGCAGCTGTGTGTGAAAGCATCCTATTCATACACGCAGTATTGGGATGTGACACGACGTCTCGACTGTACGGCCTTGGCAAAGGAGCGTCACTGAAGAAATTCATGATGAGCACACTCTTCCAAACTCAATCCCAACAGTTCTTGGCTGAGGATGCATCACCAGATGTGGTCGAGGCTGCAGGAGAGATAGCACTCGTGTGTCTCTACAAGGGTAAACCTGATGAAAGTTTGGATTCCCTCAGGTACAAGCGGTTTTGTGAACAGGTCGCAGTCAAGACTTCGAAGATACTCCCACAGACCTTACCGCCCACATCTGCTGCAGCGAGATATCAGAGCAGACGGGTGTATCTGCAAATACAGCAGTGGAAAGGAAACAACAGCCTACAACCAGTGGATTGGGGCTGGAGAATGAGCGACGGCAATCTTGGTCCTGTTATGACCGACCTCCCTCCAGCACCTCAGGATTTGTTGAATGTTATCCGGTGCAACTGTTCGACCGATTGTGGTTCCGCACGGTGTACATGCCACAAGAACAACTTGGAGTGTTCTCCTGCTTGTGGTCAGTCCCGTGGATCTGGCTGTACCAACTCCATCCTGGACAGTTTCAGCGACGACGATGACGAGGAAAATGATGATTAGGTAGTGGACTGTTGTTATAGACTGTTACATGCAGCTGAATTAGTTAATTGTGGACATTTTTTTACTTTTAAGCGAATCCTTGACTTCCGACAGTATTTTATGAGTCAGTATTATTAGTTTCTCTATATGTGATTTTATTATGAGTTTGTGATTTTAATCAACAAAATGTGCCATAATTCTGAAACAGTCATGACAAGTGATTCATGTATTTGCATATCAGTGATCAGTATTTAGCTATTGGGAATTTTGTTTACGTGCTTATTTTTTTGTTCCATACAGGCCGTACTGGGGCTGTAACATGCTGTAATTCCTGATATTAAAAGTATAATTATATACCATGTGCTCGGAATGTATCGCAAAATGTGAACAAATCGTACCGCAAAAGGATGAAAAGGGGGGTCCATGTACCAGTGATTTTGACAGACACCCCATATTTTTAGAGCTTTAGACTTTTGATATGTTATCTGGTATATATTACTGCATACAATTTCGCACTGATATGTAGTGTTGCAGTTTTTTCCTATCTGGCCCCATATTTGGGCTAAATGGCTTGGACTATAAAGGGAATCTCTTTTGTTATCGGGAATGATTTGGCCGGTGGTCGAGTTTCTGGTAATCCAATGTTGGTTGAAAAGCCTAGTATGGAATATAACACCGCACATTTAGAGCAGGAGATTCCGGGTATCTTTCCATCCTGCGCCGCGACTCGTGCTATGGGTAGGAAGCACTCTGAAGAGAAGGAGAAGGTACTGACGTCACGCTTTGCACAGTCACTTCTTGTCGCGTACCCTGAAACTAAGTGTCAGCATACACAAGTCATGTATGGAGGCAATGTTGGCAAGGTCTTTGTAGGTGGGCTGAACTTTGACACAAGTGAAGATGTTCTGGACTCTATCTTTGGAAAATATGGACCACTCTTGGAAGTGCTGCTGATAAAAGACAGGGAGACGCAAAAGTCGAGAGGGGTTGGCTTTGTCACGTTTGAAAACACAAAGGACGCCAAAGATGCAGAAAAGGATTTGAATGGCAAGGATTTGGATGGTCGGACCATAACAGTAGAGAAGGCAGGCCATTGGCGTCGAGGGGGCTACAGAGGAGGAAAACGTGGAGGTAGTTTCAGGGGTGGCTATGGCTCCCGGGGTGGGAGTAGTACCTTTGGTGGCGGCCGCAGTCGTGATTACTATGGAGGTTCCCAGCAGCAGCAGCGCAGTTTTGGCAACTCTCGACGGGATGACTATTACGGTGGTAGCCGAGATGGGGGCCGCTCTTCACGTGACTACAGCACCCGACTCTACAACCGTGATTATGATTTTTATCATCAAGAAGAGTGGGAAGCACTGAGTGCTCAGGAGCAGCCGAGCCAAGATTCCTACATGGATTAACCCGTGAACTCCACGTTCCTAAATGCGTCCATGCAGTGAATACTTCCAGGCCTCACCACTCAACCACCGTGAAACCTGGCTCTCAGCTCGGCCTCTTTCAAAAAGTGCTATAGATTTGCTTTGCTTTAGATTCACTGATCACAACCCCTTAACCTTCATTCAAAAAATGAAAAATAAAAACCAGAGGTTGATGAGATTGAGTTTGGCTTTGCAGGAGTTCAACTTGGAAATTGAGCATGTAAAGGGCAGGGACAATGTCGTTGCTGATGCTTTATCCAGAGTGAACTAACTTTGGAAATTCCTGTAGGTTGTTTGGAAGATTTGTTGCTTTATTTTGGGGAATATTAATTATTGTGGCTCACGTGAATTGATCATTTGGGTGTGAGTTTTACTTTTGTTTGTTAAAAGAGTTTTTGCCTGCAAAAAGTTTTCACTATGTTCAGACTTTCTTTCTTGAGGGGGGGAGGTGTTACGGATTCGTCACTTCCGTTGTTGTGGTTTTCATCCACTGTAAACAATTTTGATTCCATGTACTATTATTGTTGTCGTTTGGGAGAAATAGAGATTACTATTTTCAAAAGGTAAAAAAGTTAATGTTTTAAATGAAACCGGAACCGGACAACGACGAAGAGGAAGAAGAGGAAGATGAGGAAAAGAAGGCGGAACGAGTGAGTCGGACAAGAAGCCGAGCTGCTTCGAGGTCTGGAGCGAACGATTGGCGAACGAGGGTCACGAGTGAACTTTGGGTTTCCCAGGAAAGGGATTCCTGCAACAGAGTTGTTATCGCTGTGACAGATCAACCTGCATGTCAGGTTTTGCGGTTGATTCCGAGGAGAATCATCGTAGTGCTGTTTTGCCTCGAACGGGCCATCGGCCATTTTGACTTGCAGGCTTTGCGCATCGCTCAAGATTTTTCACTTCGCTTCAACCATTCTCACCGCATACAGACGTTAATTTGGTATTTGGTGTGTGTGTAACGTGGCTTTTGAGTGGGAAATCTGCGGTTCGTCGATTGAGAGCCGTCAAACGTCCATACCTGAAGGTGTGATTTCCCCGTCGCGTCTAGAGGTGAGAATGTGTGAGAAGTGTTATGATTTATGGGAGCGAGACATGGGTAATGAACGTAGAGCAGCAACGAAGGCTGGAAAGGGTGGAAATGTGAATGGTTCGATGGATGTGCGGAGTATCGTTGAGAGAGAGGAAGACAAATGATGATTTGCGAAAGATGATGGGAATATTGCCTGTGATTGATGCTGTGAAGAGGAACAGGTTGAGATGGTTTGGTCATGTGTTGAGGAAGGATGAAAGTGACTGGTTGAGAAGAGTGATGGAAATTAATGTAGAAGGAAGTAGAGGACGGGGAAGACCGAGAAAGACTTGGCTAAAGATGGTGGAAGAAGAAATGCGGGCAAGGGGGTTAACAAGGAGAGATGCAGAAAATAGGGCAAAATGGAGAAGATTGTCATGGGGATCGCAAGGCTAACCCCCGCTCTAGCAGGGAAAATGGCCTTAAAATGCATGTTGTTCTAGAGGACACCTTCGCCCATCTTTGGCAGTGTAACTGTCAACCCAACGGGATTCTGGTCTCGATGTGACATCGTACGGACGGTCACTGGAGTGGATCGACTTTGGCTTGAATCCGGAATAACTTTGGCTTGAAGCCGGGAAAGAGACATTGGGGATGTTCTTTTCGCTCACTTGGAGCACAGTGAGTTATGTATTACGAAACTGATGGTACCATCATCGGAATGATATATATTGATTGTACTTTTGATTAATATTGTTACTGTACCGTTATTCTTGTGTGACCTTAATACAATACTTGTTTGTTGGTAACAATTGGTGTGGTTTCACCATTGATCCTTGGCATACAGAATAACACATCTTTCTGCCGTGACTCTTCTCGGGGCTCGGAGGTACACCGCGTGACCAGGGTCTGGGGAGGAGCACGTAACAGTAACTTTGTCACGTTGTAATTGGCGCAAAACCGTGTCGTCTCTGGAATTGCTCTATTTGTAAAGTTCATTGACCACGAATCAGCATTAGAACGATGTATATGAGTGTTTCTTCCCTTCAAGCTTGACTCACTGAGCAGGCAACATTGTGCAATCTTATCCTTCCCAGGCGAAGCATCTTCTTACTATAATTCACCAAATGTCTGTCTGTCTGTCTGTGTCTGTTCCCAGGTACCGCAAAAACGGCTGAACCGATCGCAACGAAATTTTGGGTGGGTATTCCTGGGACCCCCTAGAGTAAAATAGGCTATATTGTTTTTCCAATTTTTTCCCCAAAATTTTCCCATTTTTCCCCAAATTTTCCCCAATTTTTTCCCCAATTATCCAGTTTTTCCAAACACGATGGCATAATATTTACCGATATGAACAGTGATGTGGCTTTTATTGAAATTCTACAAATACTGTTTAGATTTTGACGATTTGCGTGTGATATGATTTAACGGATGTTCATATGAATCGTTTAAAATAAAAAAGCCTTCAATTTCTGATATTTTGCCTTTTCATTTGGGCATCCCAATAGAAGCCCCGCCCATAAGGCAGGTACCGTTGCTAGTTGTTTTAACTCTGCCAAAGTCAATTGAATCATATGCAAAGTGATACGTATGCTGATTTACCCAGTATCCCTCCCCACCTTTCGGGATGATGATGATGCTTCTTAAGAGGATTTGGCAAAACAGATCATGATGTAGATGACGTCGTGTTTTGTATCTCACGTCATCACGAAATAAAACTACTTTGTTTTATTTGTTGAGTTGGAGAGTTGAGTTGAGAGTTGACTCGTTGGTTGGAGACAGCTGAGACTCGATGCCTTGTCACTTAAATTATTTATAAAATGTAATATCACAAACACTACAAATAAATTCGGGCAAAATAATTGTTGTACACCGCTCATTTCCAATGCCATCTCTAGGCGCTGCATAACATCATTTCCGGGCACCGAAGGGGGCTCGGCAGTGACGCACGCTGAAAGGGAGTACTCAGTTTTCACCCTGGTTGTTTGTTTTCTTGCTTTCTTGCTTTCTTGTTTCCTTGTTTGTCCCGGTGATATCTCAGCCATCCTTTGAGCTACAAAGCTGAAATTTCGGCACAATAGTGAGGAAGTACTTTGTCAAAAACAGTATTTTTTGTTTTTTGATTAATCAATTAATTGAGGAGTTATTTAATTATTATCGATTAATTAAGTACTTATTTAATTAATTAAATATCCTTTCTCTTCTGACCATTAACTCAGGCACCTTTTGAGTAAGGAAGCTGATATTTGGACATGCCAATGACCAGGTGATTTGGCTGCAAAGGCTATTTTTGATTTATTAATTAATAAATTAATCAATTAATCGATTAATTATTTAATTATTCGATTAATGACTAAAAACTTCTTTTTTTAAGTTACAGATTCTGATGAAATGGTGGTGGTTTATGTGTTCTATGACCGAAATGATTAATAATTGAATTTTTTTATTATTATTATTTATTTATTTTTATTATGAATTATTTATTTATTTTCTTTAATTTAATTATTATTATGAATTATTATACAATTAGCATTATATTAGCATTATACAATTAATCAATCAATTATTGTACACCTCTCCCTCCCAATGCAGTCTCTATGAGCTGCACTGTGGTATTGCCGGGTGCCGGAGGCGCCCCGGCAATGCCGCGCTGTAGGATATTTAATTATTTGGCATGGGGGCGGTGTACTTTTTTTTTTTTTTTTCTTTTTTTTTTGTATACTGAATCGAGGCTCGTGAAAGAGCTGACATTTACTTCACAAACAAATCAACCAGACAAACAAAATATATAAAAAGAGGGAGCGGAAGACAAGAGAAGGGGAAGCACACAAACACTTGAGAGCACACATTTAAGAGCAGGGAGATGTGTGGGAGGGAGAGGGCTTGGGGGGAGGAGGCGTGGGAAGGGGGGGAGGGGGGGGGGGGGAGAAGTATAAAACACAAGGACACATGTCATCATGTCATGTCAAACACATGTGTCAAATGTCAAACAAAAAAACATACTTTGAATGTATCTGTACTTGTTGATCAATCAATTAATCGATTAATTATTTAATTATTTGATTAATGACGAATTTTTTATTTTTATTTTTTGTTACAGATTCGGATGAAATGGTGGTGGTTTATGTGTTCTATTGGCGAATTGATTAATTATTATTATTTTATTTATTATTCTTTATTTATTTTTATTATGAATTATTTATTTATTTTCTTTCTCATCTGGGCAATATCTCAGGCACCTTTTGAGCTAGGAAGCTGATATTTGGACATGACAATGACCAAGTGATTTGGCTGTAAAAGGTATTTTCTTATTTATTGATCAATTAATTAATCGATTAATTATTTAATTATTCGATGAATGAGTTAATTAATTAATTTTTTTAAGTTACAGATTCGGATGAGATGGTGGTGGTTTATGTATTCTATGAGCCAATTGATTAACTATTTAATTTTTTTATGTTTATTATTTATTTATTCTCATTATTAATCATTTATTTATTTTCTTTCTCTTCTGGGCAATATCTCAGGCACCTTTTGCTAATATTTGGACATGACAGTGACCAGGTGATGTGGCCATAAAGGATATTTTTGATTTATTGATTAATTTATTTAATCGATTAATTATTTATTGAATAATCAATTAATTATATAATTTTTTATTAATGACTTGTTTAATTACATTTCTAAAAGATACATCTTCGGATGAAGCACTAGTGGTTTAGTTATGTTATTAGCCAATTGATGAAGAAAATATTTTATGATAATCTTTTATTGATTTTAATTATTAAATTAATCAATCAATTATTGTACACCTCTCCCTCCCAATGCAATCTCTATGAGCCGCACTGTAGGATATTTAATTATTTGGCATGGGGGCGGTGTACTTTGAATGTATCTGTACTTGTTTGTATTATGATTGGTGTAAATCATGACAACACAGCAACTCAGGTACAGTCATTATCCTCAGGTAAAACAAGCCCGTTCCTCAATAAGCATCATCAGACACATATGGCTGCCGAAGCAGTTTCTTGACTATTGGGCACAATCCTGGTCGGGGCGTCACTCCTACGCAGGGCACTCCAATGGCTCATTCATCCCAGTAAGCTGGTGCTCACTTTGCCGACATCGGGGGGATTGCAGCCTGAGTCAACACCACCTGATGTTAATTCAACAACCGACCCGGATTTGAACTCAGGACCCTAAAATCCCAAATCAGCACCCCAAGCGTTAAGCCAACACCAGGCATATATTTATTGCACTGAAAAAGTTTTGAACTAGAGGAGTGACATCTTTCGGGATTCCTTAGAGATAGCCGGGTTATGACGATTGTTGAGAGAGACCCCAAACTCAGGCTGTGATTCGTTTCCTCAATATGCGTTCTTCTGCTATGATTCAGTTGTTCATGCCAAAAATGTAACTTCGGAACAGGATGAACAACACCTTGAAATAAGTCTCTTATTCATGTTTAATGAATGGATATGGAGAATATGATTTTAAAGGTTTTTGCTGATCCTGACCTGAATTCCGTTGAGGTGTAATTGCTTGTCCCACTGTAGCCTGCTTGTCTTCAATGACACCCTCTTGTTGTACACCTTCCACATTCAGCACCTCCAACTCCAGCACCAAAATGAGACGTCTGTATAGCCAAGGAGATCACTTGAGTAATGTTTCTGATACCATACCAGACAAGTTTAGATTGGGTGTGAAAAACGGAATCACATTTATTGCTGCTGAAGATGAAAACATGACAGTTCTGGTTTGTGAGTAAACGTTTTTTCAAAATGATTATCATATAAGGAACTTCAAGCAGGAGACAATTAGGCCCATCAAGCCTACAAAGTGGTTGTCAACCGATGGGAATTTTCCGTGCTTTTTTCATTTATGGTATTTTGATACATAACACATGGTATAACATGGTATAACATAACACTACGTAGCACATGGTATGTTAGCACCAAAAGACATGGTATGTTGACACCAAAACACATGATATTTTGGCACCATAACATGGTATTTTGGTACACATCACATGGTATTTTGGCACCATAACACATGGTATTTTGTCACCATAACACGTGGCATTTGGCATCATAACACATGGTATTTTGTCACCATAACACATGGTATTTTGGCACCATAACACATGATATTTTGGCACCATAACACATGGTATTTTGGCACCATAACACATGGTATTTTGGCACCATAACACATGCTATTTTAACACCATAACACATGCTATTTTAACACCATAACACATGGTATTTTGGCACCATAACACATGGTATTTTGGCACCATAACACATGGTATTTTGGCACCATAACACATGGTATTTTGGCACCATAACACATGGTATTTTGGCACCATAACACATGGTATTTTGGCACTATAACACATGGTATTTTGGCACCATAACACATGGTATTTTGGCACCATAACACATGGTATTTTGGCACCATAATACATAGTATTTTGGCACCATAACACATGGTATTTTGGCACCATAACACATGGTATTTTGGCACCATAACACATGGTATTTTGGCACCATAACACATAGTATTTTTGCACCATAACACATGGTATTTTGGCACCATAACACATGGTATTTTGGCAGCATAACACATGGTATTTTGGCACCATAACACATGGTATTTTGGCACCATAACACATGGTATTTTGGCATCATAACAAATGGTATTTTGTCACCATAACATGCTATTTTAACACCATAACACATGGTATTTTAACACCATAACACATGGTCTCTTCACGCTGGACTCTTAGCTCTCTCTTCGCTCTGTTTCTGCGCATGCTCTTGGTGCTTGGAGATTTCTGCGGTCGTTGTCTTCCCTGGGTTCTTCGTGGTGCTTTTGGTGCTCGTGGTTTTGGTGCTCGTTGTCTTGCTGCTTGTGGTCATAGTGCTCTTGGTGCTTGGAGTGAGGCTTGGTCTTAGTGCTCTTGGTGCTTGGAGCGAGGCTCGGTGCTGCGAGCAAACGGGACCTCGCATGCGACCAACGAGCGGGGAGCGAGGCGTGCCGTTGAACAGACAAGGCCGGCGCGAGCGGGTGACTCGGGGCCCAGCGGAGCGTGGGTGAGGCGGACGGAGGCCTTCTTCGCACCAGCATCGGAGCCGTATGGAGACGCGTTGGACTACGGACACACCACTGCAGACAGATAAGACGCATCCACAACATGATGGGACATTTATTTTATTCGTTCTCCCTTTGTCCTGTATATGAAGTCTGTGTGCGGGATCCCGATCTAGGAACATTATTTATTTACTGTAGCGTTTCCTTGTATCGGGTTTCGTAATAAATCGTCTATTTTTGTTCATTTTACCTCCCGTGTTCGAGTTCATTAATATGCAGGGTTGAAGACTGTGGGTGAGATCACTGCAGGTAAGAGCTCGCCACTTCTTCCTCTTCCTTCTTCCTCCTGTGCTTGTTAGTCAAATCCGCAGTCGACCGTCGCCTCCATTAAAGCCCCTTTGGCCATCCGCGAGCCCACAGTATTAACCGAGGGTATTCGCGCGACAATATTATTATTACTCCTGTTAATATGTATTACTGTTATTAGTGTAATGTTATTATTACTCCTGTTATTATGTATTACTGTTATTAGTGTAATATGTTATTATTACTCCTGTTATTATGTATTACTGTTATTAGTGTAATATGTTATTATTACTCCTGTTATTATGTATTACTGTTATTAGTGTAATATGTTATTATTACTCCTGTTATTATGTATTACTGTTATTAGTGGAATATGTTATTATTATACCTGTTATTCTGTATTACTGTTATTAGTGTAATATGTTATTATGTATTACTGTTATTAGTGTAATATGTTATTATTACTCCTGTTATTATGTATTACTGTTATTAGTGTAATATATTATTATTACTCCTGTTATTCTGTATTACTGTTATTAGTGTAATATGTTATTATTACTCCTGTTATTCTGTATGCAATGTCTGAGTTATCATTAGTGTAACACAGTTATCATTATATCGTGTTTTTAATGCCTTGTTAACTCGGTCATTGTTGTCATTATATCGTGTATTTAGGGCCTTGTTAACTCGGACACATCATTATATCATGTTTTCATGGCCTAGTTGACTCGGACATTGTTATCATTATTGTGTAGCGGTTACCGCTGGATGCACACAATCGCCTTGCACCGGCCAGAACACGGCCAGACGCGCCTCTCCCGGGCATGCCCGGACTCACTGTTCCCGGGCACGCCCGAACCTCCCAGGCACGCCCGGTCTCGTCTTTCCCGGGCATGCCCGCTCTCGCCTTTCCAGGGCTCGCCCAGAGCGTCCGGGCATGCCCGCTATCGCCTTTCCAGGGCTCGCCCAGAGCGTCCGGGCATGCCCGCTATCGCCTTTCCAGGGCTCGCCCAGAGCGTCCGGGCATGCCCGCTATCGCCTTTCCAGGGCTCGCCCAGAGCGTCCGGGCATGCCCGCTATCGCCTTTCCAGGGCTCGCCCAGAGCGTCCGGGCATGCCCGCTATCGCCTTTCCAGGGCTCGCCCAGAGCGTCCGGGCATGCCCGCTCTCGCCTTTCCAGTGCTCGTCCAGAGCGCCCGGGCACGCCCAGCCTCGACTTGCCAGGCCGCAGCCAAACACGCCCGGGCAGGTCCAGACTCGCCTTTCCAAGGCTCGCCCTTGACACCCGGGCATGCCCGGTATAGCTTTTGCCGGGCAAACTTCCCGACATAAATGTGTATATATATTGCTGCCGATAAACGGGCTTTTGTCAGAATACCTGAGCTGTTTTGTTGCAATAAAGCAACTCGGACGAATTCCGTCTTTGGTCGCGTCACTTCTTTCGACTCGCGTTGGAGCGCAGCTCCTTCAATATCGTGTTTTTCGGGCCTTGTTAACTCGGACACATCATTTTATCATGTTTTTATGGCCTTGTTGACTCGGGTATTGTTATCATTATATTGTAGCGGTTACCGCTGGATGCACACAATCGCCTTGCACCGGCCAGAACACGGCCAGACGCGCCTCTCCCGGGCATGCCCGGACTCACTGTTCCCGGGCACGCCCGAACCTCCCGGGCACGCCCGGTCTCGTCTTTCCCGGGCATGCCCGCTCTCGCCTTTCCAGGGCTCGCCCAGAGCGTCCGGGCATGCCCGCTATCGCCTTTTCAGGGCTCGCCCAGAGCGTCCGGGCATGCCCGCTATTGCCTTTCCAGGGCTCGCCCAGAGCGTCCGGGCATGCCCGCTATCGCCTTTCCAGGGCTCGCCCAGAGCGTCCGGGCATGCCCGCTCTCGCCTTTCCAGTGCTCGTCCAGAGCACCCGGGCACGCCCAGCCTCGACTTGCCAGGCCGCAGCCAAACACGCCCGGGCAGGTCCAGACTCGCCTTTCCAAGGCTCGCCCTTGACACCCGGGCATGCCCGGTATAGCTTTTCCCGGGCAAACTTCCCGACATAAATGTGTATATATATTGCTGCCCGATAAACGGGCTTGTCAGAATACCTGAGCTGTTTTGTTTCAATAAAGCAACTCGGACGAATTCCGTCTTTGGTCGCGTCAATTCTTTCGACTCGCGTTGGAGTGCAGTTCCTTCATTGGTGACCTACCGACATGGATACGGCAGTGACGCTTAAACTGCCTACCTTCTGGGAGGCTCACGCGGCTGTTTGGTTCACTCAGGCGGACTCTCAGTTCGCCCTGCGAGGCATCACCGCGGACGACACCCGCTTCCACCATGTTGTGGCGGCGCTCGGTTCCGCCACCGCGGCCCGCGCCTTGAGCCTCCTCGAGCACCCGCCAGCTGCTGACAAATACGACGCACTGAAGACACTCCTCCTCGACGCTTTCGCCCTCTCACTGGCAGCACGCGCACGGCGCCTGCTCGCTCTGCCCGAGCTCGGCGACACGTGCCCGTCCGAGCGCATGGACTATATGCTCTCGTTGCTCGGTGAGCACTCTCCGGATTTTCTGTTCCGCGAGCTGTTCCTTCGCCAGCTGCCTCACCCGGTACGCCTCGCCCTGGCTGGCACGTTGATCACGGATTCCCGCGCCCTCGCCAGGGAAGCCGATAAGATCTCCTCGGCGGGCCAGCACATCGGCGCGGTTACCTGGAGCCCGCCGCCGTCCGAGGCGACGCCCACGACGCCCGAGCACCCTGCGCGGTTGGAGGCCGAACTGCTGGTGCAACTGGCGGCCGCCACGCCGCACCGCCCGCTTCCGACATGACGGCCGGGGCCTCCACCTGACCGGGCGTGGTGTTATTACCACGCCAGGTTCGGACACAAGGCTCGGACGTGCCGGCCCCCGTGCACTTTCGGCAGGTCGGGAAACGGCCGGGCCGGCGTTCATTCCCAGCCATGAGCGCCGGCCACTCGGGCAACTTGCTGTTTATTCGGGACAAAGCGTCTGGGCGGTGTTTCCTGTGTGACACCGGTGCCCAACTGAGCGTCATACCCGCCTCTGAGTAGGACAGGCGGGACGCCGTTTGCGGCCCCTCTTTGGTCGCTGCTAATGGCTCGGCCATACGCACTTTCGGCCCATGCGTCGTCACCCTCTGCTTCGGCAGCCAGCGTTTTCAATGGACTTTTGTGACCGCCTGCGTCCCCATGGCTTTGCTGGGCGCCGACTTCCTCTGCGCGCACGGGCTGCTGGTCGACGTCAAACATCGTCGCCTTGTCAACGCCGAGACCTTCAGCTCCCTGGCGTGCACGATGAGCAGCTCCGCGCCGACCGAACTGGCATGCGCCCTCCTGGCAGCGAACGAGTTCGATCGCCTGCTCGCGGAATTCCCGGCCCTCACGCGGCCGACGTTTTCGGCCGTCGCGGTGCGGCACGGGATCGAGCACCACATACCCACTACGGGCCCGCCGGACTACGCCAAGGCCCGCCGCCTCGACCCGGCCAAGCTCGCCGTGGCGAAGGCCGAGTTCGACGCGTTGGAGCACCTCGGCATCGTGCGGCGCTCCGATAGCACGTGGGCCTCGCCACTGCACATCGTGCCAAAGCCGGGGGGTGGATGGCGCCCGTGTGGCGACTACCGCCATCTCAATGACGCTACCACCCCCGACAGGTACCCGATCCCGCATATTCAGGACTTTTCCGCCCGTTTGGCGGGACGGGTCATCTTTTCGAGAATTGACCTGATACGCGGCTACCACCAGGTACCTGTCCGGGCGGCCGACGTCCCGAAGACGGCCGTCATCACGCCGTTCGGCCTGTTCGAATTTTTGCGGATGCCGTTTGGCCTCAAGAACGCGGCCCAGGCGTTCCAGCGCTTGATGGACGGCGTGCTGCGCAACCTGCCGTTTCTTTTCGTCTATCTGGACGATATCCTCGTCGCCAGCACGTCCCGCGCCGAGCACCTCCTCCACCTCCGAACACTGTTCGGTCGCCTCAGCGAGCATGGCTTAATTGTCAACCCGGTCAAATGCCACTTCGGCGCGACGACCGTTGACTTTTTGGGCCACCGCATCACCAAGACCGGGGCCGTGCCGCTGCCGACCAAGGTCGAGGCCTACACCATGTTCCCGCGTCCCCGTTCCATCAAGGCCCTCCAAGAGTTCCTCGGCATGGTGAATTTTTATCCCCGATTCGTGCCCCGCGCTGCTCAGCTCATGCGGCCCCTTTACGAGGCCATCCGGGGCAAGCCGGCCAAGCATGACATTGTTTGGTCTGCGGCCATGGACGCGGCCTTCGCCAGCGCCAAACGGGCCCTCGCCGATGCAACGCTGCTGGCTCACCCGGTGCTCAATGCGCCCATCGCCCTCACCACGGACATCCGGCACGTCGCCGGCAAAGACAACGCCGTGGCCGACTGTCTTTCTCGGGCCAGCGCGAACGCGGTCCACCTCGGCGTGGACTTCGTGCTCATGGCGGCCGACCAGACCACCGACGCCTCAGTGCAGGCACTCCGTGCGGCGGACACGGGCCTCCGCCTGGCCGACATTCCCTTCGCGGGCACCGTCCTGCTCTGCGACGTCTCACAGGGCCAGCCTCGCCCCATCGTGCCCGTTTCCTGGCAGCGCCGCATCTTCGCCTCCATCCACGGCCTTTCTCACCCGGGCCGGAAAGCTTCTCAGAAGCTGGTGTCGGCGCGTTTCGTCTGGCACAGCCTTCGACGAAACATCCGCGACTGGGCCAACGCCTGCACGGCCTGCCAGCGGGTCAAGGTCCACCGCCACACCCAGGCCCCGCTGGCACCTTTCGCCGTGCCTGAACGGCGTTTCGACCACGTCCACGTGGACCTGGTGGGTCCCCTGCCCCCCTCGCGGGGGTTCACCCACCTGCTCACCATGGTGGACAGGACCACCAGGTGGCCGGAGGCCGTGCCCCTCGCCTCCACCTCCACCGCCGACGTGGCGCAGGCGTTCATCTCCACCTGGGTCGCGCGCTTCGGCGCACCAGCGGACATCTCGTCCGACTGCGGCCCACAGTTCACATCTGAGCTTTGGGGCGCGGTCGCCCGTTCGTTGGGGGTCACGCTGCACCGCACCACGGCCTACCACCCCCAAGCCAACGGGTTGTGCGAGCGGTTTCACCGCTCCATGAAGGCCGCACTCATGGCCGGCCTTCAGGACGACGGTTGGACCGACCGGCTGCCGTGGGTCCTTTTGGGCCTTCGCACGGCCCCCAAGGAAGACCTCCAGGCGTCCGCCGCCGAGCTTGTCTACGGCCAGCCGCTCCGCGTCCCGGGCGAATTCGTGCCCGACGCTACCAGTCCCTGGTCCGCCGCTCGCCAGCGCTCGGACCTCCAGGAGGCCGCCCGACGATTTGCCCCCGTGCCGACGTCCCGCCACGGTGGCCCCCAGTCCTACGTCCCCCCGGCGCTTCGCACAGCGGAGTACGTCTTTGTGCGTCATGACGCGCACCGGGGGCCACTCCGGCCGCCGTACGACGGGCCCTTCCGGGTCCTGCGACGGGGCGACAAGTCTTTCATCGTCGACTTCGGCGGCCGGCCGGACCGGATTTCTGTGGACCGCCTCAAACCGGCGCACATGGACGTCAACTGACCACCACGGTTGGCCCTTCCTCCACGGCGAGGCCGCCCCCCGTCCACAGCTCCCCCCGCTCGACCACCCACCACCACGTCGGACCCCTCCCCACGACCCTCCAGGGGTCGCTTCGGCCGGGTCATTCGGACCCCCCTTAAATTGACCCTGCCGGTGCAGGTCGATTCTGGAGGGGCGTGTGTAGCGGTTACCGCTGAATGCACACAATCGCCTTGCACCGGCCAGAACACGGCCAGACGCGCCTCCCCGGGCATGCCCGGACTCACTGTTCCCGGGCACGCCCGAACCTCCCGGGCACGCCCGGTCTCGTCTTTCCCGGGCATGCCCGCTCTCGCCTTTCCAGGGCTCGCCCAGAGCATCCGGGCGTGCCCGCTATCGCCTTTTCAGGGCTCGCCCAGAGCGTCAGGGCATGCCCGCTATCGCCTTTCCAGGGCTCGCCCAGAGCGTCCGGGCATGCCCGCTATCGCCTTTCCAGGGCTCGCCCAGAGCGTCCGGGCATGCCCGCTCTCGCCTTTCCAGTGCTCGTCCAGAGCGCCCGGGCACGCCCAGCCTCGACTTGCCAGGCCGCAGCCAAACACGCCCGGGCAGGTCCAGACTCGCCTTTCCAAGGCTCGCCCTTGACACCCGGGCATGCCCGGTATAGCTTTTGCCCGGCAAACTTCCCGACATAAATGTGTATATATATTGCTGCCCGATAAACGGGCTTGTCAGAATACCTGAGCTGTTTTGTTTCAATAAAGCAACTCGGACGAATTCCGTCTTTGGTCGCGTCAATTCTTTCGACTCGCGTTGGAGCGCAGTTCCTTCAATATCGTGTTTTTTAGGGCCTTGTTAACTCGGACACATCATTATATCGTGTTTTTAGGGCCTTGTTAACTCGGACACATCATTATATCGTGTTTTTAGGGCCTTGTTAACTCGGACACATCATTATATCGTGTTTTTAGGGCCTTGTTAACTCGGACACATCATTATATCATGTTTTTGTGGCCTTGTTGACTCGGACATTGTTATCATTATATGGTGTTTTTCGGGCCTTGTTGACGTGGACACTGTTATCATTATATGGTATTTTTAGGGCCTTGTTGAATCGGACATACCATGTGGCATGCAACTTGCATTTCCATCATGTTATTAACATACCACGTGGCATGCAACTTGTTGGTAAAGCTCAACTCACCTGCCATCGCGCAGCTCTGTCGAGTTGTAATTCTGGAGACGAACAATGCGATTCTCTGTGATCTTGCCACTAACCACCAGGTGATTAAGTTGTGTCGCCAACATGACGGCTGAGAAACACGACATATCACACCATTGCGATTACAAGCTATTGCATCTACTATTACATGACATTCTCCTGTTACTCCCACTCACAAACCACAAGGAAGCAGTACCTATGTTACCTGTGGCCTATAGGTGAAGAGTTGTACTACACAGGTTAGAATTACAAAGAAGGCATGCTTAGGAATGCTTTAACATGTATATCTGTGGACTGTGATCCATGTTGAGACAGGCAGGTAATGTGGGTAAAATACAGCGCAGATTGGGGTGTATCACACGAATGCCAGTCCAGTAAAGGCAAAGTGTTTAATCACAGCTCAACACGTGTGCTTCCAGCCAGTCGCCATGCCGCCCCAACCTCCACACGTTCCGCCTCCTCATGGAAGCCCAACCTTGCTCCCGATCAGGAGCGACTGCCCGATTACCTCAGAGCACAACATGCTCCATTCCATTACCGTAAAGCACAATATGCTCCTGTTATTCCCACTCACAAACCACAAGGAAGCAGTACCTATGTTACCTGTGGCCTATAGGTGAAGAGTTGTACTACAAAGGTTAGAATTAAAAAGAATGTGAAGGAGCTGGGGCTCCCACGTCGATCGGAAGAATGGACGCGACAAAAAGCTGGAATTCATCCGAGTTGCTTTAATCAAACCAAACACTCAGGCACTCTGAAAAGCCCGTTTATCGGGCAGCAATAAATATACATATTATCCCGGAGCGTTTGCCCAGGAAAGGCGAGAGGGGGCGTGGCCCAGCGTCCTGGCTGCGGCCTGGCAAGTTGAGGGCGAGCCTGCCCGGGCGTCCTGGACGAGCCCGGCATGGTGATCGCTCCGCGTCCTTGATAGGTGCAAGGCGATTGTGAAAACCCAGCGGTAGCCGCTACACACGTCGCCCCAGAATCGACTTGCACCGGCAGGGTCAATTTGAGGGGGGTCCTGATGACCCGGCCGAAGCGACCCCTGGCGGGTCGTGGGAGGGGGTCCGGTGTGGTGGTGGGCGGTCGAGTGGGGGGCACCGTGGACGGGGGGCGGCCTCGCCGCGGCGGAAGGGCCACCCGTGGTGGGTGGTCGACGTCCACGTGCGCCGGCTTGAGGCGGTCCACCGCAATCCGGTCCGACCTGCCGCCGATGTCGATGACGAACGACTTGTCGTCCCGTCGCAGCACCCGGAAGGGCCCGTCGTACGGCGGCCGGAGTGGCCCCCGATGTGCGTCGTGACGCACAAAAACATACTCCGCTGTGCGAAGTGCTGGGGGGACGTAGGACTGGGGGTCACCGTGGTGGGATGTTGGCACGGGGGCAAACCGTCGGGCGGCCTCCTGGAGGTCCGAGCGCTGGTGAGCTGCGGACCAGGGACTGGTAGCGTCGGGCACGAATTCGCCCGGGATGCGTAGCGCCTGGCCATAGACAAGCTCGGCGGTGGATGCCTGGAGGTCCTCCTTGGGGGCCGTGCGGAGGCCCAAAAGGACCCACGGTAGCCGGTCGGCCCAACCGCCGTCTTGAAGGCCGGCCATGAGCGCGGCCTTCATGGAGCGGTGGAATCGCTCGCACAACCCGTTTGCTTGGGGGTGGTAGGCCGTAGTACGGTGGAGCTTGACCCCCAGGTTGCGGGCGACCGCGCCCCACAGCTTGGAGGTGAACTGTGGTCCGCGGTCTGACGAGATGTCCGCCGGTGCGCCGAAGCGGGCGACCCAGGTGGCGATGAAAGCCTGCGCCACGTCGGCGGTGGTGGTGGAGACGAGGGGAACGGCCTCCGGCCACCTGGTGGTCCTGTCCACCATGGTGAGCAGGTGTGTGAACCCCCGTGACGGGGGGAGGGGGCCCACCAGATCCACGTTGACGTGGTCGAAACGTCGTTCGGGCACGGTGAAAGGTGCCAGCGGGGCCTGGGTGTGTCGGTGGACTTTGGCCCGTTGGCAGGCCGTGCAGGTGCTGGTCCAATCGCGGACGTCCCGACGAAGGCCGTGCCAGACGAATCGCGCCGACACCAGCTTCTGGGAAGCTTTCCGGCCCGGGTGGGAAAGGCCGTGGAGGGAGGCGAAGATGCGGCGTTGCCAGGTGACGGGCACGATGGGGCGAGGCTGGCCTTGGGAGACGTCGCAGAGCAGGACAGTGTCCGCGAAGGGGATGTCGGCCAGGCGGAGGCCCGTGTCCGCCGCCCGGAGGGCTTGCACCGTGGTGTCGGTGGTTTGGTCCGCCGCCATAAGCGCAAAGTCCACGCCCAGGTGGACCGCGTTCGCGCTGGCCCGGGAAAGACAGTCGGCCACGGCGTTGTTTTTGCCGGCGACGTGCCGGATGTCCGTGGTAAACTCCGACACGGCGGAGAGGTGGCGCTGTTGGCGGGCCGACCACGGCTCCGTGACCTTGGCCATGGCGTAAACCAACGGCTTGTGGTCGACGAACGCCGTGAAAGGTCGGCCCTCCAGGAGGTGGCGGAAATGGCGGACGGCCAGGTGTAGACCGAGGAGCTCCCGGTCAAACGTGCTGTATTTGAGCTCGTTCGGCCGGAGCTGCCGGCTGAAAAAAGCGAGTGGCTGCCAAACCCCGTTCACCCATTGCTCATGTACGGCGCCCACCGCGTAGTCGGAGGCATCCGTGGTGAGGGCGATGGGAGCGTTGAGCACCGGGTGAGCGAGCAGTGTTGCGTCGGCGAGGGCCCGCTTTGAGCTTTGGAAGGCCGCATCAATTGCTGCGGACCAGGCGATGTCGTGCTTGGCCGGCTTGCCCCGAAGGGCTTCGTAGAGGGGCCGCATGAGTTGAGCAGCGCGGGGCACGAAGCGGTGATAAAAATTCACCATTCCCAGGAATTCCTGCAGGGCCTTTATGGTGCGGGGACGCGGGAACGTGGTGATGGCCTCGACCTTGGTTGGCAGCGGCACGGCCCCGTTCTTGGTGATGTGGTAGCCCAAAAAATCAACGGCCGTCGTGCCGAAGTGGCATTTGGCCGGGTTGACGATGAGGCCGTGCTCGCTGAGGTGCCCGAACAGTGTTCGGAGGTGGAGGAGGTGCTCGGCCCGGGACGTGCTGGCGACGAGGATGTCATCCAGGTAAACGAAAAGGAACGGCACGTCACGCAGCACGCCGTCCATCAAGCGCTGGAATGCCTGAGCCGCGTTCTTGAGACCAAACGGCATCCGCAAGAATTCGAATAAGCTGAACGGCGTGATGACTGCCGTTTTAGGGACGTCGGCCGCCCTGACAGGTACCTGGTGATATCCCCATATGAGATCAATTTTCGAAAAAATGACCCGTCCCGCCAGACGGGCGGAGAAGTCTTGGATATGCGGGATCGGGTACCTGTCGGGGGTGGTAGCATCATTGAGACGGCGGTAGTCGCCACACGGGCGCCATCCACCCCCCGGCTTTGGCACGATGTGCAGTGGCGAGGCCCACGCGCTATCGGAGCGCCGCACGATGCCGAGGTGCTCCAACGCGTCGAATTCGGCCTTCGCCATGGCGAGCTTGGCTGGGTCGAGGCGGCGGGCCCTGGCGTAGACCGGCGGGCCCGTGGTTGGTATGTGGTGCTCGATCCCATGCCGTACTGCGACGGCCGAAAACGTCGGCCGCGTGAGGGCCGGGAAATCCGTGAGCAGGCGAGCAAACTCGTTCGCCGCCGGGATGGCGCATGCCAGCTCGGTCGGCGCAGAGCTGCTCAATGTGCATACCAGGGAGCTGAAGGTTTCGGCGTTGATTAAACGACGCCGTTGGACGTCCACCAGCAGTCCGTGTGCGCAGAGGAAGTCGGCGCCTAGCAGAGCCATGGGCACGTTTGCGGTTACAAACGTCCAAGCAAAGCGTTGGCCGCCGAAGCAGAGGGTGACGTTGCGTGGGCCGAAGGTGCGGATGGTCGATCCGTTGGCCGCAACCAAGGAGGGGCCGCAAACCGCGGATTGCCTGTCCTGGTCAGAGGCGGGTATGACGCTCAGTTGGGCGCCGGTGTCGCACAGGAAGCGCCGTCCGGACGCTTTATCCATGATGAACAGTAAGTTGCCCGTGTGGCCGGCGCTCATGGCTGGTAATGAACGCCGGCCCGGCCGTTTCCCGGCCTGCCGAAGGTGCACGGGGGTCGGCATGTCCGGGCCTTCTGTCCGAACCTGGCATGATAGTAACACCACGCTTGGTCAGGTGGAGGCCCCGGTCGTCGTGCTGGAGGTGGTCGGCTCGGTGTAGCGGCCGCCAATTGCGTCGGCAGTTCGGTCGTCGACCGTGCCGGGTGCTCGGGCGCCATGGGTGTTGCGTCGGACGGCGGTGGGTCCCATGTCGCCGCTGCGATGCGCTGTCCTGCGGCGGAGATCTTGTCGGCTTCTCTGGCAAGGGCCCGGGGATCTGTGATCGTCGTGCTTGCCAGGGCGAGGCGTACCGGGTTAGGCAGCTGACGGAGGAACAGCTCCCGGAACAGGAATGCCGGAGAGTGCTCGCCGAGCAGTGAAAGCATGTAGTCCATTCGCTCGGAAGGGCGCATGTCGCCGAGCTCGGGCAGGTCGAGCAGGCGCCATGCGCGTTCCGCCGATGGGAGGGCGAAAGCATCGAGGAGAAGCTTCTTAATCGCGCCGTATTCGTCAGCAGCTGGCGGGCTCTCGAGGAGGCTCAGGGCGCGGGCCGCGGTGGCCGAACCGAGCGCTGCTACCACATGGTGGAAGCGGGTGTCGTCGGCCGTGATGCCTCGCAGGGCGAACAGGGAATCCGCCTGTGCGAACCAAACCGCCGCGTGAGCCTCCCAGAAGGTAGGCAGTTTAAGGGCGACTGCCGTGTCCATGTCGGTAGGTCACCAATGAAGGAGCTGGGGCTCCCACGTCGATCGGAAGAATGGACGCGACAAAAAGCTGGAATTCATCCGAGTTGCTTTAATCAAACCAAACACTCAGGCACTCTGAAAAGCCCGTTTATCGGGCAGCAATATATATACATATTATCCCGGAGCGTTTGCCCAGGAAAGGCGAGAGGGGGCGTGGCCCAGCGTCCTGGCTGCGGCCTGGCAAGTTGAGGGCGAGCCTGCCCGGGCATGCCCGGGCATGCCCGGGCGTCCCGACCGAGGCCTGGCAAGTTGAGTGCGGGCCTGCCCGGGCGTCCTGGATGAGCCCGGCATGGTGATTGCTCCGCGTCCTTGATAGGTGCAAGGCGATTGTGAAAACCCAGCGGTAGCCGCTACAAATGCATGCTTAGGAATGCTTTAACATGTATATCTGTGATCCATGTTGAGACAGGCAGGCAATGTGTGTAAAAGACAGCGCAGATTGAGGTGTGTCACACGAATTGTTATTTTGTAGCGGTTACCGGTAGCATGACACAATTACCCTTCACCGGCCGATGACGCAACCGGCGAGCGGTCACGTGTCCGGACTCGCCCGGGCGTGTTGAGACTTGCCTTTACCGGGCGAACGCTTGCCCTGCATACCACGCCCCATTGAGAGGCGTGGCTTATCTATTTGCATACCACGCCCTGCCTGAGAGGCGTGGCTTTTGTGTGTTGAGTTTCTGATATATATTGCCGCCTGTTCGATGGGCTGATTCAGTGCTTTGAGTTCGTTTGAGTGAGCTGGGAATAAATAGCTCAGAGAAACTTAATTCCTGGCATCGTCCATTTTGTCCGATTTTATCGTGCGAGCACAGCTCCCACAATCGGTGGCCACAGCCCGGACTTCCTCTTCCGCGAGCTGTTTCTCCAGTGGCTACCCGGGCAGGTACGGTTAGCTTTGGCTAATTCGCCCATCACGGACCCTCGCGCCCTGGCCAAGGAGGCCGATAAATTTTTCTCAGCCAGGCGACACGTCGGAGCGGCCGCCTGGGACCCTGGGCCGACCGAGGCAATGCCCGCGCCACGACCGGCGCCTCCACCGGCCGAGTCCGCGCCACTGACGGCTGCGGCCGCCGCGACGCCCCGTCGACCGAACCCGACGCGACCGCCGGAGCCTCCACCAGAGCGGACCATGTGCTATTACCATGCCAGGTTCGGGCAGAAGGCCAGAACGTGCTGCCCACCGTGCACTTTCGGCGGGGCGGGAAACGACCAGGCCGTCGCTCGCTGCCTGCCATGAGCGCCGGCCATTCAGGAAGCCTTCTGTTTATCACGGACACGGAGTCCGGGCGGCGTTTTTTGTGTGACACCGGCGCTCAGCTGAGCGTGATACCCACCTCGGTGGAGGACAAACAGGCCGCGCTTTGCGGCCCCGCCTTGGTCGCCGCAAACGGTTCCTCCATCCGCACCTTCGGTTCGCGCAGCGTCACATTCTGCTTCGGGGGCCAGCGCTTCAGGTGGGACTTCATCACGGCGAACGTGCCCATGGCCTTGCTGGGTGCAGATTTTCTTTGCGTGCATGGGCTTTTGGTCGACGTCAAACGGCGTCGGCTCATCAACGCGGAGACCTTCAGCTCGCTCGCTTGCTCATTGAGCGGCTCCGCTCCGACCAAGCTAGCCTGCGCGCTCCCGGCCGTGGACGATTTCACCCGCATACTCACCGAGTTTCCCGCCCTCACGCAGCCGACGTTTTCGGCCGTCACCGTCAAGCACGGCGTCGAACACCACATCCCGACCACAGGTCCACCGGTCTATGCCAGGGCTCGCCGCCTCGACCTTGCCAAACTCGCCATAGCAAAGGCGGAATTCGATGCGCTGGAGTGATTGGGAATTGTGCGGCGCTCGAATAGCGCGTGGGCCTCGCCCCTGCACATCGTGCCCAAACCGGGTGGCGGATGGCAACCATGCGGCGATTACTGCCGCCTCAATGACGCCACCACCACCCCCGACCGGTACCCGATACCACACATACAGGACTTTTCTGCCAGTTTGGCGGGGCGGGTGATCTTCTCCAAGGTCGACCTGATTCGGGGCTACCACCAGGTACCTGTCCGGCCGGCCGACGTTCCGAAGACGGCTGTAATTACACCTTTTGGCCTCTTCGAGTTCCTCCGAATGCCGTTCGGCCTTAAGAACGCGGCCCAGGCCTTCCAGCGGCTGATGAACAGTGTGCTGCGCAATCTCACCTTTCTGTTCGTCTACCTGGATGACATTCTCATCGCCAGCACTTCCCGGGTGGAGCACCTCGTCCACCTGCGCATGCTTTTTGAGCGCCTCAGCCAGCACGGCCTCATCATCAACCCGGCGAAATGCCAGTTTGGCGTAACGGCCGTCGACTTCCTGGGGCACCGCATCACGAAGCGTGGGGCCGTCCCACTGCCTACCAAGGTGGAGCACAGCTCCCACAATTTCGCTATACAGTACAACTGCTGGTCTAGAGTTAGTACTGTGTCTTGTTCTTTCACTATACAGTACAACTTATGGTCTAGAGATAGTGCTGTGTCTTGTTCTTTCACTATACAGTACAACTGCTGGTCAAGAGATAGTGCTGTGTCTTCTCCTTTCGCTATACAGTACAACTGATGGTCTAGACTCTAGAGATAGTGCTGTGTCTTGTTCTTTCGCTATACAGTACAACTGATGGTCTAGAATTAGTACTGTATCTTGCTCTTTCGCTATACAGTACAACTGATGGTCTAGAGATAGTGCTGTGTCTTGTTCTTTCGCTATACAGTACAACTGATGGTCTAGAGTTAGTACTGTATCTTGCTCTTTCGCTATACAGTACAACTGATGGTCTAGACTCTAGAGTTAGTGCTGTGTCTTGTTCTTTCGCTATACAGTACAACTGATGGTCTAGAGTTAGTGCTGTGTCTTGTTCTTTCGCTATACAGTCCAACTGAAGGTCTAGAGTTAGGACTGTCTTGCTCTTTCGCTATACAGTACAACTGATGGTCTAGAGATAGTGCTGTGTCTTGTTCTTTCACTCTACAGTGCAACTGCTGGTCTAGAGATAATGCTGTGTCTTGTTCTTTCGCTATACAGTACAACTGATGGTCTAGAGATAGTGCTGTGTCTTGTTCTTTCGCTATACAGTCCAACTGCTGGTCTAGGGATAGTGCTGTGTCTTGTTCTTTCGCTATACAGTCCAACTGAAGGTCTAGAGTTAGGACTGTGTCTTGCTCTTTCGCTATACAGTACAACTGATGGTCTAGAGATAGTGCTGTGTCTTGTTCTTTCACTATACAGTACAACTGCTGGTCTAGAGATAGTGCTGTGTCTTGTTCTTTCGCTATACAGTACAACTGATGGTCTAGAGATAGTGCTGTGTCTTGTTCTTTTGCTATACAGTACAACTGATGGTCGAGAGTTAGTACAGTATTGTGGCAGACACGAAAGCTCACTGGCACGAGGGCATCATTCCGCGCACCAAGTGGGCGGCGGCCACGCCCGAGGGGTAGGCGTGGCCGCGGGATATACACCGGGCGCGCAGCCCGGAACGCTCCAGTGTTACAGTGGAGCTCTTGAATAAAGACTCTTACAACTTACCGCGTTGTCCGCTTCCTCCTTGCTTACAAGCAGCGTGCGTAACACCGTGCTTCAGTATCTTGCTCTTTCGCTATACAGTACAACTGATGGTCTGGAGTTAGTGGTTTGTCTTGTTCTTTCGCTACACAGTACAACTGAAGGTCTAGAGTTAGGACTGTGTCTTGTTCTTTCGCTATACAGTACAACTGATGGTCTAGAGATAGTGCTGTGTCTTGTTCTTTCGCTATACAGTACAACTGAAGGTCTAGAGTTAGGACTGTGTCTTGCTCTTTCGCCATACAGTACAACTGATGGTCTAGAGTTAGTGCTGTGTCTTGTTCTTTCGCTATACAGTACAACTGATGGTCTAGAGTTAGTACTGTATCTTGCTCTTTCGCCATACAGTACAACTGATGGTCTAGAGATAGTGCTGTGTCTTGTTCTTTCGCTATACAGTACAACTGATGGTCTAGAGTTAGTACTGTATCTTGCTCTTTCGCCATACAGTACAACTGATGGTCTAGAGTTAGTGCTTTGTCTTGTTCTTTCGCTATACAGTACAACTGAAGGTCTAGAGTTAGGACTGTGTCTTGTTCTTTCGCTATACAGTACAACTGATGGTCTAGAGATAGTGCTGTGTCTTGTTCTTTCGCTATACAGTACAACTGATGGTCTAGAGTTAGTACTGTATCTTGCTCTTTCGCCATACAGTACAACTGATGGTCTAGAGTTAGTGCTTTGTCTTGTTCTTTCGCTATACAGTACAACTGAAGGTCTAGAGTTAGGACTGTGTCTTGTTCTTTCGCTATACAGTACAACTGATGGTCTAGAGATAGTGCTGTGTCTTGTTCTTTCGCTATACAGTACAACTGAAGGTCTAGAGTTAGGACTGTGTCTTGTTCTTTCGCTATACAGTACAACTGAAGGTCTAGAGTTAGTACTGTATCTTGCTCTTTCGCTATACAGTACAACTGATGGTCTAGAGTTAGTACTGTATCTTTTCCAAGGCATACTTTATCTGAAACATCGATACACCTTTGAATGACTGTCCTGAATTCACTGAATTCGTTCATTTCACCAGAAAGAAAAGCATGAACATAAGCCTAAGTTTAAGTTAAATACAAGTTTGTTTAAACATGACGTAATGGCATGTAAGTAGCATGGTTTCCATGGCAACTTATTTCCAGATTTGTTTAGATTATGAAGCTTGACACAGGTAATTTCCCACCACCTTTCAAATATGTGCGCAGCCTCCCAGTAGACTACAGCCTCCATCGTATACAGTAATCATTTACATAGTCATACATGTAAATATACATGTAAATGTAATATATGTAAATATATACTGAAACGCAAAAGAAACTTACCACCTTTGAAACCTTTAAATATCAACAATAACACTGCGTGTAGTAAATGTGTGAACTTATTTGTGGACAATAGTGTCCTCACTGTCAGACAAAACGGTCATGGATGGTCACTTGAACCTTCAATGGTCACTTCATAGCACAGCTGTTGAACAGCCGTTTTGACTGTCAGTGATTAGCCAAGGGGTACGGGATGATTTTAATGAGCTGCACGTGATGTCTTGATATTGGCTTTAAAAAGGCCAGTGCAAAATGGGCATTTTGACCAAAACATTTGACCATTTTGACCAACTTCAAAAAGACCGAAAACGCAAAAGAAACTTATCACTTGTTTGAAATGTAATAAAATTGTAACAGTTCAAAATAAAACAAACCAACAATTGCTAATTGAAACATTGGCATTTTATTGATGACATGTCATGTTTTTGACCAAGATACACCATCTCATCAGTTTGTTCTACAGTACAGAACAGCACAGGGTGCAATGCCAGTCCCCTTTCAATAGCGTGTGTGGCCACCATTGTTTTGGATACAGTCAGTGCATCGTCGGCGTATACTGCCTACCAGTCTTTGGATGGATTGCTGCTGGATTCTGTCCCACTCAGTCCTCAATGTCTGAAGCAGCTCTGCCCGTGTCCTGGCCCTGCCAACTACGCGTCTCCCAAGCTCATCCCACAGGTGCTCTATGGGATTCAGGTCAGGGGAGAGCGCAGGCCACTGCATGGTGTTGATGTTCTCGCCTTGGAGAAATGCAGTGGTAAAGCGAGCAGCATGGGGACGAGCGTTGTCATGCTGAAAGGTTCTCAGTTCTGGGTGGTCTAGCAGGAATGGCAGCAGATGAGGTCGCAGGATGTTATCCACATACCGCTGGGCGTTAAGATTCCCATCCACAACCACCAGTGGCGTCCTGTACCGGCCTGATATGGCGGCCCACACCATCACACTTGGGCCACCCCACCTGTTGGCTTGACGCACGCAACAATCGGCATATCGCTCGCCAGTTCTTCTCCAGACACGCTCACGCCCATCAGGACTGTCCACACAGAACCTTGACTCATCGCTGAAAGGGACCTCGTTCCACTGTGGCAAGGTCCACCGCTGATGCTGCTGGCACCATCTCTGTCAGTTGCGGCGATGGGCAGCCGTCATCACGGGGCCTCTGTATGGTCTTCTGGCAGTCAGACCATAGTCATGCAGTCGTCTTCGTGCAGTATCATTGGAGATCCGTGGGTTTGCACGCCCCGGAGTTTCTGCCGCAGTGCGGGATGCTGGACGGAATCGATCCCGCAGGTGACTTCGGACCATCTGCTCTGCCTGCCTTGCAGTGGTGACTCTTGGCCTCCCTGATCGAGGTCTGTCATCTGCAGAGTTGTGGAGGGTGTCTCTGTCCACCAGGGCCGATATCGTCTGGTGTGAACAGCCAAGGCGACGTGCCACTTCACGGTAGCTCAGTCCGCCTTGCAGCATGCCCAGGGCACGCTGCCGTTGATCCCTTGACAATCGTGGCATGTTGATTGAAATGCCCATTTTGCACTGGCCTTTTTAAAGCCAATATCAAGACATCACGTGCAGCTCACTAAAATCATCCCGTACCCCTTGGCTAATCACTGACAGTCAAAACGGCTGTTCAACAGCTGTGCTATGAAGTGACCATTGAAGGTTCAAGTGACCATCCGTGACTATTTTGTCTGACAGTGAGGACACTATTGTCCACAAATAAGTTCACACATTTACTACACGCAGTGTTATTGTTGATATTTAAAGGTTTCAAAGGTGGTAAGTTTCTTTTGCGTTTTCGGTCTTTTTGAAGTTGGTCAAATTTTTCGGTCAAAATGCCCATTTTGCACTGGCCTTTTTAAAGCCAATATCAAGACATCACGTGCAGCTCATTAAAATCATCCCGTACCCCTTGGCTAATCACTGACAGTCAAAACGGCTGTTCAACAGCTGTGCTATGAAGTGACCATTGAAGGTTCAAGTGACCATCCGTGACCGTTTTGTCTGACAGTGAGGACACTATTGTCCACAAATAAGTTCACACATTTACTACACGCAGTGTTATTGTTGATATTTAAAGGTTTCAAAGGTGGTAAGTTTCTTTTGCGTTTTCGGTCTTTTTGAAGTTGGTCAAAATGGTCAAATTTTTTTGTCAAAATGCCCATTTTGCACTGGCCTTTTAAAAGCCAATATCAAGACATCACGTGCAGCTCATTAAAATCATCCCGTACCCCTTGGCTAATCACTGACAGTCAAAACGGCTGATCAACAGCTGTGCTATGAAGTGACCATTGAAGGTTCAAGTGACCATCCGTGACCGTTTTGTCTGACAGTGAGGACACTATTGTCCACAAATAAGTTCACACATTTACTACACGCAGTGTTATTGTTGATATTTAAAGGTTTCAAAGGTGGTAAGTTTCTTTTGCGTTTCAGTATACATGTAAATGTGTGTACATAAGGCATTAGTGTGTATATCCAGTATTGATGCAAGCAAGGTAACACATGTAAATGTACACGCAAATGTAATACATGTAAATATACATGTAAATGTAATACATGTAAATATACATGTAAATGTATGTACATAAGGCATTAGTGCGTATATCCAGTATTGATGCAAGCAAGGTAACACATGTAAATGAACACGCAAATGTAATACATGTAAATATACATGTAAATGTATGTACATGAGGCATTAGTGTGTATATATTGCGATACTGACCTGATTAATGTACTCTAGTCATTTCCATAGCAATTAATCAATACTCGGTTGGTGATTATTTTTGATCATTCGACCATAAGGTTCATTATGGAAGTTAAATAAAATCCATCTTACTATAATTCACCAAATGTCCGTCCGTCTGTCTGTCTGTCTGTCTGTCTGTCTGTTCGAAGGTACCGTAAAAACTGCTGAACCGATCGCAAAGATATTGTTGCGGATATGGGATTTGCATCCATCCATATCCGCTTGTAAATATTCCCCTATTTCCTCAATACTTCCCAACTCTCCCCAATCCCCCATTCCCTAGTCCCATTTTCTGTAAACAACACTCTGTAGACCCGACCTCCCCCTATTTCCCCCATTAAATGTCGCACCCAGGTTCACCGCATCTCATGTAAGACAACTATAGGACATCTTGCTAGTTATTCTTAGTCTATGTCAGTTAAGGATTCGTTTAAATTAATTCTGACCCTTCGTTGCACCAGAATGTGATTGTATGGCACCGTTAGGAAGTTTAGGACCTCCCAATACCTCCCCGCAGCTCTTCCTCACAGTTCAACAACAACAACAACAACAACAACGAGCGCAGGGAGTGCGCGTCCTCACTCCGGCTTGGTAGGAGTGGTGGGAGGGCACCAGGCCTTCCCAACGAGCCGCCATCGGACATGTGCTCGACGGGGTTACCAAACAGGGGCTCCCTGTCGGCTCCTCATCAAGGGCGGAGCCCGGTAACCCCCGCACCCAATGGAAGCGGCGGACCGGCCCCAGTGGGGCGGAACCAACCAGCCGAGGGCGTGTCACTCCCCGCTGAGCATGCGCAGTGAGAGGGAGGTGAAGTCAGATGCGCGCTGAGCTTGGAGCAAGCAAGACCACCTCCGAGCGCTGTGAGACCTCCCTGCATCTTTTGAACCGTGCTTTATCCTGTCCCCGAGCCAAGGTGCACCTTGTGCCATCGACCGACCTGCCCATCCCCGCCATCAATCCCCGTGTGAGTCTACCTTGTCCGTTTGTCCGTAGTCTGTCCGGGAATAGATAAGATTGTATTTAAGTGCCCATCTCTTCTGTGTCTTTACCTCACTCTGCCTTGTAATCTACCCCCTTTTCTCCACCACTGTAATTATACCCTCCTCCGGAGGTCTTGAGAACTGTACCCCTTGCGTCGTTTCATCTATCCCAGTCGTCGTGTCCTTTCCATCATTGATTTAGCATAGCGTGATTTGGCCAACGTCTGGGTGAATCGGGTGAGTGTAAGGGAAGAAAAGGGGAGCAACTGTTCGGTCGCGGAGCCTCCGCTCGGCAAATATAACATCTAAACTGCGGTCCATAACAACTGGTGTCAGGAGTGGGATACGAGGCCCGAACCAAATTTTTTTTAAACAGCTAGAAAAAATTTGGTCAAAATTATAAAGTACCGAAATTGCTTTTGTTTTACAAAAACCCGAATTTTGAAAGTCACGCTATGGGAGATCAAGACGGCTGGGTTCCGGTAGAGGAGAGTGAGGCAGGGTCGATCCAGGACCAAATTGAGGGACATGAGGAGAGCGAAGCAGTGAGGGCGGCAGGTTCGCAAAATGGCGGCGCAAGGCATGGGGAAGAGGAGCGCGAACAACAGGTTGGCGCCGCGCAGGGGATTGCGGTAGCTGTACCCGTGCCGCCGATGGATATGCAGGTCCTCATGGCGCAAACAGGGGCCCTGTTGGCCCAGAATAGCGAACAATTGGAACAAAGGATGGGGTCCAATAGCGAGAAATTAAGGAATGACATGGGGTCCAATAGCGAGAAATTGAGGGAGGACATGGGGGCCCAGATCGGAGGGTTAAGGAGTAGAATAGAGGGATTAGACAATAGATTAGGGGAAATGCAGGAGGGGTTAACGGGGGTAGAAAACAGAATGGCCGCTCAAGAGAATCAAATGGAAGGGATGAAAAAGGGGTTAGAGGGGTTAGAAAACAGTATGGAAGGCAAATTGAGGGACATGAGGGACCAAGCGGAAAGGGAAGTTAAACAAATGGGGCAGCAGATAGAGGGGGTCAGAATGGGGGTAGAAACTAAATTGGATGCTCACAGGGAGGAAATGGAGCAGATGAGGGTGGCATCTGGGCAGGAGATGCAGGTGATGGGAGGAGAGATCAGAAGAGGTGTGAGTGAGGAGGTCGGAGGAGTGCGCGAGGAGGTGAGGCACTGTGAGGAGCGCATGGAGAAGGAGGTGAGAAAGGGGACTGTAAAATTGCAAGGTGGTATAGAGGAGTTGACGCTGGGAGTGGAACAGCTGACGGAGGGACAAAAAGAACTAACGGAGCAGGTTCAAAGGAACACTGCGGTATTAGGAGGGTTAAAAGCGACACAAAACGACATAAAAAATGACTTGATAGCGACACAGAGGCAATGTCAGATGGTACGTGAGGGACTGACAACGAGGTTGGACGAGGTGACAGAGGTAATGGAGACGAAGGACCGGCAGGTGAGGACGCACATAGAAACGGTCAAGGTGGCCTTCGAGGACGAGCTTGAGGAGACGCACCGGGAAATAAAAGAGGTGAAGCAGAAATTAGAAGAAGTGGAAGAAGGGGTGAGCGAAATTAAGAAGCGACGGAGAGGGGATAAGAAAGAGATAAAAGAGGAAGTAAAAGAATTGGTCCAAAGTCTGTGTTCGGATCGTGATGATGTGCTCATTAACCGGATGAGGGATTCACAGGTGATGGAGGAGAAGCGAAGAGAAAGAGGACCCGGTGTAAGTGGTGACCAATATGGTCGTGCGTATGATGCGCCAGGTGATTTAATGAGCTTGGGGGTCGAGATGGACCCGGGTGTTCGTGAGAGGCCGTTGGTGAAGTATGCGACAGGTCTGGTGTGCGAAAAAGGAGGTGTGCGAGAAAGTCCGACTCTGGGGTGTGTGAGGAAAAAGTGCGCGCCAAGGAGTGAGGGTGCTGTCGAGAGTGAGTCGGTCGTAGCGCGTGTGCGAGGGAGCACATGGAAGCGCGTAGTGAGGAGTGTTACAGAGGATGTAACGGAAGAATGCACGCCTGTGGTGAGTGTTACAGAGGGTGTAATGGGAGAGTGTGCGCGAGAGTGTGCCCGAGAAAGGTGTGTAACGGACAGGTGCATGGGGAAAGAGTGCGCTGTCAAGAGTGAGGGAGAATGCACGCCTGTGGTGAGTGTTACAGAGGGTGTAACGGGAGAGTGTGCGCAAGAGTGTGTGCGAGAAAGGTGTGTAACGGACAGGTGCATGAGGAAAGAGTGCGCTGTCGAGAGTAAGGGTGAGTGCGCTGTCCAGAGTGGAGGTGAGAGTAGTAAGAGTGACACGGAGCGTGAGTTGGTTGTGGCAGGTGAGAGAGGATGTACACCTGGAATGGAAGGATGCACACCTGGAAGGGTAGAGCGTGTGTGGGAATGCACACTTGAGTTGGTAGTGAGGCACGTGGTTGGGTGTGCGAGTGAGAGCACACCTGTGATTGTCACAGAGGAGGTGACCGAGGAGGGGGCGCGAAGAGGTGTGTTGGTGAGTTGTGCGAACGGCGAATGTGTGCCAAAGTGTTCGGTGGTCAGGTGTGTGACCAAGTCTGTGAGCGGAATGAGTGTACCTGGGTGTGTAAGAGAAGGTGCAATGACCAAGAGCAGGGAGACGGCTGGATGTATGAGCAAGAAAGGGGTAGCGTATGCGTGTAAGCATGCAGGTGAGGCATCGACGGTAACCGGGTTAGAGGTTAGAACGACTTATAGCCGAATCGGGCCCTCGGTGCACGTCGGGCAGCTTTGCGTGCCGCGAGGACCAGCGGCGATCCGAACCACGGCGGTTTCGAAAGAACCGCCGTACGCGATCCACGCCGGGCCGCGCTTTGAACGGCCGCGTCCGTGCTCCATTAAGCGGAGCGGGCAGCCCGATAGGAAGGGTCGTCATGGCGACCCCTTTTTGTTGAGGCGTTCCGGCAGGTCGAGATCGGGCCATGGGATGGCTCCGTGCCGAGGTGGTGCGTGGGATCTTGGCCCGGGTAAGTGTCCTTCCCTGCACCGAGTGTCGGACGCATCCAGCCGCCGGCACCAAAGAACCCGCATTCATTGCTCGGCTGTACGAAGCCGAGCTTTAGAAGTGAATTGGCGCACCGAGAGGATCTAGTAAGTAGCCGGGTGATGAGGTTAGTGTTTTGGACCCAAAATTAGAAAAAGGCAAAAATTTGATGATTGGCAAAGGATTGGCAGTAATGATTGGCAGATGATGGGTAGTGATTGGCAAATTTTTGATTTGTTGAAATTTGATGTCAAAATTGGTAGTGGGAGGTGCCCGATGTGGTGGGATGGCAACTCTGTCATCCCTCACAGGTGGGGGCAAAGGAGCACTAGTTTTATGGGGTTGATGGCAGTGAAAACTAGCCCGGGTGGGTTAGGATATATAATGTAGGGATCTAGAGAGATGACATTAGGTAACGTTAAGGTTAGATAAGAGACTTGGTACCTGTAGTGGGGACGTAGTAGCTTAGTGTTTGATAATGACGTGGGAGCACTAAGTGTAAGGGACGACTGAGGAGCGCGAGTTTTAGAAGAGAGTAGACAGAGCAGATGATGCAGTATGAATGGAAGTGCTGGTGAGCAGCTTCAAATGAGGCATCAGTGAGGCAATGCTCCGAGGTGTATGTGAGTGTACAAGTGATGAATGAGAGAGCATTGCGGATGAGTGTCATGGTGAGTAGTGAGTGTTGTGGATCAGCGCGAATGCGCTTGGGGGAGAGAAGGGTGCAGGCGGCACCAAGTATGAGAGCACAGGTGTGCAAGTACAGGTGTGTGGAATATATGGAGCAGAGAATGAGTGGTGTGGAGAGAGTTGGAGTAAGTGGTACGGAGTGGTGGGCATGGTGCGAAGGTGTGGATGGGGGAAGAGTGGACCCCTTTCACGAGTACCCGGGGAGGGTAGTTTAAAGAGTAGTTATAAGGTATAGGTAAATTGTGGTTGGATATTGGCATTTGTGGTGTGGGTGAGAGAATGGTATTTGGATGGGTGCATTAGTGTTGTGGAAATGGCTGGGCGTGTAGCCTGTTAGTGTGTGTAGTTGGTTTGGGCACTCCACCACTGTGAGGATGTCGGCCAGGTGAGGCCGCAGGTGGGCTCTGGGAGCCGGTAGTAGTTGTTGTGGATGGGGCCCGAGGATCCGGAGGACGGACCCGGGTAGCCCAGTGCCAGAGGGCACCGAGTGGGGTGACAGAGCCAGGAGGGGCCTTCCCCAGTTAGTTAGGTTAGGGTGAGGAGCTAGGTAAGCTCGGGTGGCAACTGCAGTGGTGGAGGTGTGCAGGTGGGTAGACCTGCTGGGAGAGCTACACGTCGCAGCCCAGAAATTGTGCAAGGGCACCGGGAGATGAATCGGGGGAGTGAGACCCCAAATTGAGAAGCACCACAGTTTGGTCAATGGGAATTGGTTTTTAGAACCCATAGTGTAAGTTGGCCAATGGATTGGCAGGGAAAGACCCCGGGTAGTGTAAAGTGTGTTAATGTCATTTAGGAAATAGTTAGGATTGATGAACCTGTCGCACCATACGCAGCCACTTACCTGAGGTGATGATGATGACTCCACACCTGTGTTTTCTTTGTTTTGTGTTGCAGGAAATGAGAATTGCTGTTTGGATTTGTGAGACGCATCACGACGTGGATGAGACATTGGGGTGATTCCATCTCTCCCTCCTTAGGAGGGACTGATGATGAATTGGTGATGGCAAATTTTGATGTTGAGTTGGAAATGGCAAATTTGATTGGTTAGGAGGGAGAGAAGACGAATTTGGTTTATGGGAGGAACGGGGAAGACAGTAGGGACGTTTGTTGATGTGTAAAGTAGATGTTTATGGGTAGTGTTGTGTTTTGTGGATACAGTAAGGGGTAAGGGAGGGGCAATATAGGTTACCTGGTGGGGGGGGGGCGTACGGTAGGAACGTACCTGTCTCACCTGGTTCCCATGTGCCCCCAGTGTGCATTACCTTGTATTGCATGCACTTTTGCGCCCTTACCACCTTACTCACTTGTCTTCTTTTGTCTCCCACCTCCGAGGATCTGGCTTTGGGGCAGAGAGAGAGGAGAGAGAGGTGCTGGCTCCGCAGTTGTGGGCCTGTACTTCCGCTGCTTGCTGCCTGGATCGATACACCATATGGACCGCAATTTTTGTGGCCGCCCACAATGAACCGCAGTTCTTTTGCGGTCAAGCACCACCCGTGGATGGACCTGGGTCAACGTGGCACCTATGCCATACAGGTGAACCACTTTTAGTTGGCCCCCTGACGGCCACAATTAAGAAATGGACGCGGTTGGTGCCTTTCTTTATTTCTAAAGAAGCCAGAAGGCCAAGTGCACTCCATGAAGGCAAGACCAGCGGCAGAACATCGGCCGGCTGCGACACCACCGGTGACCATGGACACTTGATGGTGCATTGTTATTGAACACTTTATTGGTGCACCGGATGGTGCTGACTGTGCATTATGGGGTGGTGCTTTTGGTGCTTGGACGGGGTGCTCTGCACATTATTAAAGGCCGTAGGGCCACAGGGCACTCGTGGGTTGGTGTATCGATGCTGGCATGCGTGCTCTCTCTATGCATAACATCTGCATGTGTTCCTCAAAGAACAGGTCCTGGATCGTAGTGTAAATATCAGTGTAGTCTTGTATAAATGATGCTCCCTCCCGGCTGTATGTTTAGTTTGAGGATGCTTTCCGCGATTCGGTTATCCTGTGGGTGTGTTTCTGTTAGGAGAAGGGTGCAACGTCGCAGGGGGACATATTTACTCATTGGTGAACATCTGCAAAACTGGATGTTCTGTAACATCTGTAAAACCAAAAGTTGGTGCGGAACCAACCGCACTCAGGGTTGAGTTAATAGTAGAGGGAACTACATCTGAGTGCCACACTAAAGTAGGTAAAAATTTATCGGGTCGGGTCGCCCAGAGGTCGAGTAGGGTGCAGTGTTGCGGATATGGGATTTGCATCCATCCATATCCGCTTGTAAATATTCCCCTATTTCCTCAATACTTCCCAACTCTCCCCAATCCCCCATTCCCTAGTCCCATTTTCTGTAAACAACACTCTGTAGACCCGACCTCCCCCTATTTCCCCCATTAAATGTCGCACCCAGGTTCACCGCATCTCATGTAAGACAACTATAGGACATCTTGCTAGTTATTCTTAGTCTATGTCAGTTAAGGATTCGTTTCCATTAATTCTGACCCTTCGTTGCACCAGAATGTGATTGTATAGCACCGTTAGGAAGTTTAGGACCTCCCAATACCTCCCCGCAGCTCTTCCTCACAGTTCAACAACAACAACAACGAGCGCAGGGAGTGCGCGTCCTCACTCCGGCTTGGTAGGAGTGGTGGGAGGGCACCAGGCCTTCCCAACGAGCCGCCATCGGACATGTGCTCGACGGGGTTACCAAACAGGGGCTCCCTGTCGGCTCCTCGTCAAGGGCGGAGCCCGGTAACCCCCGCACCCAATGGAATCGGCGGACCGGCCCCAGTGGGGTGGAACCAACCAGCCGAGGGCGTGTCACTCCCCGCTGAGCATGCGCAGTGAGAGGGAGGTGACGTCAGATGCGCGCTGAGCTTGGAGCAAGCAAGACCACCTCCGAGCGCTGTGACACCTCCCTGCATCTTTTGAACCGTGCTTTATCCTGTCCCCAAGCCAAGGTGCACCTTGTGCCATCGACCGACCTGCCCATCCCCGCCATCAATCCCCGTGTGAGTCTACCTTGTCCGTTTGTCCGTAGTCTGTCCGGGATAAGATAAGATTGTATTTAAGTGCCCATCTCTTCTGTGTCTTTACCTCACTCGGCCTTGTAATCTACCCCCTTTTCTCCACCACTGTAATTATACCCTCCTCCGGAGGTCTTGAGAACTGTACCCCTTGCGTCGTTTCATCTATCCCAGTCGTCGTGTCCTTTCCATCATTGATTTAGCATAGCGCGATTTGGCCAACGTCTGGGTGAATCGGGTGAGTGTAAGGGAAGAAAAGGGGAGCAACTGTTCGGTCGCGGAGCCTCCGCTCGGCAAATATAACATCTAAACCGCGGTCCGTAACAATATTTTGGGTGGATAATCCTGGGATCTCCAGGAGTAAAATAGGCTATTTCGTTTTCCCAATTTCAGATTTAGTCTCCAGCATTCTGAGGTTTGGACTACCACATAACATTCGCGTTTGCATGACGTTCATTGTTCTCATTGTGACGATGTTGCTTTCCCGGGTGCCGCGCGATCGGTGCAGCCGTTTGTGCGGCACCCGGGAAAGCAACATGTCTCCATCGATTTTTTTTATTTTTTTTGTATACATAATCGAGGCTCGTGAAAGAGCTAACATTTATCACACAAACAAATCAAACAGACAAACAAGCAAAGTGTATAAAAAGGGGAGCGGTACACAAAATGGGGAGAGAAGGGGAAGCACATAAACACAACATTTGTGAGGGACATCGGGAATGTGTGGGAGGGAGAGGGCTTGGGGGGAGGCGGGTTGGGAAGGGGGGGGGGGGGTGGGAGAAGTATAAACACAAGGACACCAAGGACTTCCAGGAAAGAAGTTGGTATTTCAAAAAAGTGGATTTGGGGTGAAATTAGTGGGGGTAGAACAGATCAAGGTTTTGGATGGGGGAAGACAAGAGATGGTGGTGAACAGCTGTTTTAAAGACCTGGAGGGAGGAGTGGGATTGAATGGAGTGCGGTAGTTTGTTCCAGAGGTGGGAGAAAAGAGGAATGAAAGAGTGAAGGTGAGCAGAGAGTCTTGATTTTGGCAGTTTAACCGTAAGAGGGTTGCAGGCAGATCTTGTGTGACCTTTAGGAATATTTGGGGGACAGAGCCCAGAGAGAGCTGGAGGAGCAAGGCCGGAGAGGAGTCGGTAGAAGACAGAAAGACCACCAACCTGCCTACGGTGAGTAAGTGAAAGGCCCTCGGAAGTAGCTTCATCACGGGAGATTCCAATGATTCTGAACGCTTTGGTTTCAACAGCGTGAAGACGAGCTAGGTGTGAGGCAGGAGCACCAGCCCAGAGGGGAGAGCAGTATTCCATTGAGCTGCAGATGAAAGCCTTGTCTGTGGTGAGGAGCTCAGGTGTGCCAAGGAAGGACTTCGCACGACGGAGGATGCCCAGTCGGCGACTGGCTTTGGAGGCCAGATTTGAAATATGGTTTTCCCAGGAAAGATCATGGCAGAATGGCAGATAGTGACACCCAAAAGCTTGAGTGACAGAAGTTCTTGTAGAGGATTATTCAGAAAGTGGATGGGAGGGTTGTCCAGTCGGTCTTTTCGGAGAGACATAGTAAGAGTGTGAGATTTGTCAGGATTGAAAGACATGTTCCACTTGTTTGCCCAGTCAGTGATTTTATCCAGGTCTGCAGAGAGTGAGGAGGCTGCAGACTGCCGATCTGAGGGATGAGGAATGGAGCGGCAGAGAGTGGAGTCATCAGCAAAGAGATAGAGAGGATTTTCAAGAGAGTCGGAGAGATCATTGATGAAGACCAGAAAAAGCACAGGGCCCAGAACACTGCCTTGGGGAACTCCAGCCTGAACAGGAAGAGGAGATGAGAGAAACCCATTCAGGGCCACACGTTGACTACGACTGGAGAGGAAGTCCGCCAGCCATGCGTGGAGATTTCCATGGATACCAAAGGAGGAGAGTTTGGTGAGCAGAGTAGGGTGCCAGACCGTATCGAAGGCACGTGATATATTGAGGGAGACAGCTCTAATTTCCTGTTTGGCATTGAGGACCTCCATCCATTGTTGAGACAGCAGAAGCAGCATGTCCAGAGTAGAGTGACCTGGTCTGAAACCAAATTGATGATCAGAGATCAAGCCATTGGAGAAGAGGAAAGATTTCATATTCGAAGCAACGATGGATTGCATGACTTTGCTGATGATTAGGAGAAGGCTGATTGGTCTGTGTAGTTACTAGGATCTGTTTTTGCACCTTTTTGTGTAAAGCGGTGATGTTGGCTGATTTCCAAGCAGATGGCAGTTGACCTTGAGCAAAAGAGAGGGTGAAGAGAACAGAGAGAGGGAGAAAAAGAGCAGAAGAACAGGATTTTAGGACCCGTGGGCTGATGCCGTCAGGTCCAGTTGCAGAATCAGAGTCGAGGGTTGACATAAACTTTTCCACCTTGTCAGGAGGAAAGGACACAGAGTCCAGGAGCAGCTGGGTACGATTGGGTACGGTGGGTACAGAGAGGGATGGGTTTGGGACACAAGATTTACAGGCAAACACAGAGTTGAGGCATTCAGCTTTTTCACGTGCGGAGTCAGCTGTGTAGCCGTTTGAGGTAAGGGAGGGGATGGAGGGGGAACAAACACCAGAAACAGATTTGACCAGACACCACCAGGATTTGGAAGAAGGAGACAGATAAGAGAGTTCGGTCCTGAGAACGGATAGATATTGTTTCCTGGCTCTCCTGAGGGTGGACACACACTTGTTTCGGGCTTTGTGAAAGGAAATGAGATTTCCTTCCGTTGGATTTGCTTTCCAGGAGATGAAGGCAAGTTGTTTCTGGGCAACAGCCTCACCACAAGATTCCGTGTACCATGGACGGGAGGAGGGGTATGACAACTGAAGACGAGATGGGATAAATCTGTGCATGAGAGAGAGCAATTTACTTTGGAAGAATTCCCAGAATGAGTTGATGTCAGAGGTTGTAGAGATGGGAGACCAGTCCAGATGATTGATGGCTGCTTGAAGACCGAGCCAGTTGGCCTGAGTGAAATGCCAGACTCGTCGACGCTGAGGCGGCTCCCTGAGAATGGTCAGAGATGTCCACTTTAACAAGCACATGATCAGATGAGCCGATTGCAGCAGAAGAAGAGCAGCAGACATTTTCAGGGAAGTTAGTCATAACCAAGTCCAGAAGAGAAGATGCTCCGTTGACTGAGATCCGGGTCGGGAAATTGACAGATTGTGTCAGTCCCAGTGAGTCGCAGAAGTCCTTTGCTGAGGAGCCATGGCTGGTGAGAGAGGTACCCACACCCAGCCAACTGGCATGGTGACAATTGAAATCACCACATATGAGGAAGAGAGAGTTGGGATGAGTAGATATAAGTTGGTCCATATTATCAGACAGCGAGATGTAGATAGAGTCATCACTGTTTGGTGGACGGTACAACACACATATGAACAAGAGGTGGGAGCGAAGGGGAAGCCGTAGCCAGAGGTATTCCTGGGGGTGAGGTGGAGAGAGGGCAGTGCAGGGCGAGTGAGAAAGAGAGTTTTTTTTATAAAGATAGCAACCCCACCTCCAGGACGAGGCTCAGGTCTATCATACCGGAGGAGGGAGTAACCCGGGAGAGATACTAAGGAATCAGAGACATCATGAAGGAGGAAAGTTACTGTTGAGCAGATCATGTCTGGTTTGTCCGAAGCAACCTGTATGGAGAGATCAGTTAAGTTTGAACGAAGGCCCCGGATGTTTGAGGTCCATACCGTTAATGAAGAGGAAGGGGGGGGGGAATCGGATACAGAACAGGGGGGGGGGGGGGAGGGGTAGGGTAAGATGTGGACGAGGAGGAAGAGGTAGGGAGAGCTGTTGGAGGTGTGTCAGAGATTTCAAAATAGCTCGGAGAAAGGGAAGGATGGGGCGGACAAAAGGTTTGATGGTGATTGGGTGAGGCACAGTGAGGTGTTATTTGAGGAGGGGGAAGAGCAAAGCAGAAGGTTGGGGGAGATGGAGGTGAGAGTTGGAAGGGGGAAGAAGTGGGGAGGAGGCTTTGAGGAGGAGGGGTGAGAGGGGGGAAATGGAGAAGAAAAGAGGGTGGGTAGATTTGAAGGGGAGGGGCGAAGGGGGAGTTTATGAGGGGAGGGGTTAGGGGGGAGTTTAGGAGGGGAGGGATTTGAAAGGGATGGGAGATGGGGGAGATTTGGAGGGGAGGGGGGAGGGGGAAGTCTTTGAGGGGAGGGGCAAGGGGGGAGATTTGAAAGGCATGGGTGATGGGGAGGATTTGGAGGGGAGGGGTGGTGGGGAAGATTTGGGGGGGAGGGGTGATGGGGAGGATTTGGAGGGGAGGGGTGAGATTGGATTTTGGAAAGTGTACGATTAATGGGAAACGAACATTTATTGCAAAATGAGTTTCTTGTGACCTTCGAGTCAAAAATACGTTTGAGGACGCTGGAGGGGGGGGGGGAGGGGGGGTGGAGAGCAGGAGAGTTTAGGGAATGTATGAAAGCGGCACTGTAAGAGATGGAATTCTTTTTTGGAATGAATAGATTTGGTGAGCAAGTTGAAAGCACCCTTTTAAAGAAGAAGAAAAAAAGGTGTTATAATACACGACAGAATACAGTACTTCAGGGGAAAGTTTAAACATTTTAAAGTTTAACAGTGAAAACTATCTGGGGAAATGTGGGTGAAACACGAAGAACGAAGAACGAATAAGAACAACGAATAAACGAATAAGAACAACGAATAAGAACAGAGAATAAGAACAGAGAGGGAATTTTTTTTTTTTTTAGTTGGGATTTTAAACAAGGACGTATGGGGTGAAAATACTGGGAAAAAAACAGAGAACATAAGTAGTTGGAGCACAATAGATGGACCACTGAGAGAAAAACAAAGCCTCAAGGTCGGACAAGGTACAAGGCCTCAAAAGACACGACACAAATTAACCGACGATATTTCATACAGGTATGAAAGATTAACACTGAGAATCTTCCTTGGGACACACTATACGTACACACACCATAAAATAAATAGTTTTGACGAAAATACAAATGGAAACAATTACTTAACTTCGATAGTGTGGAGTGCATGGACAGCTCCGAAAAAACGGAAACCTCGCCTGCAAGATCCGGAAGCAGAAGTCCAACTAACAGATCGCTAACAGATCGCAGTCTCCATCGATCTTTCCAAGGCCGTAACAGCTATCGGCTCAAAATCCTTTTAACTGTTGATTTGGTACAGTTACACGTATCGGGAATTTGGTACACGTATCGGGAGTATATACGACATCGTGACTCACCACGATTATCGTTCACGATTCATGATCACGATCATCACGATCATCACGATTATAGTGTATCAATCACGATTTGAAACACTATGGAATAATATTTACTGATATGAACAGTGATGTGGCTTTTATTGAAATTCTAAAGATACTGTTTAGATTTTGGTGATTTGCGTGTGATATGATTTAACGGATGTTCATATGAATCGTTTAAAATTAAAAAAAGCCTTCAATTTTTGATATTTTGCCTTTTCATTTGAGCCTCCCAATTGAAGCCCGCCCGCAGGGCGGGTACCGTTTCTAGTAGCACAAAATTTGGCCAAGATATTAAACTTTTCCCGTTTAATTCAAATTTTGATGAATTTTTGGGCCATTTTTTCACTTAAATGTTATGACCTTTGACCTTAACCATTGACCCTCACCGAGTTTAATTTTTTGATTGAATTCAGCTGATTGATAGTATCAGAGACCGTATGATTAAACATTTAAATCTGCCATTTTGTCTTCCAAATAAATGTTTTAATTATTTAATTGATTTTTGAAGATTTTTGTTGAGGTGGTTGTTATGGCAACCAGATATCTTCTCTGTATGACATTTTCAAAACTGCCAACAAGCATTTTCATAAACCTGAGGGTGTGTACTTTCCAAAAATACTTGTTGGCAGCTTCTAACACGCAGTACTCCCAAACCAAAATTTTCAGATTTTGCCAACAGACTATCACGGAAGTAAATTTTATTTCCGGGAATTTAGAATGGCGAGGAACGGTCTGATCTTTTCAATGATCTCATCTAACATAAGTAATCGTAATAACAATTGGCAATAATAATTTTTTTTTTTTTTTTTTTTTTTTATTTTTTTGTATACAAGATCGAGGCTCGTGAAAGAGCTAACATTAATCACACAAAAAGACAAACCGACACACAAAACACAAAAAACAAGGGGAGCGGCAGACAAGATGGGGAGAGAGGGGGAAGGACACAAAAGAGAGGGGGAAGAGGGGGAAGGACACAAACACAACATTTGAGAGCAGGGACATCGGGAGGACTTGGGGGGAGGTGGGAGAGGATTAAAACATATGAACACTGCAAGGACTCTGGGGTGAATTACCGGGGGTAGAAAAGATCAAGGTTTTCGATGGGGGAAGATAAGAGATGGTGGTGAACAGCTGTTTTAAAGACCTGGAGGGAGGAGTGGGATTGAAGGGAGTGGGGGAGTTTGTTCCAGAGGCGGGAGAAAAGGGGTATGAAAGAGTGAAGGTGAGCAGAGAGCCTAGACTTTGGCAGTTTAACCAGGGTTGCAGGCAGATCTTGTGCGACCTGAAGGAATATTGGGGGGACAGAGCACAGAGAGAGCTGGGGGAGCAAGGCCGGAGAGGAGTCGGTAGAAGACAGAAAGACCACCAACCTGCCTGCGGTGAGTGAGTGAAAGGCCCTCGGCGTTGACTACATCGCAGGAGATTCCAATGATTCTGAAAGCTTTGGCCTCAACAGCGTGAAGCCGAGCAAGGTGTGAGGCAGGAGCACCAGCCCAGAGGGGGGAACAGTATTCCATTGAGCTACGGATGAAAGCCTTGTATGTGGTGAGGAGCTCAGGTGTGCCAAGGAAGGACTTCGCACGACGGAGGATGCCCAGTCGGCGATTGGCTTTGGAGGCCAGCTTGGAAATGTGGTTTTCCCAAGAAAGATCATGGCAGATAGTGAGACCCAAAAGCTTGAGCGACAGAACTTCTTGGAGAGGATTGTTGAGAAAGTAGATGGGAGGGTTGTCCAGTCGGTCCTTTCGGAGAGACATTGTAAGAGTGTGAGATTTGTCAGGATTGAAAGACATGTTCCACTTGTTTGACCAGTTCCCGACACACCTCAGCCAGACAGAGCTAAGCTCACACCACACAGAACACAACGAAACGTTTATTTTCATATCCTCCCCATCTGTACGTGTTTGAAGTCTGTATATAGGAGCGCTCATGAGGAGTTTTAGATATCGTCGTGTTCTTTGTTCACGGGGTCCGGCAATAAAGCCGTGTTATTCTTGTACATTCAAAATCCGTGTTCGTGAGTTTAATTTCCTGCCGGTTTGAAGACTGCTCAGGACGACACGTAAATCTCCCGCTTCTTCTTCCTCTATCTTTCCTCCCCCGCGCATATGTATAGTCAAATCCACCATTGAATAACGCCTCAAAGTAAGCTCGATTGCCATTCGTGATTTCCCGGTCTTCACCGAGGGGAGTCACGCGACAATAGATTTACCTCACCATCCATTTTAATTCTGTGATTTAATTTCATTAAACCAATTAAGGTGCATTTTCTTTGTTGTGTCTTGTTTGCATGGTGTTGGGTTTCGGATAAAACCCTGTGGCGGCCGTCTGAGGTAAGCACCCAGGTTTTCTTCACCCGCGTGCACCAAAAATAACCGCCAAGTCTCCAACTGCTGCCTCAGAGTTAACTGTTCGGCTGTCCGTCCAAGGCTGGTTTTCATCGGCCTCCGTGACAATATATAGCACAATATTTCAAAGTGTAAAGGACAGATTATGAGAAAAACGAAGTGGATGAGTTGGTTAGCTGACAAGAACATGTCGATTAGATTTTGGACATTAGATGTCGATTAATTAATAACTAAAGACAATAACATGACAACCTACCACTCACTAATTGAGCAGGTGTACTGGTATTCAAAATGCACAATTTGCCTCAATTTAACTCATCAGTCAAGATCACTAGCTGTGACGTCACTTACAGGAGCTGCGACTCTCGCCATCGGTGAGCATGAGACGGTATCTCTCAGGACCCGTGGGCATCTGGAGCAGCTTGTACCCCTGTGATGGAACATATTCACAGTTTATCTGAACACGGTGAGGTCATAAACATTTTTGGATTAGTGGTGTGAATGAATATCAGTATGTCATGGACTAGTGGTGTGAATGAATAACTGTATTTCATGTACTCGTGGTGTGAATGAATAACTGTATTTCATGGACTAGCTGTGTGAATGAATAACTGCATTTCATGTACTCGTGGTGTGAATGAATAACTGTATTTCATGTACTCGTGGTGTGAATGAATAACTGTATTTCATGGACTCGCTGTGTGAATGAATAACTGTATTTCATGTACTCGTGGTGTGAATGAATAACTGTATTTCATGTACTCGTGGTGTGAATGAATAACTGTATTTCATGGACTAGCTGTGTGAATGAATAAATGTATTACATGTACTCATGGTGTGAATGAATGAATGAATGAATGATCGTTTTAAGGCCATTTTCCCCGCTAGAGCGGGGGTTAGCCTTGCGGGCCCCATGACAATCATGGTTCCCTGTTTGAGGCAATGTTTTTATGGCCGGATGCCCTTCCTGACGCCAACCCTTGGTCGCCTCTTACGATGCGCAGGGATACGGTGTACCTATTCGAAATCGGGGTACACACCGTGATCATGAATAACTGTATTTCATGGACTAGCTGTGTGAATGAATAACTGTATTTCATGTACTCGTGGTGTGAATGAATAACTGTATTTCATGTATTCGTGGTGTGAATGAATAACTGCATTTCATGGACTAGTTGTGTGAACGAATAACTGTATTTCATGGACCACTGGTGTGAATGAATAACTGTATTTCATGTACTGGTGGTGTGAATGAATAACTGTATTTAATGTACTCGTGGTGTGAATGAATAACTGTATGTCATGTACTCGTGGTGTGAATGAATAACTGTATGTCATGTACTCGTGGTGTGAATGAATAACTGTATGTCATGTACTCGTGGTGTGAATGAATAACTGTATTTCATGTACTGGTGGTGTGAATGAATAACTGTATGTCATGTACTCGTGGTGTGAATGAATAACTGTATTTGAGATTTATTTTTTTGTCATTCCAGATATAATCAATCACTTGTATGAACACAATCAATATCAGTGGTGAAAATCTAACCAGTATTTGTAGAACTGGATTCGGTGGTTTCTCTCCACGAACACCGATTGCCTGGAGATTTAAACAACAACAAAACTCGTAAATAAATTGTATTTTCAATCAGATTATTTATATTTCATCATGTTGGAAACCTGTAAAATGCTCCGGATAGTTCGTGTTCCAGCATTTTGTATTTACTTTGCTACACTCACGACAATGTGCCTTAACCGCAGCGCTGTGGTTGTGCTTGTGGTTAGGATTATCCGGCTCGTGGTGATGGAGGCCAAGCTATCTCCCGCCATCCATAAACCATGATCCATCCATGGGGAAACTTCTCTGCGAATATCCGAAACTTTTTTCCCGCTTTACCAGCAGCACAATGATATTGTTTTTGTGTCGGATCATTCCCGATCACAATTATTCATTTTCACGCAATTCGGATTCGTGTTCAAATTGATGTCTGTCAAACGTTTCTAATGAAAGCAATGATCGATAAGTCTGTGGCCAGAGGTCAAAAACTCTGCGTATTCACATCACACGAGCATCACTTGATTTTTAACCAATTATTTATACTTGTTTTCTTTTTCTATTTCAATGATACTCTGGACGTGGGAATTCACTGTTGGTTCTGTGATTATGGACGTGGGAATTCACTGTTGGACCTGTGATTATGGACGTGGGAATTCACTGTTGGATCAGTGATTATGGACGTAGGAATTCACTGTTGGATCAGTGATTATGGACGTGGGAATTCACTGTTGGACCAGTGATTATGGACGTGGGAATTTACTGTTGGACCAGTGATTATGGACGTGGGAATTCACTGTTGGACCAGTGATTATGGACGTGGGAATTTACTGTTGGACCAGTGATTATGGACGTGGGAATTCACTGTTGGACCAGTGATTATGGACGTGGGAATTTACTGTTGGATCAGTGATTATGGACGTGGGAATTCACTGTTAGACCAGTGATTATGGACGTGGGAATTCACTGTTGGATCAGTGATTATGGACGTGGGAATTCACTGTTGGATCAGTGATTATGGACGTGGGGATTCACTGTTGGATCAGTGATTATGAACGTGGGAATTCACTGTTGGATCAGTGATTATGGACGTGGGAATTCACTGTTGGATCAGTGATTATGGACGTGGGAATTCACTGCTGGATCAGTGATTATGGACGTGGGAATTCACTGCTGGATCAGTGATTATATGGACGTGGGAATTCACTGTTGGACCTGTGATTATGGACGTGGGAATTCACTGTTGGATCAGTGATTATGGACGTGGGGATTCACTGTTGGATCAGTGATTATGAACGTGGGAATTCACTGTTGGATCAGTGATTATGGACGTGGGAATTCACTGTTGGATCTGTGATTATGGACGTGGGAATTCACTGTTGGACCTGTGATTATGGACGTGGGAATTCACTGTTGGATCTGTGATTATGGACGTGGGAATTCACTGTTGGACCTGTGATTATGGACGTGGGAATTCACTGTTGGATCAGTGATTATGGACGTGGGAATTCACTGTTGGATCAGTGATTATGGACGTGGGGATTCACTGTTGGATCAGTGATTATGGACGTGGGAATTCACTGTTGGACCTGTGATTATGGACGTGGGAATTCACTGTTGGATCAGTGATTATGAACGTGGGAATTCACTGTTGGATCAGTGATTATGGACGTGGGAATTCACTGCTGGATCAGTGATTATGGACGTGGGAATTCACTGTTGGACCTGTGATTATGCACGTGGGAATTCACTGTTGGATCAGTGATTATGGACGTGGGGATTCACTGTTGGATCAGTGATTATGGACGTGGGAATTCACTGTTGGATCAGTGATTATGGACGTGGGAATTCACTGTTGGATCAGTGATTATGAACGTGGGAATTCACTGTTGGATCAGTGATTATGGACGTAGGAATTCACTGTTGGATCAGTGATTATGGACGTGGGAATTCACTGTTGGACCTGTGATTATGGACGTGGGAATTCACTGTTGGATCAGTGATTATGGACGTGGGAATTCACTGTTGGATCAGTTATTATGGACGTGGGGATTCACTGTTGGATCAGTGATTATGGACGTGGGAATTCACTGTTGGACCTGTGATTATGGACGTGGGAATTCACTGTTGGATCAGTAATTATGAACGTGGGAATTCACTGTTGGATCAGTGATTATGGACGTGGGAATTCACTGCTGGATCAGTGATTATAGACGTGGGAATTCACTGTTGGACCTGTGATTATGCACGTGGGAATTTACTGTTGGATCAGTGATTATGGACGTGGGGATTCACTGTTGGATCAGTGATTATTGACGTGGGAATTCACTGTTGGATCAGTGATTATGGACGTGGGAATTCACTGTTGGACCAGTGATTATGGACGTGGGAATTCACTGTTTAATCGGTGATTATGGACGTGGGAATTCACTGTTGGACCTGTGATTATGGACGTGGGAATTCACTGTTGGACCTGTGATTATGGACGTGGGAATTTATTGTTGGACCAGTGATTATGGACGTGGGAATTTACTGTTGGACCAGTGATTATGGACGTGGGAATTTACTGTTGGACCAGTGATTATGGACGTGGGAATTTACTGTTGGACAAGTGATTATGGACGTGGGGATTCACTGTTGGACCAGTGATTATGGACGTGGGAATTTACTGTTGGACCAGTGATTATGGACGTGGGAATTTACTGTTGGACCAGTGATTATAGACGTGGGAATTCACTGTTGGACCAGTGATTATGGACGTGGGAATTTACTGTTGGATCAGTGATTATGGACGTGGGAATTCACTGTTGCATCAGTGATTATGGACGTGGGAATTCACTGTTCAATCAGTGATTTATTGACGTGGGAATTCACTGTTGGACCAGTGATTATGGACGTGGGAATTTACTGTTGGACCAGTGATTATGGACGTGGGAATTTACTGTTGGACCAGTGATTAATTATGGACGTGGGAATTTACTGTTGGACCAGTGATTATGGACGTGGGAATTTACTGTTGGACCAGTGATTATGGACGTGGGAATTCACTGTTGGATCAGTGATTATGGACGTGGGAAATCACTGCTGGATCAGTGATTATGGACGTGGGAATTCACTGCTGGATCAGTGATTATGGACGTGGGAATTCACTGTTGGATCAGTGATTATGGACGTGGGAATTCACTGTTGGATCAGTGATTATGGACGTGGGAATTTACTGTTGGACCAGTGATAATGGACGTGGGAATTTACTGTTGGACCAGTGATTATGGACGTGGGAATTCACTGTTGGACCAGTGATTATGGACGTGGGAATTTACTGTTGGATCAGTGATTATGGACGTGGGAATTCACTGTTGCATCAGTGATTATGGACGTGGGAATTCACTGTTGGACCAGTGATTTATTGACGTGGGAATTCACTGTTCAATCAGTGATTTATTGACGTGGAAATTCACTGTTCAATCAGTGATTATGTGTTTATTTCGTTTCGGTTTTATCGCTTATTAAATAAACTAGTGAAGGTCCCATCAAAAATGACGGGTTGGAACAATGTATTTGATGGTGCAGCGGCGTGAGTGTGCCAAAGTCTGAAGCCTCGGCCTAGTGTCAGGGGTGCAAGGCCGGATTAATCATTAGGCAGACAAGGCATGTCTGCATGTTATATACCGTCTCTGGGATGGTCTTTTGCGTCCTTGGGATATTTTGGGTCCTCGGGATCTTTTGGGTCTTTTGTGTCTTTTGGGTCTTCTGTTTCCTCAGGGTCTTTTGGGTCATTTGAGTCTTTTGGATCGTCTCGGTCTTGGGTCATGTGAGTCTTTTGGGTCCTCTGGTTATTTGGGGTCCTTGCATCTTTTCGGTCCTCTGGATCTTTGGGGTAATTTGGATTTTTGGGATCCACTGGGTCCTCAAGGTCTTTAAGGTTCTTCAAGGGTCATTTTGGTGTTTGGGATTGTTTGGGTCTGTGAGGTCGTTTATGGTTTTCAGGGTTTTTGGGGTCCTCGGGGTCTTTAGTGGTCTTTGGGATGGTCTTTTTGGTCTTCAAGGTTTTTTCGGTCTTCTGGGTGTTTTCAATCTTTTCGGTCTTCTGGGTCTTTGAGGATCTTTGGGATATTTTTGGTCTTTGATGTATTTAAGGGTCTTCTGGGTATTTTTAGTCTCCAGGGTCTTTTGAGTCTGCTGGGTACTTAAGCGTCTTTGGGGATTTTTCGATCATCAGGGTCTTTGGGTATTCATGGTCTTTAAGGGTCTTTGGGGTCTACATAGTCTTTTGGGTATTTAAGGGTATTGGGGTCTTTTCAGCCTTTTGGGTCTTCTGGGTATTTATGGGTCTTTGGGGTATTTTGGGTCTTTTAGAGTCTTGGGGTCTTTTGGGTCTTCATGGTCTTTTGGGTCTTTATCAGTCTTTTTGGTCTTCGGGTCTTTGGGGTATTTTGGGTGTCGGGGGCTCATTGGGTATTCAGGGTATTTTTGGTATTTTGAGTATTTTGTGGTCTTTGGGGTATTTTGGGTCTTCTGGATTGTTTGGGTCCTCGTTTTTTGGGGGATCTTTTGGATCCTCAGGGTATTTTGGGTCATTGGGGTCTTCTGTGTCTTCATGGTCTTTTGCTTCTTTAACAGTCTTCAGGGTATTTTGGGTCTTCAGGGTCTTTTGGGTCTTTGGGTTAATTTAGGTGTTTGGGGTCCATTTGGGTATTTGGGGTCTTCTGGGTCCTTGAGGTATTTTGGTTCTTCAGAGTCTTTTAGATATTTTAACCGATGGACACACAGTCGTGTTCAAAGATTGCCCATTAAATCCCCTCCACCCGCCCCCCCTTCCCCCCCCCCCCCCCCCAAAAAGCACTCAAATCCCTCCTAAAGTACTACTCACAGCCTTTTAAACCGAGGGGAACAGACACTTTAAAAGGGGAAGAGACACGCACAAATACACGAACACACATTGTGTTTTATATGGTAGATAAATGTTTAGCAAAAGCTGTACAATTATATCGTGCGATATCTCTTAATTATGATAAATAAATCATATAGTGTTATCCTAATATTAATTTTAAAAAGTTTTACAAAAGGATGTATAATCATATAGTGCGATATCTATTAATAATAATAAATAATGACATAGTGCTATCTTAATATTAATTTAAAAAATGTTTACAAAAGGATGTATAATCATAGAGTGCAATATATATTAATAATAATAAATAATCATATAGTGCTCTCCTAATATTAATTTTAAAAATGTTTACAAAAGGATTTATAATCATATAGTGCGATATGTATTAATAATAATAAATAATCATATAGTACTATCCTATTATTGATAAAAAAATGTTTACCAAAGGATTTCTAATCATATAGTGCGATATGTATTAATAATAATAATAAATAATCATATAGTACTATCCTATTATTGATAAAAAATGTTTACAAAAGGATGTATAATCATTTAGTGCGATATGTATTAATAATAATAAATAATCATGTAGTACGACCCTATTATTGATAAAAAAATGTTTACAAAAGGATGTATAATCATATAGTGCGATATGTATTAATAATAATAAATATTCATAAAGTACTATCCTATTATTGATAAAAAAATGTTTACAAAAGGATGTATAATAATTTAGTGCGATATGTATTAATAATAATAAATATTCATAAAGTACTATCCTATTATTGATAAAAAAATGTTTACAAAAGGATGTATAATCATATAGTGCGATATGTATTAATAATAATAAATAATCATATAGTACTATCCTAGTATCCTATTATTGATAAAAAAATGTTTACAAAAGGACTTATAATCATATCATGCAATATCTATTAATAAAAACAAATAAATATATAGTGCTATCCTATTGTCCATCCCATATAGGGTCGCAGTTCCTTCGTGATTGTTCTGTTTGATCCCATCAAGCAAACACTGAATGTGAAGTTCCGAACATCGAGTGCTTCCTGCACGTTTAATATTACTAATAAATGAAACACAATCAACGTTATCTCATTCGATTGTACAGGTGTTTTTATCTCTCGTCTGTGATAGAAATATACATCTCCAAACATATGTACATGAAAACATATGTGCTGTCATAGTTTCACACCTGAATACATGTACGAGTAGGTATATACATTCAGGCTGAGGTTCATATCAATATCGAACAGGTTCACAAACCACCTGTAACAGATGATGACCTTTCTCCAATAAATAACACTGTGCGCACTCTCCCCATCGACACACACACACACACACATACACACACACACACACACACACACACACATAGATACACACATACATACACACGCATAGATACACACATACATACACACACAAACACATACATATACATAGACACACACACACACACACACACACACACACACATAGATACACACACACATAGACACACACGCATAGATACATACATATAATACACACTAACTGACACAGACAGACAGACAGACACACACGCATACACAGACATACACACAGACACACACACACACACACACACACACATAAATACACACATAAATACACACACAAACACATGCATACATACATACATATAATACACACTAACTGACACAGACAGACAGACAGACACACACGCATACACAGACATACACACAGACACACACATATACACACACACACACATACACACACACACACACACACGTAGACACACACACACACACACACACGTAGACACACGCACACACACACACACACACACACACATACAAACACACACATACACAAACACACACACACACATACAAACACACACACACACACACACACATACAAACATACACACAGACACACACATACACACACATTCACATATACACACACACACACACACACACACACACGTAGACACACACACACACACACACACACGTAGACACACACACACACACACACACACACACACACACACACACACACAGACACACACACACACACACACTTACCTCTAAGCATCCCCTGGATAGCATTGTCTCCATGATTGTGAATCGTCCTCCTCACTCTGGTTTTTGTTTAAAAACTCCTGCAACTTCCTCAAGATGTCCTGCACCATGTGCCAGATATGATGGGAATGGTGTTTCGCCAAGCACTCACTGCATGCTCGAATGATTGGACTGAATTTTCCAACAGAAACCTTTTTCCGTTTCCAAATAAGTCCTAGTTTGGCTTTGGCTGGGGTGGGTGGTGGGTGGTGTGTGGTGGGTGGTTTGTGGGAGGAGGTGGTATCAAGAGGGAGGGATAAATCCTAAATCCGTCGGACCCAAATCATACACAGAGCCTTCAGAAAGTATTCACACCCTTTGGCGTTTTTTCATATTTTGTTGTTACAGCCTAAATTAAAAATGGATTAAATTGAGATTTGTTTGTCATTGATCTATACGTAATACCCTATAATGTCAAAGTGGAAATTAAAAAAATTAATTTTACAAAATAATTTTAAATGAAAAGCTGAAATGTCTGGAGTCTAACTATTAAACCCCTTTGCTATGATACTCCAAATTGAACTCAGGTGCATCCAATTTCCTTTGAACATCCTTGAGATGTCTCTACAACTTGATTGGAGTCCACCTGTGGCCAATTCAATCGATTGGACAAGATGTAGAAAGAAACACACCTTTTAGTGGAGTGGATAGGGGGAAGAATCGTGCACTTTATTATAAAAGCATCAAACTTGGTACATATCATCAGTCGACCATTACAAGAAAAAATAGATATAGTGCCATCCAGGTTTTGGCATATGACGGCTATGGTGGCCATTTTTCAAAATGGCCGCCGTCTAATACTAAAATACCATATAACTCAACAATCAAGACGCCTAGAATCTTAATTCTGGTGCCTATATATATGTTTATAGGGTCATAGAATTCAAAGAAGGCAATAATGATTATGTGTGATCACGTCTTGTACCACTTTTGGAACATAAGTGCCCTTTTCCAGTTTACAGAGACACAACATTTGGCGGTCTTTGTATTGCTTTATTTTGTATTGATGAAATATATGATACCTGTACCGTAAATTAAACTTATAGTGCTATAAAAAAATAACAGTCAAAACGAGTATGAAACCGAGTTACTTATTGTTGTAGATACCAATGTGCCATGAGTCAGTTCGGCTTACCATCAAATGTGAAATGCCAGATATCACATGAACTAATCATGGCAAGAACCACCACATTCGCACAAAGCTGTACACGGCAGAGCTGCTTTTGTGCATTTGCAGTTTGTTCGACAGCCTTTGGTACAACCGCATCGAATAAGTTTGTTCGACAGCCTTTGGTACAACCTCATCGAATAAGTTCTCTGCAAACTCTGCTGGCTTCAGGAAGACTTCTCCAAAGAACATCCCAGTTTCCATCACTACTACGAGTCCATCCCCATCCGTCCGGTTGTGGAGGCGTAGCCTTTGCTTCAAGCACCTGACTCCAGATGTGACCGGCCTGGTATACTGCTCGTCTGGTGTGCTGAGGTGGAGCACCCTTGGTCGGTGGAATGTTGCTCACGTCTCTGCCTTTCCGTGTGAATAGGTCGATCCTGAGCTCATCAACATGGTGTTTAGAACTTGCTCGGTCGTAAAGAAGTACGACGAATCTCTCCAGAACATCCATAGCAGCATCAACATCTGACATTTGTGGTTGTCCCATCAGCTTCATTAACTCCATTGTAACCTCAGGGCACATGCTCCATGTATCCCAAGCAGTCTTCGTTCCTCTGCCATCAAAGCATGAGGTCGTATCGCACCCAGTAATGGCGTGAAACATTGGAAGTGCAATGGACTTCTCAGGACCAATTGCAGCTGAGATATCATGAGCTAGTACCATGCGCATATGCCTGCCTGTGCCGAACGCCACCCATAGAGCATCCAGTGTCACTGGTAGCTTTTGAAACACATACACTGCCAGAACAACTACATCACTGTCCACAGTATGGATGAGAACAGTGTTGTGTTGTTTAGCTGCATCAGCAACATGAAGCATCAGCCTTCTCCCAATTATCAGCAAAGTCATGGAATCCATCATCGCTTCAGATATGAAATCTTTCCTCTTCTCCAATGGCTTGATCTCTGATCATCAATTTGGTTTACGACCTGGTCACTCTACTCTGGACATGCTGCTTCTGCTTTCTCAACAATGGATGGAGGTCCTCAATGCCAAACAGGAAATTAGAGCTGTCTCCCTCGACATGTCACGTGCCTTCGATACGATCTGGCACCCCGCTCTGCTCACCAAACTCTCCTCCTTTGGTATTCATGGAAATCTCCACGCATGGCTGGTGGACTTCCTCTCTAGTCGTAGTCAACATGTGGCCCTGAATGGGTTTCTCTCATCTCCCCTTCCTGTTCAGGCTGGAGTTCCCCAAGGCAGTGTTCTGGGCCCTGTGCTTTTTCTGGTCTTCATCAATGATCTCTCTGACTCTCTTGAAAATCCTCTCTATCTCTTTGCTGATGACTCTACTCTCTGTCGCTCCATTCCTCATCCCTCAGATCGGCAGTCTGCAGCCTCCTCACTCTCTGCAGACCTGGACAAAATCATAGACTGGGCATACAAGTGGAACATGTCTTTCAATCCTGACAAATCTCACACTCTTACGATGTCTCTCCGAAAAGACTGACTGGACAACCCTCCCATCCACTTTCTGAATAATCCTCTCCAAGAAGTTCTGTCACTCAAGCTTTTGGGTCTCACTATCTGCCATGATCTTTCCTGGGAAAACCACATTTCAAATCTGGCCTCCAAAGCCAGTCGCCGACTGGGCATCCTCCGTCGTGCAAAGTCCTTCCTTGGCACACCTGAGCTCCTCACCACATACAAGGCTTTCATCTGCAGCTCAATGGAGTACTGCTCTCCCCTCTGGGCTGGTGCTCCTGCCTCACACCAAGCTCGTCTTCACGTTGTTGAAACCAAAGCGTTCAGAATCATTGGACTCTCCCGTGATGACGCTCTCTCCGAGGGCCTTTCACTTACTCACCACAGGCAGGTTGGTGGTCTTTCCGTCTTCTACCGACTCCTCTCCGGCCTTGATCCAGCAGCTCTCTCTGGGCTCTGTCCCCCAAATATTCCTACAGGTCGCACAAGATCTGCCTGCAACCCTCTTATGGTTAAACTGCCAAAATCAAGACTCTCTGCTCACCTTCACTCCTTCATTCCTCTTTTCTCCCTCCTCTGGAACAAACTCCCTCACTCTCTTCAATCCCACTCCACCCTCCAGGTCTTTAAAACAGCTGTTCACCACCATCTCTTATCTTCCCCTATCCAAAACCTTGATCTTTTCTACCCCTGCTAATTTCACCCCAAATCCACTTTTTTGAAATACCAACTTCTGCCCTGGAAGTCCTTGGTGTCCTTGTGTTTTATACTTCTCCCCCCCCCCCACCCCCCCCTTCCCACGCCTCCTCCCCACCAAGCCCTCTCCCCCCCCCCCCCACATCTCCCTGCTCTCAAATGTTATGTTTGTGTGCTCCCCCTTCTCTCCCCATCTTGTCTTCCGCTCCCTCTTTTTATATATTTTGTTTGCCTGGTTGATTTGTTTGTGAAATAAATGTTAGCTCTTTCACGAGCCTCGATTCAGTATCCAAAAAAAAAAAAAAAAAAAATCATACGGCTGTCTGCTTCCTCATGTGTACAAGGGGATAAACCTCCCGTGTTTCTTGGCTGGTGACAAAGAACATCCTCATTCAGCATACTGATTACTTGCTTCTCTGTTTGAATGTTGACAACTTCTCTGCTGAGGAATGAGAACAGTTCCTTCTTATTGTCAGAGAGCCGCAAGAACTCTTGCCAATTTTTCGGTACTGCAGACTTTGGCTCAACCCTTTGACGGATTCCTTTCCTTCTCTTCTCTCTGGTCTGTGCCTTTAATGAATCTGGCCTGTAATCATCCCAGACAACATCAACCCTCTGAGCTCTTTGTAGCTTAGAATTTGCATATGGCAGAAAGACATCGTGTGCATATTCCTGAAATGTTTTTGCTGCTCCAGGCTTCAACATATTTACAATGGCAGGTCCATCTAGCACAACAACTTCGGCATCGAGAGTGTTGTCCTCCTTTTCCGTGACTGTATCCTCAAGGTACTGAACAATGTTAGATTTGGTACCCTGTCTCAGCTTTCCCCTGTCCGACAATGACGGAGGGCATGGTTGATTCTCGTGATGGAAAAACTCTTCCAAATTTCCATCACAAACTTGACAAGAAACATAGAGCCTAGAGAACAGGTTGCAGTCACTTTTCAGTGCCACCAAATGTTCCTGTGATTTCGTCTTCTGGCGTGTTGGTGGAGTACTGAATAGAAGGAGCTTGTTCTTCGTGATAACATCAAACAGTGGTTTGGTACATTCTATGAGTCATTCATGAACAAAGGTGTTGTACTTCTCACGTCCAAGTTTCTCTATCCGATACAGAGCATCGACAATTGACCTATCTGCAATATCGCGTGCATCCAGAATGAGCAGGTCACTGTGTGTTTCAAGGAAAGGATTGCCATAATCATCTATGACAGACTTTAATGCCTGGACATCTTGTACGAATGCTTTCTGCACCCCTGGTCGCTGTTCATGGTGGCGCACCTTCGGAGTTCTCAATGCTTGATCCACCAATGCTTCAAAGTCTGTGATGATGCGCGCCATTTCTGGACCACTGACCATCCACCTTTGGAGAGCGGCAGGGGACTCGGTCAAGCCAACAGCTCCACCATCATCCTTCACCACAGCATTATTTTGTTAATGTGCCTGATCAAGTGCCATTTTCGAAAACGCATGGCTGGTCTTTTTGACTGTGAAGTGTCCCTTCATGAACTCATTATAGACCAGAGGATGCCGCTGAGGTAGAGCCAACATGTCACGGAGGTGAACTGGTATCCAACGTGCGTAGTTGAAGTGGTCGAGAGCAAAGAACCAGTGCACAAGTTTTGTCAACGACTGGACATACAACTGGAAATCAGCACTCCGGATAGATCTTACAAACAGGAGGATGGTGAACTGTAGCTGCAGCACCATATGCCAAAATTTGAACGTAGGCTGACTTCCCATCTGCACAGTACACCATTCCTCCAGATTTTTTATTTCTCTAGATCCAGCAGATTTCGCATAGGCCTGGTATGCCTGTTCCAGAGCTTGGTAGATGGCACATGCTGTTATGTGGTGGGCCCGCCGTGTGTGGGTGATATGGGCTGCTTTAAGGAACGAGTCTGCTGTACCAGCTGTTGCAACCCTTTCTTGTACAAGTGCTGTGTCCAACCACTGTCTTAGAGAAGATCTCCAACTGTCTTCAAAGCAGCGGCCTCGATGTGGAGTCCTCCAAACATGACAACTAACTTTGACTCTCCATAGACCAAGGGCCACTTCCACTGAATGTTCCTAACTATTGCAAAAAGTGGCTGGTCTACTGCAACAATAGGGGTTTGTCCAGGGTTTACGTATTCTGTGAGCCTTTTAATGATGTCCAATGAGTGACGCATCATGGCAACTGTTGCAGCGTCGTCTTGGAACAATGGTAGGAGACAAGATGTTGCACTAGGTATCTCTATTGCACTTTGTGGATCCTCCAGACTGGCATGGAAAGCAGACCATGATACATTAGCAGCAGCAGATTCTGTTTGCATCGACAAGCTCACATTCTGCAACCATCTGAAAGATATAAGGAGTAATGCACACTTAGCATCAGGGTAAAAACAGGATTAATCAATAAATCAATACATTCGTGCTAAAAGACCATGAATGTGTCTTCATAAACTGTAAAATACTACTTACGTTTAAAAGGTGGTACCATAAGTGACCACACATACTCGATATTGCCTTCTTTCATTTCTATGGCCCCCGAAACCTATATATATATACACCAGAATTAAGATCCTAGGCCTCATAGTTGCTGAGTTATGTGGTATTTTCGTGTCATGTGGCAGCCATTTTGAAATATGGCCACCATAGCAAGCACAGACCAAAACTGGGATGGCACTATATCTAATTTTGTTTCTTATGGCCTACTGAATATGTGTACCAAGTTTGATGCTTTTATCAAAAAGTGCACGATTAGTCTCTATATTGCACCTATCCGCTGGACTATTTCTATATAAGGTCCCACAGTTGACAGTGAATGTCAGAGCAGAAACTCCACCATGTAAATCACACACACACATTCACACGCACACACATTCACAGGTACACTCATACATTTAAATCACACGCACACTCATTCACACGTACACTCATACATGTAAATCACACGCACACTCATTCACACGCACTCATACATGCAAATCACACACACTCATTCACACACATTATACATTTAAATCACATGCACACTCATTCACACGCACTTATACATGTAATTTACATGCACACTCATTCACACAGTAATACATGTAAATTACATGCACACTCATCCACACAAACTCATACATGTAAATCACATGCACACTCATTCACACACACTCATACATGCAAATCACATACACTCATACATGTAAATCATACGCACACTCATTCATACAAACTCATACATGTAAATCACACACACACACACACACACACACACACACACACACACACACACACACACACACATGTAAATCACACACACACACACTCATACATGTAAATCACACACACTCATTCACACGCACTCATACATGCAAATCACACACACTCATTCACACACATCATACATGTAAATCACATGCACACACATTCACACGTACTCATACATGTAAATTACACACACACTCATTCACACAGTAATACATGTAAATTACATGCACACTCATCCACACATACTCATACATGTAAATCACATGCACACTCATTCACACACACACACACACACACACACACACACACACACACACACACACACTCATACATGCAAATCACACGCACTCATACATTTAAATCATACGCACACTCAATCATACACACTCATACTTGTAAATCACACACACACTTATTCGCACACTCACACATGCAAATCACATGCACACTCATTCACACACACTCATACATGTAAATCACATGCACTCATTCACACGCACACTCGAACATGTAAATCACACACACACTCATTCACATGCACTCATACATGTAAATCACACACACACACTCATACATGCAAATCACACGCACTCATTCACACACACTCATACATGTCAATCATAAACACTCATACATGTAAATCACACGCACACTCATACATGTAAATCATACACATGCACACTCATACATGCAAATCACACACACTCATACATGTAAATCATATGCACACTCATTCATACATGCTCATACATGTAAATCACATGCACACTCATTCACATACACTCATACATGTAAATCACACGCACACTCATTCACATACACTCATACATGTAAATCACACACATACACACTCATTCACACACACACTCATATATGTAAATCACACGCACACTCATTCACATACACTCATACATGTAAATCACACACATACACACTCATTCACACACGCACTCATACATGTAAATCATACGCACTCTTCCACGCCAAAAAATACTTTATTATAAATTTTAAACAATACCTCCTCATAATAAACCAAAACGGCACTCAGTAGAGAGCATACCTCCGCCAGGTGAACAGTTTACGTTTTGTATCCTAGAGTAGACCAGAAAATCACTACAGAATCACATTTAATCCAAATCATCCGTCCACAACTTTTGGACATATCCTGCTTTGTATCGTTTTTGGTCCTATCTCCCAATGGTGAAGAATCACTTTAAAAATTGTACTAGCCGGATCCGGATCTTCACCAAAATCTAATCATTTCGTCCTTGTCACACAAACAACCTCTCTGCAAAATTTCGAACGAATCTGTCCACAACTTTTTGAGATATCTTATTCACAGACAGACAGACAGGGGTGAAAACATAACCTCCATCATCCACCTTTGGTGGCGGAGGTAACAAAACAGTTTCCCAGACTGCCAACATGGTTTTTACGATTCTTTCGGATACCTTAAGACATATAGACATGTGTCTTGCTTTCATCAACAAATTCTCACGGGACCATTTTTATCTCCGAAGGTGGACGGGTGTTAAATTATCCTTTTACCTGTTTGTTTGTTTGTTTGTCTGACTGTGAATAGGATATCTCAAAAAGTTGAGTACGGATTTGGACGAAATTTGGTGGAGGGCTTGGGTATGTGACAAGAACGAAATGATAAGATGTTGGTGAAGATTTGAATCCAGATCTGAATACGAGAATTTTTATGCCTCCGCCGACCATTATATTTTAAGGTTTTCAGTCCGTCTGTACATCCGTCTGTGATAGGTTTTCGTGACCACGATAACTTGAGAACGGCTGAACGGATCTTAGTCAAACTTGGTGCAGATATGTATAATGAGGTAAAGATGAACTGATTAGATTTTGGCATCACGAAGTCAAAGACCAAAGGTCAGAGGTCATCTTAGGTAAAAAATAAATAAATACTGTTACCACGTTAACTTGTGAACCAGTGATGGGATTCTGACAAAAGTTGGTAAAAGTATTGTCGTGTGATTCCCCAGATGAACACCACAGGGATCACAAATGGCCAATAGTGAGCTTTAACTCTGAGGTGTTGATCAAATGCGGACATTTATTATATGCGCCGGAGGAAGAAAGTGTTGGGGAGGAAGCTGAAGTGCTTACCTGAGCAATCCCGCCAGGCAGTCTTCAACATGCAAAAAGTAACTCAAATGAAACTGGATTTAAAATGTACAGGGAAAAGAACAAAAAGGTTTGAGATGAAACTATGGTTACTAACCGATGCAGTACCCTCTTTCACCACTTGCAGCTTATAAAAGAGTTGGTTTGTAGCGAGAGGGATTACTCTGCAATTGTCTGGCTTTGAGTTGGTAGGAAAGATAGTATGCCTTATATGACACTGCCTCTTATTATGATTGAGGAATGCTTGCTTATCAGTGTATTATTCTTTTATTGATGCTGCTGAATTCAATTGGATTAAAGCTCATGACCTGGAGGGGGGACATTGGTATAGCTCCCTCCAGAACTACATCGCTGTGGTACCTGATCTCTCCGAGCCGCAAAAGCTCTCGATACTGACCTGCCACGTGAGTGACACTGTATATGACTACATCTCTCATTGTGAAACATATGAGACCATGGTAGAGACCCTAAAATACGTCTACATAAAACCAAGAAGCGCCCTGTACGGCCGCCACATGCTTGCGAGTCGACGACATGATCCGTCGGACATCCTCGAACACTACCTACAGGACTTGAGACGACTGGGAAAAGATTGCCCGATGGAACCGTGAACGGTCGCGGTGTGGACTGACGATCTAATGCGGGATGCATTTGTGGCAGGCATTGCTTCGCTGGCAATAAAGCTGAGGTTGCTCGAGAAAACTACTATGTCGCTTCAGCAAGCGTTCGAGCAGTTTCGCATTTTGCAGCTGGCCAAAACTCGGGCAGAGGTGTACGGCAGCCCCTACATAACCGCAGGGGCAGTGGCCGAGGCTCGCACAGAGCTGGCTCTCCCGCCCAATCGATCTATCAATGGTTCTACCGCAGCTCCAGTATCTGCCACCGCGCAGCCAGCTGTGGACGAGGAGAGCTTGAGCGCCGCTGCCACCACTTCTTCTTCTTCTTTGGAAAATGCCAAATGTTATTTCTGCGGCAATATATGTCATGGTCAGGCGTCATGTCCTGCAAGAGATGCTTTATGTCATAATTGTGATTGGAAAGGCCACTTTGTGAAGATTTGCCACGCGGCCAAGACACGGCGCGCGACCCTCACTGGAACCAACACCTCACACTTGTCGCGCTCCGGGGATTCGGAATATCACGCAGTTTGCAAAGCGCTGTGCTACCAGTGCTTGTGGAAAGGAAACCGACCGATGCTCTGGTGGATACTGAGTACGAGCTTCGTCAGTCAAGCATTGGTGCAACACTACAGATGGACCTTGGGTCAAGCCACACGTCACATCTACCTGGCTTCTTTGTGGCTGTGGGTCCGCACCAAGGGCTTGTGTACTCTTAACCTGGTTGTGAACGATTTGTCGTATCCCGACGTCAAACTCATGATAATGGCTGATTTATGTGCGGACTTGGACATGATTTTCTGCACCGACATGGGAGACTAGAAATGCAATTTGGTCAAGGGGTGAATACACTTTCGGTTTGTGGTCTGGCCGAAATGGCCATCGATCCCCTGGCTCTTTTCCCTAGCCTGGTGGCCGATTGTAAACCACAAACTGTGAAGTCCCAATGGTATACTCGTGCTGAAGCTCAGTACATTGCTGATGAGACTAAGCGCTTGCTACGGGAGGGTATTATAGAGCCATGTAGGTCTCCATGGAGAGCCCAGGTGCTCGTCATGCACACAGACAATCACCGGAAGTGCTTGGCCATCGATTATTCACAGACGATAAATCGATTCACGCAATTAGACGCGTATCCCCTACCAAAAATGGACGATTTAGTGCGGGAGGTGGCTAAGTACCACATCTTCAGTACTCTGGACTTAAAAAGTGTATATCATCAGATACCTATACGCAAGTCAGACAGGCCATATACTGGGTTCCAGTCTGGACAATGGCTATATCAATTCCGTCACATACCATTTGGGGTAACGAACGGAGTGGCTTGCTTTCAACACACAGTCGATGATATTTTGGCTAGAGAACAATTAAAAGACATTTTCGTGTATGTGGATAACGTGACGGTTTGCGGACATATCCAGGAGGGCCACGATGCTAGCTTGAAACGATTCCTGGACATGGCACGACGGTACAATCAGACCTTCAACAAGGATAAGTGTCACTATGCTACTAAAACAATAGACCTCCTTGAGTACACGGTGACCGGGGGCGAGAAAAAGCCTGACGCCGAGCGCCTCCGGCCTTTGCTCGAGATGGTGGATCCATGTGATCGGGCGTCCCTGAGGCGTGTCTTAGGGCTTTTTGCACATTGTAGCCGGTGTTCCAAGGTTACTCGGAGAAGATAAGGCCTTTGGTGGATTGCAAAGCCTTTCCTCTCACATGGGCTGCCAAGGATGCCTTTCAACATCTGAAGGAAAATATCGCGGGGGCGTGCATGATTTCCATCGACGACACAATACCATTCCTCGTCGAGACAGACGCCTCGGACTGCGTGATCGCAGTGAACCTCACATAGGGGGGTCGACCAGTTGCTTTTTTGGGGAGAGAAAGAGCTGACGTCACGAGACGGCCGGTAAAACGACTGGCTAGTCGGCATTTTCTGCTCTGTCTTTGCCCTCTCATTTTGACTGCCTCTTGCACTTTGACCTTCTGCCTGCCCTGGACTTCCCTGGCATTCCACTAAATTGTCTTGCCCTCGGACATTCGTGGAGAGATTGTTGAGCGAGCACGAAGAGGTGGGTTCTCCATGCGAGTGATGGGCATACCAGCGCGGCTTGTCATTGCAGCGTGGAGAAGTGGGGGTTGCGAGGCCTGCCGCAGTAGCGTACGCTGGCCTAGCAGTGCGCGTAGAATGGTGAGTCAAGGCCTATTTTCCGCCAACACCAGAGCTGCGTCCAGACCGCGCTCGGAGCCTGACAATCCCTGACACTCAGCCAGACGAGAGAAGTCCCCACAATAGAACACAACAGTTATTTTTCTTTAATTATTCCTTTGTTCGTGTGTTAAACGTCTGTGTGTTGGAGCGCTCCACTTTAGAACATTTATTACCAGCGCATTTCCTTGTTAGGCCGAGAAAAATATATTTCCGGGTTCTGGTCAGCGCGCGCATCGATTTTGACCCTGCGCGTCAACAATGTTTTTTTTCCAAATTTGGTATCGACGTTCACGCACCGTTCTCCCATACAAAACTGCGTTTAGTTTGTCCAAATCCATCCAGCCGTTCCAAAGATATGAGTAGTTATGTGTGTCGTGACGTCATGAATCCAATAGGGAAGTTGCATGTGACGTCATCGTCTTAGTCACGTGACCGCTTGGGTGGCAAAGCATTGCTTCTGCCACCATACGTAATGGCGGCAATTTGAAACTTGTCTCACATATAAATTGCCCCCTACACGATGGTAAAGAGTTGTTGTGCTGTCGGATGTACAGCCCGATTTCATAATAGTAAGGGCATTTTATGAGATATTTCACAAATCTGTTAACTAAATTGTTACCAAAAAATTTCTTCACCAATATGTTTGTAAAGGTGTGTAATAACATGTGTTAAAATGTTGAAGTTCAACTCCCGTGGGAAACCCAGAAAAAAAGCTGTTGAATTCGGGTACCGAAAAATTATTTTCGAGAATTTATATATTTTTTAATCGGCCCTTAAGTAACTTATGAGGGGTCAAATAAGGGTTTTTCATGATTCTGAGTTGATTGTTAACATTTATATTTTCACTTTTACATTTACACACAAAGTAGCTTTTATTTCACATACATATATAATACTCAAGAGTTATTTCTCATTCACAATGTCAGAAGTTTCAACAGTCATTGTCTATGTCTTCTTCAGACTCAACAACATCATGACTGCAGTTTCTGCATGTAATGCCATTACAGACTCCACAGGCCGAGATGCACGTGACCCCATTCTTCTTGCAGCTGCATCGCCGGTTGCTGCAATCTCCATGACAATTACAGCTCGTGAACTGCAATAGCTCCTCAGGAGCCGTGGGGTCCAGTGTTGGAACTGGCTCATACCCATGCACACCTATTGTCCATCCATAGTCACTGGGGTTCAGAGACATGCTCTGTAGAAGGCAGGCCTTTGTAAGCAGGCAAAGTTTCTAGTTCCTTCATGAGTTGACAGTACAGCCGTGCGCCCTTGGCATACTGATGATGGCCTGCAGCGGCAAAGATGTGAAGCATCTTGGTAACAATGCAGGACAGATGCCCATTGTGGTCTGCAAGTCGCTCGGTTCTGATAAAGACCTTGATCACATCTACCATGTGGTGGTACTCCACCCAGAGTGCAGGTGTTCTTCCTCCTTTTGCGAGTCGTTTGAAGGTTTCTTCAAACCTTTGCTCAAACACTGGCACTACTGGGTCTGAGTGTCTGGCTCCCATCTTCCCATCAGCCACCTTCTCCATGAAGGTCTTCATGTCACCACGCTCCTCCTCAGTGAAGGCAAGTTTCATGATGTGTTGATAGATGGCTGCATCGATGAGGAGGTGAACACGGATTGCCTTGTCAAAACATCCTCCATCCATGATGTGGTTGGCTGTCGTACTTCCAGGATAGATCAACTGGATCACATCTAGTAGTCCAGAATCTTCCATGATGTTACCCATTGATCCAAGATAAGACTTCAGCAGGTGAAAACCACCCAACCTTGGAATGACGGGTAGATTTGCCTGCTTTATTATATTCACAGCCTTCAGCCAAATCGGAAGATCAAAGGTCACTATAGCGACCCCAGCGCGCCGTATGCACTCTTTCAGAGTGGTGAAGATGGTGTTGAGGTCATTAGGGTCTCCTTCAATAACTGGGAGGAACTCGATCTGTGTGCTCTGCTTTGCATCATTAGCATGGATTCTCTTCATCCAGCCATTCCAGTTGGAGTGTGGGAACTCAGGATCGTTGGCTTTGATCACCCACCCCGCTGCCCAGAGTGTGTCACCTGGAGTGAGGAGTGGCTGATCATGAGCCAGGGAGGAGGAAAGCTCAGCGAGGGGGAGAAACATGATCGCGTTCGTTCCTATCTGTTTCCTGTTCGTAAATGGAATAATCTTTACTTCAGTTCCTCTCAGGATCTTAGCTTTGTCGAGTGCCTTCAACTTCACCCGGGGGAAAGCTGCTGTTGTCTGTGGATCTGGCAAAGGTGGTGCCGGAGAGGTGACTTCGATCGAACCCATTGAGTGAAAGGGAGTGTTTCCGTGAATAGAGACAATGTTTAAATCTATATTGTCTCCAACAAACTGAGTGACTGCATTGTTTGTTTCCCCAACCTCCATAAAGACCACCTGATCAATACTTGACAATTCACTTTCACTGGCTGGCACTTTGGCTGTCATCACTGATTGATCCTCAAGCGCAGCATCAACCGCAACCTCATCATTGATCTGTTCATCGGTTTCCTCCACAATGGTGTCAAGAGTGCCAGAAGTATCTGGAACATCATCTCCACTCCTACTATTAAGGAAGCAGTATTTGTAGTTTTGTGTCTCCGTGTAAGACTCAGTGTATCCCAGCCGGTGGAACTTGTTGAGCATCCATTTTGACCCAAATCTATGATCAAGTTGTATGGCAAGCCCCATTTGGTGTGGCAATACTCCAGACCGAGGTCGACAGGCCTTAATAAAATTCTGCCCCCAAACGGCAACTCTTTCGTCTGTCTTGACAATCGGTCTCAAGAACATCTGAAGGCTTGCAGGAACAAGTGTCAGCTGACTATCGATGTCAGTCATACTGTGTGTGGTGGGGTATGACTTTGGACCTAAATCAATCAAGGCAATATCATCGGATATGAACTTGAGTGCCGTCTTTATGATCTGAGTCTTCTCATCTCCATGGTCAAGATTAGCATGATGCACTCGCAGAATATTGTCGGTGCCATCTTTGAGACAGAGTACATCTGCCCTTCTTTCCTGTGTTGTGAAATACAAGGTGTCTTCGTATTTCTCTAGAAGTTTTATCTTTAGCCAATGCTTTGAATAAGAAAGGCTCTTCTCTGGTGACTGATCAAACTCCTGCAGCTTTTCATGGACTTGGTCCATGTTCATTACCCCATGCTCTAATTCTGAGTCTAACCATTCGCAGAATTCAATAAAAACTGCCTCTCGCTCCTCATCAATACTCCTCTGTCCTCTCTTCCTTTTTCCTTCCTCATCAGTCTTGGACAAACTGTCACCTCTCGCAAACATAAGTTTGCATCGCAAATGGTACAGTGTTTCTTCTGCTACCAAGTCGTTGATCCCTTTCAGGCGTCCAGTGACTTCAGTGCCCCAGTCATCCCCGTGACTCCGTGCTGTCTTCAGCAAGCTTGCCTTCAGTGTATCTGCAGTCAAATTATCTGGCACTCTGTATTTCTTTCTAGCTTGTGCTGGATTATTTTTGTAGAGCTGGGCTGGTTGGTTGCAAAGAATGCATACATCCTTATACAGGAGGTCAACTGACTGTGATCTTCTAGAACTGCAGCCAGTTGATGAACTGAACTCACAAGTAGTGCGTCTTCTCTTCAACTTTGATGACTCTTTCTCTGCCTTTGATGCTTGAGCTGACTTCTTGGTGGTTGCAACAAAGTTGTTGTACAGATCATTTTTACACTTCTGGTGGTACCTCAGTTTTCCTTCCTTTTGAGCCTCCTTCATACGTTTCACAACAGTGACAGTTTCTGCTTGTTTCAAGAAAGTTGAGTATCCCTTTGGAGTTGCCTGTATGAGCCTTTAAGCTGGTGTATCCGAGCGTGCACAGATGAAGCAATTGAGCACAGGTGGAGTAACGTCTTCATCCATATTGCTAGACTCCATGTCCTGCAAAGTAGAAAATGAGATATATTTAGAAATTATTTTTCCACAAAGGAGTGTCTGTGGTGAAATATAAATGTTAACAATCAACTCAGAATCATGAAAAACCCTTATTTGACCCCTCATAAGTTACTTAAGGGCCGATTAAAAAAAATAAAAATTCTCGAAAATAATTTTTCGGTACCCGAATTCAACAGCTTTTTTTCTGGGGTTCCCACGGGAGTTGACCTTCAACATTTTAACACATGTTATTACACACCTTTACAAACATATTGGTGTAGAAATTTTTTGGTAACAATTTAGTTAACAGATTTTCATGTTTCCCTTACTATAAGGGATCGGGCTTGTCATCTACCGTTTTCCGGACGACACAACGCTAAAACCGATTCATAGCTGCCTTTGACTGCAGCTCTCAGGTGAGAATATGGCTCAAGAGGTTGTTACCTTCGCTCGCGAAGCGAAAAGCAGGATTAGGCATTTGGTTACGTACATGTGGAGTGTGTGTGGCGTACGTGTGGAGTGTGTGTGGCATACGTGTGGAGTGTGTGTGGAGTGTGTGTGGCATATGTGTGGCATACTTGTGGAGTGTGTGTGGCGTACTTGTGGCGTACGTGTGGAGTGTGTGTGGCATACGTGTGGGTGTGGCGTACGTGTGGAGTGTGTTTGGCGTACTTGTGGAGTGTGTGTGGCGTACTTGTGGAGTGTGTGTGGCATACATGTGGGTGTGGCATACTTGTGGTGTACGTGTGGAGTGTGTGTGGCATACGTGTGGGTGTGGCGTACTTGTGGCGTACGTGTGGAGTGTGTGTGGCATACGTGTGGCGTACTTGTAGAGTGTGTGTGGCGTACTTGTGGAGTGTGTGTGGCGTACTTGTGGAGTGTGTGTGGCGTACTTGTGGAGTTTGTGTGGCGTACTTGTGGAGTGTGTGTGGCGTACTTGTGGCGTACGTGTGGAGTGTGTGTGGCGTACTTGTGGCGCACTTGTGTCGGACGTGTGGAGTGTGTCTGGCGTACTTGTGGAGTTTGTGTGGCGTACTTGTGGAGTGTGTGTGGCGTACTTGTGGCATATGTGTGGAATGTGTGTGGCGTACTTGTGGCGTACTTGTGTCTTACGTGTGGAGTGTGTATGGCGTACGTGTGGCATACGTGTGGCGTATTTGTGGAGTGTGTGTGGCGTACGTGTGGCGTACTTGTGGTGTACATGTGGCGTACTTGTGGAGTGTGTGTGGCGTACTTGTGGCGTACGTGTGGAGTGTGTGGCGTAGGTGTGGCGTACTTGTGGCGTACGTGTGGAGTGTGTGTGGCGTACGTGTGGCGTACTTGTGGTGTACATGTGGCGTACTTGTGGAGTGTGTGTGGCGTACTTGTTGCGTATGTGTGGAGTGTGTGTGGACTGTGGAGTGTGTGTGGCATACTTGTGGGTCCACACGGGTCCACAGGCAGATGACACAGCCTCAGTTTCTCGCAATACCGTGAAAACGCCTCAACAGGCAAGCTACGGGTGCAAACTGACAGGTCTGTCTGATCAAACGACAGCTTTCCCGCCATGTTGTTTATGCCACCCAAGATGGCGGCCGGAACCGGTTGCCATGGACGACGCTCACGCGATGCAAGGCCTCTATCGGCTGGATATTGTCATTTATTGAAACGAAGACGTTCTTTGTTGGCCGTGTGAAGCAAAAAGAAGGCCGGAAGAGCTGCGGGTGGTCTCGTTAGTTAGGCCTGGATCCTATTTCGTTTGTCATGAAGTTGTAAGTGTCTGTGATAATCTGGTGGACTGGGAGAAGAGATCGTGGGAGACCATCGGCCTGTTAGGCCACTTGCGCATGCGAAGTGTTGACGCAATCGACGCATTGGAATGTTTGACGGTACGGCGAGGCGAACTTGAGAACGTAATGGCAGTCTATAATATGCTTGAAGAACTTAATGATTTTCAGAATAAATACATTTTAAAATAACTTAAGCTTGTGTTCATTATTTACAAAAAAAAAAGGACTACAAGTCCCATTGGCTCTCTTTAATTTCTCTCTGGACGGCGCCACAGCAGATGAGGAGGACTGCAAGGCGTGAGGACACAAAAAACCTCTATATGTGCAATCTATGCTTTTCAAAAAAAAACTGAAAAAAAAACCGCATCGCCGCATCAATTCTGGAACTTTGGTCTGACCAGAGACCAGCAATATATATATTTTTGTCTTATCGGGTTCAGTTGAATAAATTAATCTTATTTTTGTACATTCTAATTCCGTTTTGGGTGTGAGTTTAATTACTTTTCAGGGTTGAAGACTGCTTGGATCGCGCCAGGTAAATGCTCCCGCTTCTTCTTCCTCTTTCTTCCTCACGCACATATATAGTGAAGTCCGTATTTGATAACGCTTCAAATTAAAGCTCAATTGGTCATCCGTGGGTGCTCCGTTTTAATAGAGCATCCACAGGACAATATATATATATATATATATTGTTGCGGTTTTGCCATAAAGGCAAACCCCCTATAGTTAATTGCACGACAACTGGTAGCCTGCATTAGTTAGTTATTTCTTATTAAATGTAAAGATTAACTCCCCTCCCAATGTTTAGTCATCCATACCAATATGCACTGAGTAGGCAGGAATCCAAACGATGTGCAGGTAGGCGTGGCTAAAGGAACCACCCACGTCACCAGCGGGCAGCCAATGACAGGTCGTAGGCACACAGGACCAATGAGAGATCAAGATTGGGCAGAACAACCAATCAGCTTTGGAATTTGCCTCAGCAATTTGCGACGGCAAACTTTGACCAATGAGAGATCGAGGATTGGTAGAACAACCAATCAGCTCTGGACTTTACCTCAACAACTTGCACCGGCAAACTTTGACCAATTAGAGATCGAGGATGGGCAGAACAGCCAATTAGGTCTGGACTGAACATTCTATGGAGCCTTTGCCACCCAATATAAGCCGATGCCCATCACATTTCGGCTTGGCTGTTTTGGTTGATGTTCCTCACTGGCTTTCTCATTGCTGATTCCTGGCTGTCTGGTTGCTGAATCTGGGCTGTTTGGTTGATGTTCCTCGCTGGCTTTCTCATTGCTGATTCCTGGCTGTCTGGTTGCTGAAGCTGGGCTGTTTGGTTGCTCTTCCTCACTGTGGCTCGCTGATGAATCCTGGTTGCTGAATCTGTTGATTGGTCTTGAAGCTGGCTGTCCAACGTGCTGGTTCGCCTTTCCTGCACTGAAGTTCGTCGTTCGTCCTTCGGACCTTACTTCACCAGCTTCATGTTCAGATCGAGGATCAAACTGCGCACTGCGCACAGTTGCCGCCACCCTCGAGTCAGTCCCTGCACGTACATCGATACGTGAATAACCGGTGTGTGTGTCATTCCCTGTGTGTGTGAAGGCGCCTGTTGGGTTTAGGTAGGTAAGAATTGATAAGGCTGCCTCTCCGTCTCGTTCTCTTTGTCTTATAAATAAAAGGTTGTGCATGTTTCTTTCAAACATGGTCGCATCGTTTTTTTCTCCATTGGCCTAGCATCACCGGAGACCGAAATTGGCTTGAATCAGGCCCGACAATCACGCAAGGTAACGCCGCTTTCCGCACCGTGTAAAACGCTCGGCACGAAATAAGGTGTGTGGAAAGCGAGGGTTTAACCGCCAATTTCTTCGGCTGCGTGTCTTGAAGGTATTTGGGATTCATTGACCAGCGAACTCTTCTGCGCGTGGCTGGGAAGTTGGCGGTTGAAGTTGCTTAGCAACCCGTCGATCACGAGTTTAGTTGCGGTTGGAGGCCTGTGGACCCGGAGTTTGAGGAGGAGCAGGGTAATAAACTCCCCTTAGTATGTCGACAAACCTGGGATCCGCAACAATATATATATATATATATATATATATTGTTACGGATCTCAGAGTACGGCACTCCCGTTAGCAAGGGGGGTTAATCCCCTTGTCTTGTTAAGCTGGCCGTCTCCGGTCCTGGAACTATCCCACTCCTTTGCGGGGTGAGATTGGCCAGGGTGATTGGTCAACGGGTTCCCAAATACCTTCACCAATCTCTCCGCAAAGTAGGGAGATGAGTCCCTGCTCGAACCGCGGATGTGATTGTAATTGCCAAGCTGTTTAGCAATCCGCGATCCGAGCCGTTAACAAAAGGACTAAACCCGATTAAAAGCGGTTGGCCAAATCGTGCCACAGGTACTCAATTGGAGACAGGACAAAAGCGTGCGGGTGAGAATGAATCAAAAAGAGTAAAGGAAGAACACAGGTTTATTAATTATGTACACGAAATGAAGAGGAAACGAAAGGCAAAGAATATACAGAAGAAGAAGAAGAAGAAGGACACATGGCAGCCTTATACAGCCTTACTTAGCAAATGCCCCAGACAGAACGAACACACTTACACTCAAAGGGATGGAATGGCAGGAAGGCAGGAATGGCAGGAAAGGAGGAGAAGGTCCAAGCAGATGGCACTGGCGTTGAGGTCCGCTCCAGGTCGCGCTCTGGTCCACGCTCTGGGCTTGAGCAAAAACCCGGCGGCAGCTGCGCGTATGGTTTGCACGCGGTGGGACAATGCCAATATATTTCTCGGGGAAACTGGCCTCCTGCTTATGTAATAGGTCGACACCGCGCTTCTCTCCTCTTGCTCAAACCTCTGGTGTCGCCGTCGTGCTCATCTCGTGAAGCAGTCCCTCTCGGCCACTTTTATTGGGCGTTGTTAGATCAAGCCGCCGGCTCCCAGGACACGCACAATGGTGAGCTTGCCTCGGCCCTGGTTGGCTCCAAGAGCTTACCGGTCCCGCCCCTCGATGAGACGTTGACAGGGCCACGCCTTGTTCTTGGCGTCCAACTTACTCCTCCCCCTTTTTCCTCCAGAGGACCGAGCGTGTGATGGCGTTTGCACGGGTCGTAGAAAAGCACTCTTACTGCCATTGAAGAGATTGGGGCCTATTCTTATTTGATTGATGCAACGTAGATTCAAACTATTGGGAACACAGCCTTAATTACACACATACTAATGAGATATCTATAGAGATCCTAAGGTGTGCTACGTGTTGCTCGTGGACTAGCTATGGGTGCAATCTTTAACGTCAGACAAATGGGGGTATTTACAGGGGATTATTTATAAGGGAACATTTACAAAAATTTACCAAGTGGAGGGTTCTAAAAACTGCAACAATATATATATATATATATATATATATATATATATATATATATATATATATATATATATATATACATACATACATACATACATACATACATACATACATATATATATATATGTAGCGGTTACCGCTGGATGTACATAATCGCCTTGCACCGGCCAGAACACGGCCAGACGCGCCTCTCCCGGGCATGCCCGGACTCACTGTTCCCGGGCACGCCCGAACCTCCCGGGCACGCCCGGTCTCGTCTTTCCCGGGCATGCCCGCTATCGCCTTTCCAGGGCCCGCCCAGAGCGTCCGGGCATGCCCGCTATCGCCTTTCCAGGGCTCGCCCAGAGCGTCCGGGCATGCCCGCTATCGCCTTTTCAGGGCTCGCCCAGAGCGTCCGGGCATGCCCGCTATCGCCTTTCAAGTGTTCGCCCAGAGCGCCCGGGCACGCCCAGCCTCGACTTGCCAGGCCGCAGCCAAACACGCCCGGGCAGGTCCAGACTCGCCTCTCCAAGGCTCGCCCTTGATACCCGGGCATGCCCGGTATAGCTTTTGCCGGGCAAACTTCCAGACATAAATGTGTATATATATTGTTGCCCGATAAACGGGCTTGTCAGAATACCTGAGCTGTTTTGTTTCAATAAAGCAACTCGGACGAATTCCGTCTTTGGTCGCGTCAATTCTTTCGACTCGCGTTGGAGCGCAGTTCCTTCATTGGTGACCTACCGACATGGATACGGCAGTGACGCTTAAACTGCCTACCTTCTGGGAGGCTCACGCGGCTGTTTGGTTCGCCCAGGCGGACTCCCAGTTCGCCCTGCGAGGCATCACCGCGGACGACACCTGCTTCCACCATGTTGTGGCGGCGCTCGGTTCCGCCACCGCGGCCCGCGCCTTGAGCCTCCTCCAGCACCCGCCGGCTGCTGACAAATACGACGCGCTGAAGACGCTCCTCCTCGGCGCTTTCGCCCTCTCACCGGCAGCACGCGCACGGCACCTGCTTGACCTGCCCGAGCTCGGCGACACGCGCCCGTCCGAGCGCATGGACTATATGCTCTCGTTGCTCGGCGAGCACTCTCCGGCATTCCTGTTCCGGGAGCTGTTCCTCCGTCAGCTGCCTAACCCGGTACGCCTCGCCCTGGCTGGCACGTTGATCACGGATTCCCGCGCCCTCGCCAGGGAAGCCGATAAGATCTCCTCGGCGGGCCAGCACATCGGCGCGGTTACCTGGAGCCCGCCGCCGTCCGAGGCGACGCCCACGACGCCCGAGCGCCCTGCGCGGTTGGAGGCCGAACTGCCGGTGCAACTGGCGGCCGCCACGCCGCACCGCCCGCTTCCGACACGACGGCCGGGGCCTCCACCTGACCGGGCGTGGTGTTATTACCACGCCAGGTTCGGACACAAGGCTCGGACGTGCCGGCCCCCGTGCACTTTCGGCAGGTCGGGAAACGGCCGGGCCGGCGTTCATTCCCAGCCATGAGCGCCGGCCACTCGGGCAACTTGCTGTTTATTCGGGACAAAGCGTCTGGACGGCGTTTCCTGTGCGACACCGGCGCCCAACTGAGCGTCATACCTGCCTCCGAGCAGGACAGGCTGGACGCAGTTTGCGGCCCCTCTTTGGTCGCTGCTAATGGCTCGGCCATACGCACTTTCGGCCCACGCGTCGTCACCCTCTGCTTCGGCAGCCAGCGCTTTCAATGGACTTTTGTTACCGCCAGCGTCCCCGTGGCTTTGCTGGGCGCCGACTTCCTCTGCGCGCACGGGCTGCTGGTCGACGTCAAACGACATCGCCTTGCCCACGCCGAGACCTTCAGCTCCCTGGCGTGCACAATGAGCAGCTCCGCGCCGACCGAACTGGCGTGCGCCCTCCCGGCAACGAACGAGTTCGCTCGCCTGCTCGTGGAATTCCCGGCCCTCACGCGGCCGACGTTTTCGGCCGTCGCGGTGCGGCACGGGATCGAGCACCACATACCCACTACGGGCCCGCCGGTCTACGCCAGGGCCCGCCGTCTCGACCCAGCCAAGCTCGCCGTGGCAAAGGCCGAATTCGACGCGTTGGAGCACCTCGGCATCGTGCGGCGCTCCGATAGCGCATGGGCCTCGCCACTGCACATCGTGCCAAAGCTGGGGGGTGGATGGCGCCCGTGTGGCGACTACCGCCGTCTCAATGACGCTACCACCCCCGACAGGTACCCGATCCCGCATATTCAGGACTTTTCCGCCCATTTGGCGGGATGGGTCATCTTTTCGAAAATTGACCTGATACGGGGCTACCACCAGGTACCTGTCCGGGCGGCCGACGTCCCGAAGACGGCCGTCATCACGCGGTTCGGCCTGTTCGAATTTTTGCGGATGCCGTTTGGCCTCAAGAACGCGGCCCAGGCGTTCCAGCGCTTGATGGACGGCGTGCTGCGCGACCTGCCGTTTCTTTTCGTCTATCTGGACGATATCCTCGTCGCCAGCACGTCCCGCGCCGAGCACCTCCTCCACCTCCGAACACTGTTCGGTCGCCTCAGCGAGCACGGCTTAATTGTCAACCCGGTCAAATGCCACTTCGGCGCGACGACCGTTGACTTTTTGGGCCACCGCATCACCAAGACCGGGGCCGTGCCGCTGCCGACCAAGGTCGAGGCCATCACCACGTTCCCGCGTCCCCGTTCCATCAAGGCCCTCCAAGAGTTCCTCGGCATGGTGAATTTTTATCAGCGATTCGTGCCCCGCGCTGCTCAGCTCATGCGGCCCCTTTACGAGGCCCTCCGGGGCAAGCCGGCCAAGCATGACATTGTTTGGTCCGCGGCCATGGACGCGGCCTTCGCCAGTGCCAAACGGGCCCTCGCCGACGCAACGCTGCTGGCTCACCCGGTGCTCAACGCGCCCATCGCCCTCACTACGGACGCCTCCAACTACACAGTGGGCGCCGTCCATGAGCAATGGGTGGACGGGGTTTGGCAGCCACTCGCTTTTTTCAGCCGGCAACTCCGGCCGAACGAGTTAAACTACAGCACGTTCGACCGCGAGCTGCTCGGGCTATTCCTGGCCGTTCGCCATTTCCGACACCTCCTGGAGGGCCGCCCGTTCACGGCTTTCGTCGACCACAAGCCGTTGGTCTACGCAATGGCTAAGGTCACGGAGCCGTGGTCGGCCCGCCAGCAGCGCCACCTCTCCGCCGTGTCGGAGTTCACCACGGACATCCAGCACGTCGCCGGCAAAGACAACGCCGTGGCCGACTGCCTTTCGCGGGCCAGCGCGAACGCGGTCCACCTCGGCGTGGACTTCACGCTCATGGCGGCCGACCAGACCACCGACGCCTCGGTGCAGGCACTCCGCGTGGCGGACACGGGCCTCCGCCTGGCCGACATCCCCTTCGCGGGCACCGTCCTGCTCTGCGACGTCTCCCAGGGCCAGCCTCGCCCCATCGTGCCCGTTTCCTGGCAGCGCCGCATCTTCGCCTCCATCCACGGCCTTTCTCACCCGGGCCGGAAAGCTTCTCAGAAGCTGGTGTCGGCGCGTTTCGTCTGGCACGGCCTTCGACGAAACATCCGCGACTGGGCCAACGCCTGCACGGCCTGCCAGCGAGCCAAGGTCCACCGCCACACCCAGGCCCCGCTGGCACCTTTCGCCGTGCCTGAACGGCGTTTCGACCACGTCCACGTGGACCTGGTGGGTCCCCTGCCCCCCTCGCGGGGGTTCACCCACCTGCTCACCATGGGGAACAGGACCACCAGGTGGCCGGAGGCCGTGCCCCTCACCTCCACCACCACCGCCGACGTGGCGCAGGCGTTCATCACCACCTGGGTCGCGCGCTTCGGCGCACCAGCGGACATCTCGTCCGACCGCGGCCCACAGTTCATGTCTGAGCTTTGGGGCGCGGTCGCCCGTTCGTTGGGGGTCACGCTGCACCGCACCACGGCCTACCACCCCCAAGCCAATGGGTTGTGCGAGCGGTTTCACCGCTCCATGAAGGCCGCACTCATGGCCGGCCTTCAGGACGACGGTTGGGCCGACCGGCTGCCGTGGGTCCTTTTGGGCCTTCGCACGGCCCCCAAGGAAGACCTCCAGGCGTCCGCCGCCGAGCTCGTCTACGGCCAGCCACTCCGCGTCCCTGGCGAATTCGTGCCTGACGCTACCAGTCCCTGGTCCGCCGCTCGCCAGCGCTCGGACCTCCAGGAGGCCGCCCGACGATTTGCCCCCGTGCCGACGTCCCGCCACGGTGGCCCCCAGTCCTACGTCCCCCCGGCACTTCGCACAGCGGAGAACGTCTTTGTGCGTCATGACGCGCACCGGGGGCCACTCCGGCCGCCGTACGACGGGCCCTTCCGGGTCCTGCGACGGGGCGACAAGTCTTTCATCGTCGACTTTGGCGGCCGGCCGGACCGGATTTCTGTGGACCGCCTCAAACCGGCGCACATGGACGTCGACCGACCACCACGGTTGGCCCTTCCTCCGCGGCGAGGCCGCCCCCCGTCCACAGTTCCCCCCGCTCGACCACCCACCACCACGTCAGACCCCTCCCCACGACCCTCCAGGGGTCGCTTCGGCCGGGTCATCCGGACCCCCCTTAAATTGACCCTGCCGGTGCAGGTCGATTCTGGAGGGGCGTGTGTAGCGGTTACCGCTGGATGTACATAATCGCCTTGCACCGGCCAGAACACGGCCAGACGCGCCTCTCCCGGGCATGCCCGGACTCACTGTTCCCGGGCACGCCCGAACCTCCCGGGCACGCCCGGTCTCGTCTTTCCCGGGCATGCCCGCTATCGCCTTTCCAGGGCCCGCCCAGAGCGTCCGGGCATGCCCGCTATCGCCTTTCCAGGGCTCGCCCAGAGCGTCCGGGCATGCCCGCTATCGCCTTTTCAGGGCTCGCCCAGAGCGTCCGGGCATGCCCGCTATCGCCTTTCAAGTGTTCGCCCAGAGCGCCCGGGCACGCCCAGCCTCGACTTGCCAGGCCGCAGCCAAACACGCCCGGGCAGGTCCAGACTCGCCTTTCCAAGGCTCGCCCTTGATACCCGGGCATGCCCGGTATAGCTTTTGCCGGGCAAACTTCCCGACATAAATGTGTATATATATTGTTGCCCGATAAACGGGCTTGTCAGAATACCTGAGCTGTTTTGTTTCAATAAAGCAACTCGGACGAATTCCGTCTTTGGTCGCGTCAATTCTTTCGACTCGCGTTGGAGCGCAGTTCCTTCATATATATATATATATATATATATATATATATATATATATATATATATATATATATATATATATATATATATATATATATTGTAGATATATATATATACTATATATATATATATATATATATATATATATATATATATATATATATATATATATATATATATATATATATATATATTGCTGCGAATATGAGGATAGCATTTTTTTGATTGTGTGTATTGTAGTGGTAAATTGTTGTGTAACATTGGTTGGATATGGCCCCTCCTGCCTCCAGAGTTGTGTAAAGGTAAAAAGGGCGTCCCGGTAGTTATTCCATGAAACACCACATTGCAGGACCCGATAAAACCCTTGTTCAGTAGCTTATATCTTATTATGTGTTTTAGAGTAAGGCCTTGTCTTCCATTAAAATAATACTCCATTGCACCGAATCAATTAAGAATAGCTCCCCTTCAATAATTCCATTTCCCAGCCAAACTCTCCATCTGCGGGTAAAGCAGTTCACAAGCGTGGGGTCCACGCCCTCTCATTTCGCTGCTATAGTGAATATGTGCTCCGTGCTCTGTTTGAACAGGAGGGGCGGGGTCGCCCGGGAGAGGCAAGCCCAGGGCGCGCAACGAAGGGCGGGGCTGTTCAGCCCCATGCCCAAATAAGGAAACAAGCCCGTGGCTCGCCACGAGGGGCGTGCCGTCGGCGCCATGCCCAAATAAGGAGACAAGCCCGTGAGATTACCACACAAGGTCACGAAACAGGGCACGGGGGGGGGGGGGGGGGAGGGCGGTACCAAAACCGAGGAGGGCATGTCAGACCCGCGCTGAAGGTTTGGAGAGAAGGGTGCGACGATCGCTGGGACAAGCGAGACGAGAGATACGGCGGATGAGTCCAGGTGCGTAAGAGGGTCGGCAGTCCACCGGGAGAGAGTTCAGAGTAGCACCGGAGTTGCGTGAGAGATACGAAAAGCCTTTGACAAAGAGCCGCTTCAACCAGCCCCGTTTCAACCAGCCGCGTGAAGCCCTGACGGGGCAGCGAGTGACCCTGCCGGCGTGCGCTGTAAAGCCGAATACCAGGAGCTGCCGGCGTGCGCTGTAAAGCGGCTTACAAGGAGCTGCCGGCTCCCCGCTTCCCGCCCGGAGTGGACCTGCTCGCTGTGCCCTGTGATCCCACCTGCTCATCCTTTCCAGCCATTCCTGCCTGCAAGTTCCCCATTTGCGTATGTGAGTTTGTTTTGTTCGTGCTGTCCTGGGTAGTAACTAAGTCTGTATAAGCTAGTAATTTTCACTGTGTCACCTGCGTTTTCATGTCCGCTGTAAATACCCGTGACTGCTCTTTTTGCTTATGTGTGTGTAAATAATAATAAACCCCGTTACTCTTCTGTACGTCTTCTTCTTCTTCTTCCTCTTTGCATTCGTCGTCTTAGTCTTTTCCCCATTGAATATCTGTGGCGCGATACGGCCAACGTTTGGGTGAATCGGGTTTAGTCGGGGAACAACTGTTCGGTCGCGGAGCCTCCGCTCGGCAAATATAACATCCTTAACCGCGTACCGTAACAATTGGTGTCTGGGAGTGAGATACGAGGCCTGAACCAAATTTTTAAAACATCTATAAAAAATTTGGTCAAAATTTGGAGCTGCTGGAAATTTGTGTTGTTTTAAAGCAAAACCCGAATTTTGAAATCGCGCCATGGCTGGTCAAGGCGACGGGATGCCGGTGGGAGAGATAGACGGCGTGGAATCGACCCAGGACCTCGGGGAAATGTATATGGAGGATGTGGTTGAGGGGGTATCAGGCGCACAAAATGGCGCTATCGCGCACGTGGTTGTAGCGGCACCAAATTTTTCCGCGCCCGTGACCGTAGCAGCACCAAATTGCGCTGCGCACGTGGTCGCGGCAGCCGAGCCAGAGATGCCAGAGTACATGCGAGTCTTTATGATTCAAATGATGGCAAAAATGGAAGCAATAACGAACGAAAGGAGGGCTAACAGTGAGCAATTGGGGGTAATGGACGAAGCGAGGGCTCAGAATGAGCAATTGGGGGTAATGAGGGACGAAGCGAGGGCTCAGAATGAGCAATTGGGGGTAATGAGGAACGAAGCGAAGGGTACCGGTGAGGGGTGAGACAATAATTTTAAGGGATTAGACAAGAAATTTGAGGGGTTAGACAATGGGATAGAAGGGGTGAAACATGGGTTAACGGGGGTGGAAAATAGAATGGCTGCCCAGGAGAATCAGATAGAGGGGGTGAAAAATGGGTTAATGGGGTTAGAAAATAGGATGGAAGGCAAATTGCGGGAAATAGGGGAGCAATCCGCCCGAGAAATTAAACAAATGGGAGAGCAGATAGAGGAGGTGAAAATCGGGGTAGAAACCAAACTGGATGCTCAGAGGGATGAATTGGGACAGATGAGGGCAGCATCTACAAAAGAGAGGGAGGAGATGAAAGAGGAGATACGACGAGGTGTAAGTGAGGAGGTCTCGGGGGTACGCGAGGAGGTAAAGCAAGGTGAAAAGCGTATAGAGAAAGAGGTGAGGAATAATACGGCGAGGTTACAAGGGGGAATAGAGGACCTGACGGAGGAGGTGGAACAGCTGACGGAGGGACAAAAAGAGTTAGTGGAGCAGGTTCAAAGGAACACTGCGGTACTAGGAGGGTTGAAAGCGACACAAAAAGAAATCAAAAATGACTTGATAGCGACGCAGAGGCAATGTCAGATGGTACGTGAGGGACTGACAATGAGGTTGGAAGAGGTGACAGAAGTAATGGAGACGAAGGACCGAGAGGTGAGGACGCACATAGAGACGGTCAAGATAGCCTTAGAGGACGAACTTGAGGAGACGCACCGGGAAATAGAAGAGGTGAAGCAAAAATTAGAGGAAGTGGAAGAAGAGGTGAGTGAAATTAAGAAGAGACGGACAGAAACTAAAAGAGAAATACAGGAGGAGGTGATGGAATATGTACAAGGTCGGTGCTCAAATCGTGATGTTGTGCTCGCTAACCAAATAAAGAGTTTGCAGGTGGCGAAGGAGGTGCGGAGACGAGGTGCCAAGGTGAGTGGCGATATACGTGGAAATGTACATGATGTGAGGGGAGCTTCAGTCGGCTTGGGGGTTGATTTGGATCCGGGTGTTCGTGAGAGGCCGTTGGTGAAGTGTGCGACAGGTCTGGTGTGCGAAAGAGGAGGTGTGCGAGAATGTCCGACTCTGGGGTGTGTGAGGAAAAAGTGCGCGCCAAGGAGTGAGTGTGCTGTCGAGAGTGAGTTGGTCGAAGCGCGTGTGCGAGGGGGCACATGGAAGCGCGGTGTGGTGAGTGTTACAGAGGATGTAACGGGAGAGTGTGCGCAAGAGGGTGCGCCAGAAAGGTGTGTAACGGACAGGTGCATGGGAAAAGAGCACGCTGTCACGAGTAAGGGAGAATGCACACCTGTGGTGCGGGTTACAGAGGATGTAACGGGAGAGTGTGCGCAAGAGGGTGCGCGAGAAAGGTGTGTAACGGACGGGTGCATGGGGAAAGAGCGCGCTGTCAAGAGTAAGGGAGAATGCACGCCTGTGGTGAGCGTTACAGAGGGTGTAACGGGAGAGTGTGCGCAAGAGTGTGCGCGAGAAAGGTGTGTAACAGACGGGTGCATGAGGACAGAGTGCGCTGTCGAGAGTAAGGGTGAGTGCGCTGTCAAGAGTGGTGGTAAAAGTGGTGAGAGTGACACGGAGCGTGAGTTGGTTGTGACAGGTGAGAGAGGATGTACACCTGGAATGGAAGGAAGCACACCTGGAATGGTAGAGCGTGTGTGGGAATGCACACTTGAGTTGGTAGTGAGGCACGTGGTTGGGTGTGCGAGTGAGAGCACACCTGTGATTGTCACAGAGGAGGTGACCGAGGAGGGGGCGCGAAGAGGTGTGTTGGTGAGGTGTGCGAACGACGAGTGTGTGCAAAGGTGTTCGGTGGTCAGGTGTGTGACCAAGTCTGTGAGCGGAATGAGTGTACCTGGGTGTGTAAGAAAAGGTGCAATGACGAGGAGCATGGGAACAGCTGGATATATGAGCAAGGAACGGGCTGCGGGGGGTAAGCATGCAGGCGAGGCATCGACGGTAACCGGGTTAGCGGTTAGAGCGACTTATAGCCGAAGCGGGCCCTCGGTGCGTGCCGGGTTTCGCGTGCCGCGAGGACCAGCGGGGATCCGAACCACGGCGGGTTCGAAAGGACCGCCGTACGTGATCCACGCTGGGCCGCGTTTGGAACGGCCGCGTCCGTGCTCCACTAGGCAGAGCAGGCAGCCCGATAGGAAGGGTCGTCATGGCGACCCCCTTTTGTTGAGACGTTCCGGCAGGTCGAGATCGGGCAATTGGATGGCTCCGTGCCGAGGTGGTGCGTGGGATCTCGGCCCGGGTAAGCGTCCTTCCCTGCACCGAGTGCCGGACGTATCCAGCCGCCGGCACCAAACAACCCGCATTCATTGCTCGGCTTTACGAAGCCGGGCTGTGGAAGTGAATTGGCGCACCGAGAGGCATTAGTAAGAAGACTGTAATGATGAGGATAGTGGTCTGGACCCGAAATTAGAAAAACAAAATTTAATGATTGGCAAAGGATTGGCGGAGTGATGATTGGTAATGGTACAGTGATTGGCAGATGATTGGCAAATTTTTGATTTGTGGAAATTTGGTGAGCAAAATTGGTAGTGAAAGATGCCCCATGTGGTGGGATGGCAACTCTGTCATCCCTCACAATGGGGGGCAAAGGAGCACTAGATTATGGGGTTGATGGCAGTGAAAACTAGCCCGGGAGGGTTAGGATATATCGTGTGTAGGGATCTAGAGAGATGACCTTAGGTAACGTTAAGATTAGTTAGTGACAAGGATACCTGTAGTGGGGACGCAGGTAGATTAGTGTGGATGATAATGACGTGGTATGTGCTTAGTTTAAAGGGAAGACGGGGAGCACGAAGTTAGCAGGGCAACAGGTAGTTTAGATGATGCCGTGTGAGCGTTGGAAGTGTATAGAAGTGTATTGTGAAAAGTGTGTGAGGAACAGGTGTGATTGCACAGGTGTGCAACTGGACAGGTGGATGGAGCAGTGTATGGGTGAGAGTGATAGTGATGTGAGTTGTGTTGACCAACTGGTCCAGGAAGAGGAGGAGGGTGCAGGTGGCACCAGGTGTGAGTGCACAGGTGTGCAACAACAGGTATGAAGAACAGGTGAATGGAGAATGGTTGTGTGGAAGACATGGAGTGTGGAATATATGGAGTATTGGAATGGATGGTCGTGGAGTGAGTGTGGTGGAAACTATGGAGTGGAGTGGATGGTGCGAAGGTGTGATTGGGGGAAGGATGGACCCCCATCACGAATACCCGGGGCGGGTAGTGTAAGTGTTAGGTAGAGGGTATAGGTAAATTGTGGTTGGATATTGGCATCTGTGGTGCGGGTGGAAGAATGGTGATTAGATGGGTGCATTAGTGTTGTGGAAATGGCTGGGCGTGTAGCCTGTTAGTGTGTGTAGTTGGTTTGGGCACTCCTCCACCACTGTGAGGATGTCGGCCAGGTGAGGCCGCAGGTGGGCTCTGGGAGCCGTTAGAGTTGTTGTGGATGGGGCCCGAGGATCCGGAGGACGGACCCGGGTAGCCCAGTGCCAGAGGGCACCGAGTGGGGTGACAGAGCCAGGAGGGGCCTTCCCCAGTTAGTTAGGTTAGGGTGAGGAGCTAGGTAAGCTCGGGTGGCAAATACAGTGGTGGAGGTGTGCAGGTGGGTAGACCTGCTGGGAGAGCTACACGTCACAGCCCAGAAATTGTGCAAGGGCACCGGGAGATGAATCGGGGGAGTGAGACCCCAAATTGAGAAGCACCACAGTTTGGTCAATGGGAATTGGTTTTTAGAACCCATAGTGTAAGTTGGCCAATGAATTGGCAGGGAGAGACCCCGGGTAGTGTAAAGTGTGTTTAAGTCATTTAGAGGATAGTTAGGATTGAAGTCTCCTCGCACCATCTACATGCACTCACCTGAGGTAAAGATGACGTACCTCCACACCATGCCATGTTTAATTATTTTTATGTGCAAATGTTTTGGATTGTGAGACGCATCATGACGTGGGTGTGACATTGTGCTGATGTTCCATCTCTTCCTCCTTATGAGGATTGATGATGAATTGGGTGATGGCAAATTTTGGCTAGAAGGATTGTGGTGACGAATTTGGTGTAGAAGAAATATGGGGAAGACGTGACAGTAGTGACGAATTTGTAATGTGTAGATTTTTGTAAATATGGGGTAAGGGCAAGGGGAGTGTAGGTGACAGGGGGGGTGACGTACGGTAGGGACGAGCTTTCTCACTTCGCCCTCCGTACGCATTTCACCTTGCATTGCCTTATTGATGTGTACCCTTGTGACCTTACCCCTCGCTCATCTGTCTTCCCCCTTTTGTCTCCCACATGACCTGTGCGCCATTGGGCGCTGAGGGGAGCGTGCGTGAGTCGGCCATTGTGCGCCCAGAACTCCCAGAACCAGCTGTCTGCATCGATGCACCACATTATGGACCACATGTCTGTGGCCGAGCACCACTTATGGACCCCATGGGTTGGGGCATGGCCCCTCTGCTGGAACCGGCCATGAAGGCCCGAAATCTTGCTGGCGGACCTTGGCCACAGGGCACCGATGCCCCACAGGTGAACCACACTAGTCGGCCCTGTGGGCCATAAATAAAATAAATAAACATGGACACGTTGGGCACGCTTTATTGCAAATAGGCTGCCAGTAAGAAAATGAGAGAAAATGACAACTGGAAGAAATAATAATAGCCAGCAGAGGGAGCCGAAGAGCAAGAGACCACCTGCAGGGTTAGGGGTTGTTGGTTTATTTTGATTATTCATGAACATTCATGAACAATGGTGACTGCACCGATTGGTGCTTGAGGGTGTGTTGGTGCGTTTTGGGTGCTTTCATGGTGCATTGATGCAGAGCAGACTGTCTCCCCCCCCAGAAGGAACAATCACAGGTCCTGGGTTAGTCTTGTAAATAAAAGTAGTGTCAACTGTAAATAATGCTCCCCACCGTCAGTGTGTAGTTTGAAGACCAATCCGCAATTCCGTTAGCTGTGGGCGTGAGTCTGTTAGGCAGGGTGCAATGGAGCAGCGGGACATATTTATCTATGTTTTAAAACTGTCGCACTCAGGGTCAGGTTAAAAGTAGAGGGAACTACACCTACGTGTCACACTAAATAAAAGTTGTAGGCCCGGGCCGGGCCTAAGAGGAGGAGGGTGCAGTGTTGCGGATATGAGGATTGCATTTTTTTGATTGTGTGTATTGTAGTGGTAAATTGTTGTGTAACATTGGTTGGATATGGCCCCTCCTGCCTCCAGAGTTGTGTAAAGGTAAAAAGGGCGTCCCGGTAGTTATTCCATGAAACACCACATTGCAGGACCCGATAAAACCCTTGTTCAGTAGCTTATATCTTATTATGTGTTTTAGAGTAAGGCCTTGTCTTCCATTAAAATAATACTCCATTGCACCAAATCAATTAAGAATAGCTCCCCTTCAATAATTCCATTTCCCAGCCAAACTCTCCATCTGCGGGTAAAGCAGTTCACAAGCGTGGGGTGCACGCCCTCTCATTTCGCTGCTATAGTGAATATGTGCTCCGTGCTCTGTTTGAACAGGAGGGACGGGGTCGCCCGGGAGAGGCAAGCCCAGGGCACGCAACGAAGGGCGGGGCTGTTCAGCCCCATGCCCAAATAAGGAAACAAGCCCGTGGCTCGCCACGAGGGGCGTGCCATCGGCGCCATGCCCAAATAAGGAGACAAGCCCGTGGGATTACCATACAAGGTCACGAAAGAGAGCACGGCGGGGGGAGGGCGGTACCAAAACCGAGGAGGGTGTGTCAGACCCGCGCTGAAGGTTTGGAGAGAAGGGTGCGACGATCGCTGGGACAAGCGAGATGAGAGATACGGCGGATGAGTCCAGGTGCGTAAGAGGGTCGGCAGTCCACCGGGAGAGAGTTCAGAGTAGCACCGGAGTTGCGTGAGAGATACGAAAAGCCTTTGACAAAGAGCCGCTTCAACCAGCCCCGTTTCAACCAGCCGCGTGAAGCCCTGACGGGGCAGCGAGTGACCCTGCCGGCATGCGCTGTAAAGCCGAATACCAGGAGCTGCCGGCGTGCGCTGTAAAGTGGCTTACAAGGAGCTGCCGGCTCCCCGCTTCCCGCCCGGAGTGGACCTGCTCGCTGTGCCCTGTGATCCCACCTGCTCATCCTTTCCAGCCATTCCTGCCTGCAAGTTCCCCATTTGCGTACGTGAGTTTGTTTTGTTCGTGCTGTCCTGGGAAGTAACTAAGTCTGTATAAGCTAGTAATTTTCACTGTGTCACCTGCGTTTTCATGTCCGCTGTAAATACCCGTGACTGCTCTTTTTGCTTATGTGTGTGTAAATAATAATAAACCCCATTACTCTTCTGTACGACTTCTTCTTCTTCCTCCTCTTTGCATTCGTCGTCTTAGTCTTTTCCCCATTGAATATCTGTGGCGCGATACGGCCAACGTTTGGGTGAATCGGGTTTAGTCGGGGAACAACTGTTCGGTCGCGGAACCTCCGCTCGGCAAATATAACATCCTTAACCGCGTACCGTAACAATATATATATATATATATATACAGACTTGGCATTTAATATGGAATAATTTTTTAGCCGTGTCGCAGACGCTGCTAATAGAGTGCCCTCTGCTGTTGTTGTTCTTCTTGTTCTTGTTCTTGCAGAGAAGACAAAACCTCAAAGCTCCACCCATTCTGGGAACCATAGCTCCACCCATTGTGGGAGAGGCTTCATATAAACAAATATCCACCATTTTATTAACTCGCATAGCTTTGAGGCCTGTTTTGTAGGCCCGTGGTGTCTTCCTCTCTCACACAGTTTTATTTCAAATCAAATTCGATATATCATTTAATTTTTCACAGTCGCTAACATAGTTTTAGACTCGGTTGAAAAAAAATGGGAAGAAAATCCAATGAAAGTTGCCCTTTATAGAACGAAATGAATTCTCAAAGGCCTGTAACTTCAAGTCCATTGAGATATATTTTTTTTAAATCGCGGCATGGTCAGTCATACACCGCCCGAAATAACAGACGGGAAAATGCCGAGATATATTAAAAATTCGTCCATTTGATGACAATCATCACGATGAAATATTTAATTTATACGTCGTCACAATAATGTGGAGAGAGGAGCATAGCTTGTTCACGTGTTGCCACATACGGGAAATTGCCAAGATATTTTTTTTTTAAATCGCGGCATGGTCAGTCATACACCGCCTGAAATAACAGACGGGAAAATGCCGAGAAATATTAAAAATTCGTCCATTTGATGACAATCGTCACGATGAAATATTTAATTTATACGTCGTCACAATAATGTGGAGAGAGGAGCATAGCTTCGTTCACGTGACGCCACACACGGGAAATTGCCGAGATATATATTTTTTAAATCGCGGCATGGTCAGTCATACACCGCCTGAAATAACAGACGGGAAAATGCCGAGATATATTTAAAATTCGGCGCCACACACGGGAAATTGCCGAGATATATTTTCACTTTGCACAAAAATAACATCAAGTAATCGAATCAATAGGAATGTCCTGTGCGTATAACATCGACGTTATAGGCACAGCTGCATCTAGGCATTGTGTAACATCGACGCGGCTTTTGTTTTAATTAAAACTTTTTGTACTTGTTTTTCTTGACTTGGGTTTACTTTCTGAACCCAGTAAATCAATCTGGTGAGTTTCTTTTACCCTTCGGTGATGTCTTTGTTGAAAGAACCATGTCACTGAATGTCTTTCGCAGCAAGAAGTCAATAACAGGATTATATCACAGGTGGCATGACAAAATGTAAGGACAGGTACATTTGATGATTGGCTTCACAATCGGGTATATAAGGGTTGTTGCGTTCTGTATTAGTGGAAAACAACTGCTGCACGTCTACAAAAGTTATTGCCGCTTCATCTGGAGATGGTCCGTCAACTTGACAATGCTGTTTGTCATGGAGTGGTGGCTTTACGAAATTCTGGCATGAAACAGCGTGCTATTGCTCGGCAGTATGGCATTACTCAAGGTCAGGTGTCAAAGATCCTGAAATGAAATGCTCAGAGGGGTGTCCCTACTCCAATACCAAGGCCAGGACGTCCACGCAGAACCACAAAGAGAGATGATCGCCAGCTGCACCGGTTAGTCTGCAATGGCTGTATCAAGTCAGCTAATCGGCTTAGGGCTGAGTGGCAGCAACTGACAAATGTGCCTGTATCCAGAAGGCTAGTAAACCAACGACTGGTTCAAGCAGGCTATCGTGCCAGGCGTCCCCTGAGAAAGCGACGCCTGACCAGACAACACAGCCAGCGCCGATTGCAGTGGGTCAGAGAGTACCGTCAATGGCAGCCAGGACACTGGAATCACGTGACCTTCAGTGACGAGTCTAGAATTCTGGTCTATCGTCAAGATGGCCGCTTCCGAGTGCGCAGACAAGTGCATGAAGCCCACAACGAAGATTGTATAGTGCCAAGAGTCCAAGCTGGAGGTGGTGGGGTGACCGTTTGGGCTGCTTTTCATGCAGGGGGGAAAACTGACCTGGTTGTTCTGAATGGAAACCTGAACCAGTTCAAGTACAGGGCCATTCTGGAAGAAACATTGCTTCCATTTGCTCGTGCAGCCTTTCGAGGAAACTTTGTCTTCCAAGATGACAATGCACGGCCTCATCGTGCTCGCATGATCCAACACTTTCTTGCTGACCATGGTGTAGAGCATATGGAGTGGCCTGCCATGTCCCCGGATATGAATCCGATAGAGAACATGTGGGCAGAATTAACGCTTCAAATGGACAACTTGGACCAGCAGCCTTCCTCTGTGCATAAATTGCAGCAGGCTATTGTCACTGCATGGCAAGCGATTCCTGTCCAAACCTTGGCAAATCTCGTGAACAGCATGCCTCGACGTGTACGTGCTCTCCTGAATGCTCGTGGGGGTTACACGAAGTACTGAACTGAAATTTTACTGTCCGTAATCCCAGTCATAATTTAGCTTTTGTTTTTGTTGAAATTTTTTTTGGCTAATGTGCAAAATAAAGAGATACTTCTGGAAAACGCACAGAAGTTTAACACAGTACTGTCCGTGATTTGAGTTCGATATCAGTTTACATCACTTTCAAGGATCAATTTATTTGCTTCGAAATGTCAAATGTGTTTTTTGTTTCTTTTAAAGGTCACATTAACAAAATCCACAATAATTTGAACATAATTCCAATGAACTTTTGGTTCTAAGTCATCTTGAAAAGAAAGTTCACCCCCACAAAAAAAATATTCCCTATTAAATGCCAAGTCTGGAGATATATATATATATATATATATATATATATATATATATATATATATATATATATATATATATATATATATATACAGTCACCTGAAAAAGTAAGTACACCCCATGTAAAGTTTTGACTTTTTCAACATATTTCAACATACAGCTATTTGATCTTCATTTCAACAATACTGATAGATAAAGGTGATATAATATAACAAATATCATGAAACATTTACATTTTCTAGTCCCTAGTCCCTGGTGTTGGGCTAGTGGCTAGGGTGCTGGCTTAGGATACCTAGGATCCTGGGTTCGAATCTCGGTCGATCACCGAATTAACGCCAGGGGGGTTGACTCAGCCTGTCATCGCTTCCGAGGTCGGCTAATTGAGTACCAGTTCACTGGTAATTCCCTGCTTGTCGTTGAAGGCGGCAAAAAGGGTTGGCGTCAGGAAGGGCATCCGGCCATAAAACATTGCTTCAAAAAGGGGACCAAAAAACAACAACTACCACGGTCCCCGAAAAGGCCAACCCCTGCTTTGCGGGGAAAAATGGCCTCTAAACGGTGGTTTTTTTTTTTGGTTTTTTTTTGTTGTTTTTTTTACATTTTCTAGTCCATTGTATAATTTAAAAAACATAAATGCAAATTTTGCATGTGGAAAAAAATAAGTACACCCCTACATTTATCACCATTTCAAAAACCTAAAATTAGAATCAGGTGCATCAGCTCAGGTGCAAATGATTAGAACATCGTTAGAGAGGATCTTGGAGGAACCTGTCTTATTTAAACCTCAGACATTTAGTTTGATTTGCTCTTTGTTGTTGAAGTGTGCGGCGTCACCATGCCTGGATCAAAAGAGCTCTCTGAGGCCTTCAGAAAGAAGGTTATAGATGCCTACGAGTCTGGGAAGGGATTTAAAAAGATCTCCAAACAATTTCAAATCAATCATTCGACTGTCCGGAAGATCATCTACATGTGGAGAAGATTCCAAACAATTGCCAACCTGTTCAGGCCAGGCCGCCCCAGCAAGTTCAGCCCGAGAGCAGACCGCAAGATGCTGAAAGAAGTCTCTAAGAACCCCAGAATGTCATCACAGGACCTGCAGGTAGCTGTTGCCACTGTTGATGTCAAAGTGCACGAGTCTACCATTAGAAAGAGGCTGCACAAATTTGATCTACATGGGAGGTGTGCCAGGAGGAAACCTTTGCTGTCCAGAAAGAACATCAGGACAAGACTAAAGTTTGCCAATGAACACCGAGGCAAAGACCAGCACTTCTGGAACAATGTCTTTTGGACAGATGAGTCAAAGGTAGAGCTATTTGGCCACCTACCAGAAGACATGTTTGACGAAAACCAAAGACAGCATTTGACCACAAAAACCTGATACCAACTGTAAAGCATGGTGGTGGAAATATTATGGTTTGGGGCAGGTTTGCTGCATCAGGGCCTGGGCAGCTCACCATCATAGAATCCACTATGAATTCTTCATTGTACCAGAGGGTGCTTGAGGACAATGTGAGGTCACCTGTCGGAAAATTGAAGCTCAACCGAAGGTGGACCTTGCAACATGACAATGACCCTAAACATACCAGTAAATCCACAAAGGAATGGCTGAAAAGAAAGAAATGGAGGGTTCTGGAATGGCCAAGTCAAACACGGATCTAAATCCCATTGAGATGTTGTGGGGGGATTTGAAACGAGCTGTGCATGCAAGAAACCCCTCAAACAGCGCACAGCTGAAAGAATTCTGCATGGAGGAGTGGCCAAAAATGTATCCCAGTCGATGTCAGAGACTGGTAGACAGTTATAAGAAACGCCTACTTGAGGTTGTTTCTGCCAAAGGGGGAAACACCACCTATTCGAGCCAAGGGTGTACTTACTTTTTCCACATGCGAAATTTGCATTTATGTTTATTTAAATTATACAATGGACTACAAAATGTAAATGTTTCATGATATTTGTTGTATTATATCACCTTTATCTGTCAATATTGTTGAAATGAAGATCATATAGCTGCATGTTGAAATATGTTGAAAAAGTCCAAACTTTACATGGGGTGTACTTACTTTTTCACGTGACTGTATATGTGGGGGCAGCAGTCATCACCCCCGTTTCCCCTTAACCCCAGGAAGAAATCCAGGAGGCACTGGAACTGCGATACATGAGGTTTATTATAGAAATTATTAATTAACGTGCACGGAATATTTCAGAGATACCAAGGGGACAGTCCATCTAATAACAAGAGGCTGCCTCGATTGCCATACACTGAAACATTAGAGTTCTCACCGTCAAGCCAGTCATTATACCTAGTCCACACCCTCCCCCTCCCCTCATCCCAAACTGAGAAATCAAAGAGGTGGTCCAGACAGTGGGGAGCCTCGGGGGGAGAGACAAGGCCACAGAGAGAGCATAACACGGCTGGGGAGCGGAGTGACAATATACATACACGTCTGCTTCCCGCCTCGCTCGGACCTCCCAGGTGGACATCGTCTGGCAGGGAGTGGAAATGTCATTTATCGTCTTAGACTGCCCCCCAAAGGATGGGGAGGGTATTGCCGGTGGAAAACACATTATTCTGGTATACTTAAAATCACTGCCACGACATATATACAGACTTGGCATTTAATATGGAATATTTTTTTGTGGGGGTGAACTTACTTTTCAAGATGTCCTAGAACCAAAAGTTCATTGGAATTATGTTGAAATCATTCTAGATTTTGTTAATGTGACCTTTAAAAGAAACAAAAACCACATTTGACATTTCGAAACAAATAAATTGATCCTTGAAAGTGATGTAAACTGATATCGAACTCAATTCATGGACAGTACTGTGTTAAACTTCTGTACGTTTTCCAGAAGTATCTCTTTATTTTGCACATTAGCCAAAAATTTTTAAAATAAAAACAAAAGTTAAATTACGACTGGAATTACGGACAGTAAAATTACAGTTCAGTACTTCGTGTAACCCCCTCGAGCATTCAGGAGAGCACGTACACGTCGAGGCATGCTGTTCACGAGATTTGCCAAGGTTTGGACAGGAATCGCTTGCCATGCAGTGACAATAGCCTGCTGCAATTCACGCACAGAGGTCGGCTGCTGGTCCAAGTGGTCGATTTGACGCGTTAATTCTGCCCACAAGTTCTCTATCGGATTCATATCCGGGTGTAGGCATGAATAGGCATGAATAGGTGTAGGCATGAATCCTTGCTCAGTGACGACGCGATCTGCTCCAAACGAAGTCATTTGGAACGAAGAGTTGTAATTATGGATTTCCTTCAGGAAGTGTCTGGATTGAGTCGTAGTTGATTGAAGTAGTTCTTTCAAAGGTTCCGGTAGAGATTGGAGAGAAGACAAAAGGACATGGCAGGCCACTCCATATGCTCTACACCACGGTCAGCAAGAAAATGTTGGATCATGCGAGCACGATGAGGCCGTGCATTGTCATCTTGGAAGACAAAGTTTCCTCGAAAGGCTGCACGAGCAAATGGAAGCAATGTTTCTTCCAGAATGGCCCTGTACTTGAACTGGTTCAGGTTTACATTCAGAACACCCAGGTCAGTTTTGCCCCCTGCATGAAAAGCAGCCCAAACGGTCACCCCACCACCTCCAGCTTGGACTCTTGGCACTATACAATCTTTGTTGTAGGCTTCATGCACTTGTCTGCGCATTTGGACGTGGCCATCTTGACGATAGACCAGAAATCTAGACTCGTCACTGAAGATCACGTGATTCCAGTGTCCTGGCTGCCATTGACAGTGCTCCCTGGCCCACTGCAATCGGCGCTGGCGGTGTTGTCTGGTCAGGCGTGGCTTTCTCGGGGGACGCCTGGCACGATAGCCTGCTTGAACCAGTCGTTGGTTGACTAGCCTTCTGGATACAGGCACATTTGTCAGTTGCTGCCACTGAGCCCTAAGCCGATTAGCTGACTTGGTACGGCCATTGCGGACTAACCGGTGCAGCTGGCGATCATCCCTCGTTGTGGTTCTGCGGGGACGTCCTGGCCTCGGTATTGGAGTAGGGACACCCCTCTGAGCATTTAGTTTCAGGATATTTTACACCTGACCTTGAGTGATGCCATACTGCCGAGCAATAGCACGCTGTTTCATGCCGTAATTTCGTAAAGCCACCACTCCATGACAAACAGCATTGTCGAGTTGACGGACCATCTCCAGAGGAAGCGGCAATAACTTTTGGAGATGTGCAGCAGTTGTTTTCCACTAATACAGAACGCAACAACCCTTGTATACCTGACTGTGAAGCCAATCATCGAATGCACCTGTCCGTACATTTTGCCACGTCACCTGTGATATAATCCTGTTGTTGACTTCTTGCTGCGACAGACAATCAGTGACATGGTTCTTTTAACAAATAAATCACCAAAGTGTGAAAGAACTCACCAGATTGATATACTGAGTTAAGAAAGTAAACCCAAGTCAAGAAAAAAATTATATTCCATACTAAATGCCAAGTCTGTATATACAGATCCTGAAACTAGGTGTAAAAGATCCTGAAACGAAATGCTCAGAGGGGTGTCCCTACTCCAATACCGAGGCCAGGACATCCCCGCAGAACCACAAGGAGGGATGACCGCCAGCTGCACCGGTTAGTCCGCAATGGCCGTACCAAGTCAGCTAATCGGCTTAGGGCTGAGTGGCAGCAACTGACAAATGTGCCTGTATCCAGAAGGCTAGTCACCCAACGACTGGTTCAAGCAGGCTATCGTGCCAGGCGTCCCCTAAGTAAGCCACGCCTTACCAGACAACACCGCCAGCGCCGATTGCAGTGGGCCAGAGAGCACCGTCAATGGCAGCCAGGACACTGGAATCACGTGATCTTCAGTGACGAGTCTAGATTTCTGGTCTATCGTCAAGATGGCCGCGTCCGAGTGCGCAGACAAGAGCATGAAGCCTACAACAAAGATTGTATAGTGCCAAGAGTCCAAGCTGGAGGTGGTGAGGTGACCATTTGGGCTGCTTTTCATGCAGAAGGCAAAACTGACCTGGTTGTTCTGAATGGAAACCTGAACCAGTTCAAGTACAGGGCCATTCTGGAAGAAACATTGCTTCCATTTGCCCGTGCAGCCTTTCAAGGAAACTTTTTCTTCCAAGATGACAATGCACGGCCTCATCGTGCTCGCATGATCCAACACTTTCTTGCTGACCGTGGTGTAGAGCATATAGAGTGGCCTGCCATGTCCCCGGATATGAATGCGATAGAGAACTTGTGGGCAGAATTAACGCGTCAAATCGACCACTTGGACCAGCAGCCGACCTCTGTGCGTGAATTGCAGCAGGCTATTGTCACTGCATGGCAAGCGATTCCTGTCCAAACCTTGGCAAATCTCGTGAACAGCATGCCTCAACGTGTGCATGCTCTCCTGAATGCTCGTGGGGGTTGCACGAAGTACTGAACTGTAATTTTACTGTCCGTAATCCCAGTCGTAATTTAACTTTTGTTTTTGTTAAAAAAAATTTTGGCTAATGTGCAAAATAAAGAGATACTTCTGTAAAACGTACAGAAGTTTAACACAGTACTGTCCATGAATTGAGTTCGATATCAGTTTACATCACTTTCAAGGATCAATTTATTTGTTTCGAAATGTCAAATGTGGTTTTTGTTTCTTTTAAAGGTCACATTAACAAAATCTGGAATAATTTCAACATAATTACAATTGACTTTTGGTTCTAAGACATCTTGAAAAGTAAGTTCACCCCCACAAAATATATTTTCCATATTAAATGCCAAGTCTGTATATATATATATATATATGCATATATATATATATATACACATATATATTGTTGCGGATCTTCGAAGCCCGTTCCCGTTACAATGGGGAGATTAAGCCCCTTTTTCCCTCTGGATCTTCGGGTCCGCGAGTCGCCACTTCCGGGCAAACGTGGAAAAGGGTTTCGGGACAAATTCACACGTATCTTTGGTACCCACGCCGCAGCAGAAGCGGGGATCGAGCCTCGCATGAGCCACGCTTAATTGAGTATGCCCGAGCGGAATGCGTATCACGGGACTCGTGCTGTTACTTCTATATTGGAACCCGATTAGAGCGATCTTATTCGTACCATGCGAAGCCAATGATGGAAAAGACAGGACGGTCAAATCAGAAGAAAGAACAAGATTTATTCACACTATGTACAGGGATTTGAAGAAGGAAAGGGACACAGGGCAGAACTTCGTCATTCTTAGCTAAATCCCAGACAATGGGCCCACTCACGTACTTGGGGAGATGGAGGAAGGATGTTCGCGTGCCAAACGCGCCTGCTTCGGTCGCTCCGGGAACAGCTCACCGAGGCGTGTAGCCCTCTGGCGGTCACGGCACGTATCCTGGCGAAGGCAGGAAGGAGGGAAATCGCACGCCTGTGGCCCGGTGCGGGTCGTTCTTTACAGCGCACGATTAATACTGCGCAGAGCATGGGGAGCAGGGCAAAGTTCGTGTACAACGAGGTAATTCAGTTCATAGGCGATACGATTCAATACGAGGCAATGCTGACGCGCGTTCTCAACTCCTCTGAACTCATCTGTGTCTCCTCCACTCATCTCCTGGGCTCATCTGATCACTCAACTCCGAAATTGAACTCAGAACTCAACTCCCAACTTGAACTGAGGTGGGGGGCTCGGGGCAGGGTTATATGGCCCCGCCCTGGCCCGACTCGAATATTCCAAACCCCGCCTCTTGCCGCAGTGGTAAGCCACTCCCCTCGAGCCCTGATTGGAGGTAATTGGCTTACCGATGGCTCCTACTCCTCCTGCCCCGCCTTCCTTCGGCCTCGGTCGACTTGTTCAGGCCTGCTGCGTGGTATTTCAGCACCAATACCAAACCAAAGCGCCATATGGACACCCAATTTTCACAGGCCTACTCAACGCAAAACTAACACAGGAAAGGACTACGCTTACACTTATTAAGAAATAACTGAACTATCGCGAGGCTACATGTTGTGGTGTAACTAACCAAGAGGGGAAATTAACCTCTATTTCAAAACCGCAACACTACACCCCTCCCTCGTCAGACTCTTCCCCGTGTCGAGACCACCAATGGAACGACCGGTAGAGAGTGACATGCAAAATTAACCTTACTTTTAAATGTGACTCATAGGTGTGGTTCCCCCTAACATTTACTCTGACCTGTGTGTGCGACAGTTTTAGTACTAAATATGTCCCTCCTATTGCGTTGAGCAGCTTCATAACAGTTTCACGCCCACAGCTACCAGAGTATTTCTGGAATTTCAAACTAAACACATAGCCGGTGGGCAGTATTCTTATATATACAAGCACAAAACTTAACTTTATTTACAATTCTATGACCCAGGACCTGTTCTTTTTGGAAGAGAAGATTGGAGGGGAGAGAAAACACAGCAAAAACACACTCATAAATGACACTTGCTGCTTGCTTCTTGCATCTTGCTTCTTGCTTCTTCTGTGTGCATATATCAAACCGGCTGGCCCCTTGACCGGCATACAGGCCATTTTAAACTTCAGGGCCATCTAAACTTACACATCTTCTTATGCCTAGCACACAATAATAAAAATGCACAAAAATGCTTTTATTTTGCCAGCAGGGCCAATCTCACGTGTGGTCCGACTACGTGGCATTAATGCCACTCAAACAAGTGGTCCGAAGGTGCAAGATGATTTTGCAGCAAAATGCTGCACAGCAGAGGTGCAAGGCCACAAGGCTTGTGGTCCATAAGTGTGTGACAAAGTACAGCAAAAGGATATGGCAGCAAAGTGCTGCACAGGTGCAACAAATGTGCAGCAAAGGGATATGGCAGCAAGGTGCTGCACAGGTTGGCTGCACAGATGGAGCAAGGTGCAGAAGGGATGCTGCACATTTCGGCCTCCAAAATTGTCCTGGGGTGGGGGGAGAGACAAGGCACAACAAGCAAAGCGGAAAGCACACAGTGGCACATAGAAAACAAGGCAACGCAGCGCGGGGGGCGCGGAAGAGCGAGCAGAGCAGGCTCGTCCCTATTCATCCATACCCCCCACCGTTGGCTACACTACCCTAGCCCCCCCCTTGTATTCACAATCCGTCTCTACGTCTTGTCTCCCATATCACCCTCTATGCCAAATTCGTCTCCCAATCCCTCCCAAGAAGGAAGGGATGGAACAAACACAATGTCTCATTACATCATGATGCGCCTTACAACTCAAACGGCCTACAGAGCCTCCGTGTGGAGCTCCCCTCCTTGGTGAATGGCTGTGGATGGTGGAATGGATTTCTCATCCTAACTACTCTAATAATATTAACTCATTTAAACTACCTGGGGTCATACCTTGCCAATCGGCCTCTTTAAACTATGTGGTTCGAAGAACCCGAATTCCCATTGCCCACTCTGTGGTGCCCTATGAATTTGGGTCTCACTCCCACAAATTTTCACTCGTGCCCTCGCACAATTTCGGGGCTGGGTCGTGTGGCCCTACCAGCAGGTCTACCTACCTGTGCACCTCTGCCACTGAAGTCGCCACCCGAGCTTACCTGCTCCTGCGACCACCCAACTGGGGAAGGCCCTCCCTGGCTCTTACCCCCTGATGCCCACCTTGACATTGGGCAACCTGGGTCCTCTCCTGGGAACCTCGGGCCCCACTCAACTCTAACCTAACCGGCTCCCAGAGCCTACCTGCGGCCTCACCCTGCCGACAATCTACCAGTGGCGGAGTGCCCCAATAACCATACGCACCAATTAAGCCACACGCCCAGCCATGTCACTGACTCATACACCCAACAAAACAGCTACTGCCTGCACCACAGGTGTCAATATCCATACAAATTTACTGATGCCCTCTACCAGGCGTTTTGCACTACCCACCCCGGGTGTCCGTGAATGGGTTCCACCTCCCCCCATTCACTCCTTCGCACCATGCATTCCACACCTTTTATTCCACACCAAGCATTCCACACCACTTATCTCGCACACCACTTTTCTCGCACACCACTTTTCTCGCACACATTTTGTGCTCACACACCTCAAACACAATTCCATTTGTTTTCCACACACAATTCCTCAAACATACAGCATCATCTATCTAACTACTTCCCCTAAAACTCGTGCTTCCCCATCGTCCCTTTACACGATGCACTCCCTTTTCTTTGTCATCCACCTAAGCTACCTACGTCCCCTCTATAGTCCAGGTGTCACTACTTAAATCTTGTCCCTATGGTCTTCTAGTTCCCCAACATTATCCTAGCTCTCCCTCGGCTAGCTTCGGTGCCCGATGGAGGCAACAATTGCTGGCACCCTCATGTGCCTATCACTGCCATCCCCCTAAACTAATGCTCATGGGCCCTGTCGTGTGAGGAATGGTGACACTACCATTCCCCCACGTGGGGGTACACTACTCTCATCAGTCCGCTGTACTCTGAGCCTCTCCAAGTGGATATACATTGTCATGGCTCGGCCTCGAAGGGCCGAGCGATCCATGCGGGGGGTTGGTCGCCTTTATGTTGTGTCCGTCCGGCATTTTCGATCCAAGGGGGGAGGTATGGATGGGCCGAGGTGCCGGGCTCCATCCCTGCGTGGGCCTCGCGGTCCCACGCACAATAGCCCAACCGGCCACGGTCGGAGCACCGCACCCGGCAAGGTGCGCGGCTCCGAAAACTCCTACCTCCCCTTGAACCTCGCCGATTGCCTTTGCCACCATGGCACGGCACCAACCATACAGTGCGGGGGCCGGCACGAATCGTGCTCGCTGGTCCTTGTGAGACCGACGCAGCATGGACTCCCTCCGGTCCCTGCAGCACACAACTCACCGGGGGCTCGCGTCTGCTACCCGTCCCGCTAGGCACTACCCCGGTCGGTGTCATTGCTTGAGCCGCGTCCTCACCACTCGCGACCCACTCCACATTCGCACACCCAGGCGCCCACAAGCCTCTCACACACTCCGTTACTGCACACTCTCCTTACACATTCTCTGGTGTGCATTCTCCCTCACACTCGTACCTGCACACCTGGGTGACCTTACGCCTTTCACACACTTCAGTACACACTCTTCTTCTATGCACTTGGCCCTCGCACACTCTTTTTCTACACTCTCGGGTGTGCACTCCTGCTTCGCACACTCAATCATCGCACACTCTTTTTCCACACCCTCGGGTGTGCACTCCTCCTTCGCACACTCAATCATCGCACACCCTGGCGCACACTCCCTCTCATACCTCGTAATACACTCTCTCATACGCCGCACAATGGACCTTCCGCAAATGCCCGGGTCTCGCCTCTCCCAAGCGCGCCAAAAACCCGTTCGCGCCAAACACATTCGCGCCATTATTTCTCACCCCGGGGTCCTCCTTCCCTGGCTTCTTCGCTCCGAACTCCGGACTTGAACTCAGAACTCAACTCCCAACTTGAACTGAGGTGGGGGGCTCGGGGCAGGGTTATATGGCTCTGCCCTGACCCAACTCGAATGTTCCAAACCCCGCCTCTTGCCGCAGTGGTAGGCCACTCCCCTCGAGCCCTGATTGGAGGCACGTGCTTACCGATGGCTCCTACTCCTCCTGCTCCGCCTTCCTTCGGCCTCGGTTGACTTGTTCAGGCCTGCCGCGTGGTATTTCAGCACCAGAACCAAACCAAAGCACCATAAGGACACCTAATTTTCACTGGCCTACTCAACGCAAAACTAACATTGGAAAAGACTACGCTTACATTTACTAAGAAATAACTGAACTATCGCGAGGCTACATGTTGTGGAGTAACTAACCAAGAGGGGAAATTAACCTTTATTTCAAAACCGCAACAATATATATATATATATATATATATATATATATATATATATATATATATATATATATATATATATATATATATATATATATATATATATATATATACTGAAACGCAAAAGAAACTTACCACCTTTGAAACCTTTAAATATGAACAATAACACTGCGTGTAGTAAATGTGTGAACTTATTTGTGGACAATAGTGTCCTCACTGTCAGACAAAACGGTCACGGATGGTCAATTGAACCTTCAATGGTCACTTCATAGCACAGCTGTTGAACAGCCGTTTTGACTGTCAGTGATTAGCCAAGGCGTACGGGATGATTTTAATGAGCTGCACGTGATGTCTTGATATTGGCTTTAAAAAGGCCAGTGCAAAATGGGCATTTCAATCAACATGCCACGATTGTCAAGGGATCAACGGCAGCGTGCCCTGGGCATGCTGCAAGGCGGACTGAGCTACCGTGAGGTGGCACGTCGCCTTGGCTGTTCACACCAGACGATATCGGCCTTGACTCATCGCTTGAATCATCGCTGAAACAGAACCTTGACTCATCGCTGAAAGCGACCTCGTTCCACTGCGCCACGGTCCACCGCTGATGCTGCTGGCACCATCTCTGTCGATTGCGGCGATGGGCAGCCGTCATCACGGGGCCTCTGTATGGTCTTCTGGCAGTCAGACCATAGTCATACAGTCGTCTTCGTGCAGTATCATTGGAGATCCGTGGGTTTGCACGCCCCGGAGTTTCTGCCGCAGTGCGGGATGCTGGACGGAATCGATCCCGCAGGTGACTTCGGACCATCTGCCTGTCCTGCCTTGCAGTGGTGACTCTTGGCCTCCCTGATCGAGGTCTGTCATCTGCAGAGTTGTGGAGTGTGTCTCTGTCCACCAGGGCCGATATCGTCTCGTGTGAACAGCCAAGGCTCACGGTAGCTCAGTCCACCTTGCAGCATGCCCAGGGCACGCTGCCGTTGATCCCTTGACAATCGTGGCATGTTGATTGAAATGCCCATTTTGCACTGGCCTTTTAAAAGCCAATATCAAGACATCACGTGCAGCTCATTAAAATCATCCCGTACCCCTTGGCTAATCACTGACAGTCAAAACAGTTGTTCAACAGCTGTGCTATGAAGTGACCATTGAAGGTTCAAGTGACCATCCGTGACCATTTTGTCTGACAGTGAGGACACTATTGTCCACAAATAAGTTCACACATTTACTACACGCAGTGTTATTGTTGATATTTAAAGGTTTCAAAGGTGGTAAGTTTCTTTTGCGTTTCAGTATATACAGTGGGGAGAACAAGTATTTGATACACTGCCGATTTTGCAGGTTTTCCCACTTACAAAGCACGTAAAGGTCTGTAATTTTTATCATAGGTACACTTCAACTGTGGAAGACGGAATCTAAAACAAAAATCCTGAAAATCACATTGTATGATTTTTAAGTAATTAATTTGCATTTTATTGCATGAAATAAGTATTTGATCACCTACCAACCAGTAAGAATTCCGGCTCTCACAGACCTGTTAGTTTTTTCTTTAAGAAGCCCTCCCATTCTCCACTCATTACCTGTATTAACTGCACCTGTTTGAACTCGTTATCTGCATAAAAGACGTCTCCAGACCGTCTCCGACCACAAAGACCGCAAAGACCGACCGCAAAGCCGTCTCCAGACCTGTCCACACTCAATCAGACTCCAACCTCTCCACAATGGGCAAGACCAGAGAGCTGTCTAAGGACATCAGGGACAAATTTGTAGACTTGCACAAGGCTGGGATGGGCTACAGGACAATAGGCAAGCAGCTTGGTGAGAAGGCAACAACTGTTGGCGCAATTATTAGAAAATGGAAGAAGTTCAAGATGACAGTCAATCTCCCTCGGTCTGGGGCTCCATGCAAGATCTCACCTCGTGGAGCCTCAATGATCATGAGAAAGGTGAGGGATCAGCCCAGAACTACACGGCAGGACCTGGTCAATGACCTGAAGAGAGCTGGGACCACAGTATCAAAGAAAACCATAAGTAACACACTACGCCGTCATGGATTAAAATCCTGCAGCGCACGCAAGGTCCCTCTGCTCAAGCCAGCGCATGTCCAGGCCCGTCTGAAGTTTGCCAATGACCATCTGGATGATCCAGAGGAGGAATGGGAGAAGGTCATGTGGTCTGATGAGACCAAAATAGAGCTTTTTGGTTTAAACTCCACTCGCAGTGTTTGGAGGAAGAAGAAGGATGAGTACAACCCCAAGAACACCATCCCAACCGTGAAGCATGGAGGTGGAAACATCATTCTTTGGGGATGCTTTTCTGCAAAGGGGACAGGACGACTGCACCGTATTGAGGGGAGGATGGATGGGGCCATGTATCGCGAGATCTTGGCCAACAATCTCCTTCCCTCAATAAGAGCATTGAAGATGGGGCGTGGCTGGGTCTTCCAGCATGACAACGACCCGAAACACACAGCCAGGGCAACTAAGGAGTGGCTCCGTACGAAGCATCTCAAGGTCCTGGAGTGGCCTAGCCAGTCTCCAGACCTGAACCCAATAGAAAATCTTTGGAGGGAGCTGAAAGTCTGTGTTGCGCAGCGACAGCCCCGAAACCTGAAGGATCTGGTGAAGATCTGTATGGAGGAGTGGGCCAAAATCCCTGCTGCAGTGTGTGCAAACCTGGTTAAGAACTACAGGAAACGTCTGATCTCTGTAATTGCAAACAAAGGTTTCTGTACCAAATATTAAGTTCTGTTTTTCTGATGTGTCAAATACTTATTTCATGCAATAAAATGCAAATTAATTACTTAAAAATCATACAATGTGATTTTCAGGATTTTTGTTTTAGATTCCGTCTTCCACAGTTGAAGTGTACCTATGATAAAAATTACAGACCTTGACGTGCTTTGTAAGTGGGAAAACCTGCAAAATCGGCAGTGTATCAAATACTTGTTCTCCCCACTGTATATACATACACACACACACACACACACACACACACACACACACACACATATATATATATATATATATATATATATATATATATATATATATATATATATATATATATATATATATATATATATACACTGTTGGCCATAAAGATGGAATATTTTTTTTTCAACAAATTTTCATCGCATCATTATTTCAATCTAAATTACCATTGGCATTTATGGTGCACATAACCACTTTTCTTTATTATTCTGTCTCTTACGCACATTTGACAGTGATTTTTGTTAATTTATCAGTCTTAATCGGTTGGTGTCTTGAGCGTAAAACGACAATGACGACAATACACAGGAAATTAAGGATCATGACACATTTCTTTTTAATCTCTGTCAGTTTTCCAGATAACATTTTTTGGGGTGATTTCATGGATCAATTTGCATCACAGTAGAGTCCTTGTTGTTACTCCGTCACTAATAGCGGGTATGTCCACCCCTGGCACGAATCAGGGCGTGCAGACGTCGTGGCATGCTGTCCACTAGCTTGTTGACGACGTCAACAGGCATAGCGTCCCATTCTTCCCTCAGAGCGTCGGCCAACTCCTGCAAAGTTTGAGGAATAACATCTCTGTCGTTGATGGCTCGGCCTAGGGCATCCCATGCATGCTCTATGGGGTTCATATCCAGCGAGCAAGCTGGCCATGGCAACTGGAATAGGAATTCCCTTACTGCAGCGGCCCTGTGCGGTCTAGCGTTGTCATCCTGCAGTCGGAAATTGTGTCCATACACTCGTCTTGGATGTGGAAGGCAGTGGTACTCCAAGATATCCCGGTACATGACGGCGTTGACGTTTCCATCCGTTGACTCTCTCAGGTTACTCCCTCCTCCGGTATGATAGACCTGAGCCTCGTCCTGGAGGCGGGGTTGCTGTCTTTATCAAAAACTCTCTTCCTCAGTCGCCCTGCACTGCACTGCACTGCACTGCACTGCACTGCACTGCACTCTCTCCACCTCACCCCCTGGAATACCTGTGGCTACGGCTTCCCCTTCACTCCCACCTCTTGTTCATATGTGTGTTGTACCGCCCACCAAAAGGTAATGACTCCATCTACATCTCGCTGTCTGATAATATGGACCAACTTCTATGCACTCATCCCAAGTCTCTCTTCCTCATATGTGGTGATTTAAATTGTCACCATGCCAGTTGGCGTTTTCCCTCCATAATGGATGCCGGCCCATATCATCACTGAGCCGCCACCACCTTGAGTCGTCTCGTGGATGCAGTCATCACGAAGGTTCTCCCCGGGTAATCGATGAACTCGTTGTCTCCCATCTGTACGGTCAAGGATGTAGCGGCTCTCATCCGTGAAGACAACATGTCGCCAGTGTCCAGGATGAAGCCTTCTGTGCTCCCTAGCCCAGCGAAGACGAGCAACTCTGTGGCGAACAGCCAGGCGTGGACATTTAGTCAACCGTCGTGCTCGGTAACCATGTTGGAACAATCTCCGATTAACGGTTGACCGGGAAACGTGGATCCCATGATGTCTCCTCCACAAGCGACGAAGACGACTCGTCGGCATTTTCCGGTTTCTGTGGCAGAGATTCAACAGTTGGCGATCATCTCGTCTCGTGGTTAATCTTGGACGTCCTGGAGGTTTCCGCGGCCGCACATTCCCCGCCTCACGTTGACGTTTCAGGATATTACAGACTGTACTCTGTGATATCCCGACGACATCTGCGATATCACTCTGTTTGTAGCCCTCCTGCCGCAGTGCTACCACTCTCTCGCGTATTGCTGGTTCCGTTGGACCAGGCATAGCCCAGGGAACGTCTCTACCGATTTTTCTTGCAAACGGTACAAGGAACTCGAAAAAAAACCAGCCTCATTTAACACAGTGTTGTATCAGGGAAAGGGACAGAATATCACATGCATCGGCTTTTATAGTCCCTAACAAAATTTTTTATTACGTAATACACATTTTTTTCAATGTTATCATATCACCTGTGTAATGGGGAAACGTTATGTAATCACTCAATTACCCTTTTGTTTACACGTAGACTAGGTCGTAGACTGTCAAATACCAAAGAAACTGTGGAATCACGGCAAAAATATTTTATTCAATCTTTATGGCCAACAGTGTATATATATATATATATATATATATATATATATATATATATATATATATATATATATATATATATATATATATATATATATATATATATATATATATATATTGTTACGGATCTCGGACGTCGCCTCTCCCCTTATCAAGAGGGGGTTAATCCCCTTGTCTCGTTATCTGGCCGACCCGAGTCCTGGGAGTTATAACGTTCCTTCCGGTCGGTGGTAAGTAGGGTTGTTGGTCGAGTCTTAGTCCAATTACCTAAGTACTACCACCGGCCGTAAAGCAAGGAGATAACTCCCGCTCGAAACATGGATATGATGAACAATGCCGAGCGGATAGCAATCCGCGATCCGAGCCGTGAACAAAGTGACTAAACCCGATTCTGAGCGGTTCCTAATCGTGCCACGTTTACCCAATTAGAGAAAAGACGAATGCGATCGGATTAGAGGAAACCAAGAAAGAACAAGGCAATTTATTACACATGTACAGAAAGAAGAGGAAACAAAAGAATGTACAGGATAGGAAGAGGAAGAAGAAGAACACAGGGCAGCCTTAGACAGTCTTACTCTTAGTACCCACTCAACGTACACACTCACACGGGGATTGTAGATGGTTGATGGAACAGGTAGAGGGTCCGGCGATGGGGTCCAGACTCCGGTCCAGTGGGCGAAACCCGGGAGGCAGCTCCGCGTGTAGTTGAACGCGACCAGACAATTGATATAGCGGGGGGGGAAGCTGGTACGCTGCGTACGTGATATGTGCACACTATTCAAAGGCGCCAAACGCCCACTCTCCAATGTACTCCTTTGATAAGGTCCTTCTTTCATCAGTGCCACTGCACGAGTCCTTTCAATGCAACGCGCATTCTCCCAGTAAGTCAAATGCGCACTCTCCCATCAGTAAGTAAGTTCTCATCAAGCGCGCCGTATATCTCATAGGTCGGTTCTTGCGATCACGACAGTCCTATGCGCAGTCCTCTAAGCAGTCCTGTAAAAGGGCTTTGCGTTCGCTTTTATAACTCACCAAGCGATCACTCCGCGGGCCCCAAAGCCACGCCTGTCGGTGATGTCACTTCAGCCCTGGTTGGCCGGTTAAGGCTTATCGGCCCCGCCTTTGACGGCTGGATGACGTGGCCACACCTTCTTCCTGGCGGTCCGCCCCCTTTCTCGGGCCTCACCGCGTGGCTTATGGCGGCGTTTGGACGGAAGCCCAGCGAGGCTGCGAACGCTGCTAACAAAGGCGCGTAACAAATTGGGAGGGCCATGGGCAGACTGGAGGGCGCATAATGGCATCGCTTGGAGAGGGAGGCTGACAAAATGAATGGAATGGGCCTACTTCTTATTTGATTGACACAACGCAGATTCAACTATTGGAAACACGGTCTTACCTATACACATACTAATGAAATAACTGAAGTCCTATGGTGGCCTACGTGTTGCTTGTGGCCTAACTATGGGGTGCAATTTTTAACCTTTTAATAATGTCATATTTACACAAGTGTGGGTACTAAAACCGCAACAATATATATATATATATATATATATATATATATATATATATATATATATATATATATATATATATATATATATATATATATATATATATATACATATATATACAGACTTGGCATTTAATATGGAATATTTTTTTTTCTTGACTTGGGTTTACTTTCTCAACTCAGTATATCAATCTGGTGAGTTGCTTTTACCCTTCGGTGATGTCTTTGTTGAAAGAACCATGTCACTGATTGTCTTTCGCAGCAAGAAGTCAATAACAGGATTATATCACAGGTGGCGTGACAAAATGTAAGGACAGGTACATTTGACGATTGGCTTCACAATCGGGTATATAAGGGTTGTTGCGTTCTGTATTAGTGGAAAACAACTGCTGCACGTCTACAAAAGTTATTGCCGCTTCCTCTGGAGATGGTCCGTCAACTTGACAATGTTGTTTGTCATGGAGTGGTGGCTTTACGAAATTCTGGCATGAAACAGCATGCTATTGCTTGGCAGTATGGCATCACTCAAGGTCAGGTGTCAAAGATCCTGAAAAGAAATGGCCAGAGGGGTGTCCCTACTCCAATACCGAGGCCAGGACGTCCATGCAGAACCAGAAGGAGCGATGATCGCCAGCTGCACCGGTTAGTCTGCAATGGCCTTACCTAGTCAGCTAATCAGCTTAGGGCTGAGTGGCAGCAACTGACAAATGTGCCTGTATCCAGAAGGCTAGTCAACCAACGACTGGTTCAAGCAGGCTATCGTGCCAGGCGTCCCCTGAGACAGCCATGCCTGACGAGACTACACAGCCAGCGCCGATTGCAGTGGGCCAGAGAGCACCGTCAATGGCAGCCAAGACACTGGAATCACGTGACCTTCAGTGACGAGTCTAGATTTCTGGTCTATCGTCAAGATGGCCGCGTCCAAGTGCGCATACAAGTGCATGAAGCCCACAACGAAGATTGTATAGTGCCAAGAGTCCAAGCTGGAGGTGGTGGGGTGACCGTTTGGGCTGCTTTTCATGCAGAGGGCAAAACTGACCTGGTTGTTCTGAATGGAAACCTGAACCAGTTCAAGTACAGGGTCATTCTGGAAGAAACATTGCTTCCATTTGCTCGTGCAGCCTTTCGAGGAAACTTTGTCTTCCAAGATGACAATGCACGGCCTCATCGTGCTCGCATGATCCAACACTTTCTTGCTGACCGTGGTGTAGAGCATATGGAGTGGCATGCCATGTCCCCGGATGTGAATCCGATGGAGAACTTGTGGGCAGAATGAACGCGTCAAATCGACCACTTGGACCAGCAGCCGATCTCTGTGTGTGAATTGCAGCAGGCTATATATATATATATATATATATATATATATATATATATATATATATATATATATACAGTCACGTGAAAAAGTAAGTACACCCCCGCGTGTAGTTGAACGCGTGGTAGAGCTATTTGTCCACAGTACCAGAAGACATGTTTGGCGAAAACCAAAGACACCCCATGTAAAGTTTTGACTTTTTCAACATATTTCAACATACAGCTATTTGATCTTCATTAAAACAATATTGACAGATAAAGGTGATATAATATAACAAATATCATGAAACATTTACATTTTGTCGTCCATTGTATAATTTAAAGAAACATAAATGCAAATTTCGCATGTGGAAAAAGTAAGTACACCCCTACATTTATCACTACTTCAAATACCTAAAATTAGAATCAGGTGCACCAGCTCAGATGCAAATGATTAGAACATCGTTAGAGAGGATCTTGGAGGAACCTGTCTTATTTAAACCTCAGACATTTCGTTTGGTTTGCTCTTTGTTGTTGAAGTGTGCGGCGTCACCATGCCTAGATCAAAAGAGCTCTCTGAGGCCTTCAGAAAGAAGGTTATAGATGCCTACGAGTCTGGGAAGGGATTTAAAAAGATATCCAAACAATTTGAAATCAATCATTCGACTGTCCGGAAGATCACCTACAAGTGGAGAAGATTCCAAACAACTGCCAACTTGTTCAGGCCAGGCCACCACAGGAAGTTCAGCCCGAGAGCAGACCGCAAGATGCTGAAAGAAGTCTCGAAGAACCCCAGAATGTTATCACGGGACCTACAGGTAGCTCTTGCCACTGTTGATGTCAAAGTGCACGAGTCTACCATTAGAAAGAGGCTGCACAAATTTGATCTATACACAAAGAATTAAGTTAAGCACCCCCCCCCCCCCCCCGTTTTTTTACAACCTCGCACATTACAAGTTTGTTGTCGTCAAAACAGTGTAATATACCCATGATATTGCTATATTTTCTGGAGAAGTGATATTATGGTCACATAAAAACATAACAATCATACCGTTTTCAATATTTTATTCTGAATAATTTAAGGTGAAATTTTTGGGGAATTTTAGGCATATTTTCACCTCAATTTAAGTATGGAGCTATAGGTCCATCACGGACAGTGTGGATGACGTTTATGTTTTCTAACGTACAGTCATTGTTCTGAGAAGACCTCTAGCGATCTTTGCGTCAATAACGTGTGTAGGACCCACGTGATCGGATCACTGACTCAACCCTACGCCTCATAGACCCTGTAAGCCGTCGTATGCGTTGCTGTGGCAGGTTGTTCCATTCCCGATGTAATGCACGTTCCAATTCATCCAGATTGGCTATTGGAGGGACCATCTTCGCAATTTGTCGTCCCAACATGTCCCAAACGTGCTCGAGGGGGTTCAGGTTCAGGACAGGATTAGGGGGTGCTTAACTTAATTCTTTGTGTAGGGGTGCTTAACTTAATTCTTTGTGTATACATGGGAGGTGTGCCAGGAGGAGACCTTTGCTGTCAAGAAAGAACATCAGGGCAAGACTAAAGTTTGCCAATGAACACCTGGGCAAAGACCAGCACTTCTGGAACAATGTGCTCTGGACAGATGAGTCAAATGTAGAGCTATTTGGCCACAGTACCAGAAGACATGTTTGGCGAAAACCAAAGACAGCATTTGACCACAAGAACCTGATACCAACTGTAAAGCATGGTGGTGGAAATATTATG